>NC_080101.1:9913000-10239000 GCF_950005125.1 Chionomys nivalis
TAAAAGAAGATATTACCTTCTAGCTTGTGAATTCCTTTCCCTGAAGGTGACTCTCCCAGAGGGATTATTAGATGTGTGATCTGAGTTCTTGATTCTTGCTTTATCTCTCTCATTTGTAAGTAAAACAAGAAAGTGTTATGGCTTACCGGTGAATTATTTCTGGCTTCATTTTTTTCTCAAAAGTCAAGCTCATGGTGTGCATACATATGGACGGGGACTGACCTAGGTGACTTTAGAAGTAAGTGAAGTCTAGAAAGTTATTCAGCTGATAAAAATGTTTCCTGTAAGGATACAGGTGCAGCTCCAAAATAACAATGAATTTCTATTGGAATTGAATGAGGAAGCAAATATTTGCCATGATGGAATCCAGATTTCTGACTGTGGAGAGGAAAATTGCCGTATGTAAGGAGAAACAGACACACCAATGACCCACAGAGTAAAGGATGCATATCGGAGAGACTGAATTCATGTTCAGGAAACATAAACAAATACGGTTATATGTAGAAAGTCTGGCTTTGTACACAGACTACTGGGCACCTACATGTCTTTGCCCTGACAGCTGGAAAGCACAGCTGGAAAGCAATGACAGCCCTCAGGGGACAAAACACACCTACATCACATGTTTTGGGTTCCAATTGTGTTCTTGAAAATTGAACTTTATGGAGAAGAAGACCAAGATAATCCTAGCATCTTCTCTTCTTCGAGAATCCAGAAACTAAACTAAAATAAATCATAACGCATCCCCACATAATGATGGGCATGTCAAAGAGACATGGGTCAAGGGGAAATCATTCCTCTTGTGTGAAGCTAAGACCATCTTAGCAACACAACTACAGAATGTTAAATTCCAACTAAAAGCCTAAAGTATGTAACCATGAGTTTTTAGTGATTATACATAAACAACATGGATAAGAGAAAATGAGGAAATGTCCTGTTGAATTTCAAACATTTGACAAATATGCTTCATCCTCATGACTGTCCACACTTAACACATAAGTGGTATAGGGGAAAAGGGTCAATTGGAGCAGGAAACCAACCAATCCCTGAGCAACCTGACTCTGAACCCAGAGCCAGTGAAAGAAACACACCGTGGATCTGAGCCAGAACCAGGGAAAGAAACACCCTTAACCCTGAACCCATAACCAAATAAACATGCCCTGACTCTGAAACCAGTGCCAAAGAAACACACTTTGTTCCTAGCATTGGAGTCAGTGAAAAATATGCTTTGACTCTAAGATTAGAGCCAAAAGATTTAAAGAACCAGTGAAAGAAACACAGTTTTGCCCTGAAATCAGAGACATATTTGCCCTGACCAACTGACCAATGAAACTAACCAATCCATGGACAGGAAACCAACCAATCACTGAACATTCTGACTCTGAACCATGAGTTGTTCCAGTGAGGGCTCAGCACTGATAGTGTGGTAGAAACCAGAGGCCTCGAACCAAACCAAGGACTCTTTGCAATGAAGTACTCCTTTGCCATTAGATTACTACCATGGCTTCCTCTTTTCTTGTATCTTTGTTCTCTTTGTGTTTTCAGACTAACTTTGAACTCACAGAGCAGCTAAAGATGACTTTGTCCTCACAATCTTCCTTGCTTCATCTCTAGAGCCCAGTTCTGTTTTGTCGTCGCCTTCTTCTTCTTCTTCTTCTTCTTCTTCTTCTTCTTCTTCTTCTTCTTCTTCTTCTTCTTCTTCTTCTTCTTCTTCTTCTTCTTCTTCTTCTTCTTCTTCTTCTTCTTCTTCAGGTTTATTTACTTTTATTTTGTACATCTTGCTGGGTTTGCCTGTATTATGTCTGTGCAGTATGTGCATGCAGAGGCTGTGGAGGCCAGAAGAGGGCTCCAGATCCTCTGGAACGGAATTTACATAACTGCTGTTAGCCACTGGGAACTGAACTCGCTCCTGCCCGAGACTTTTGGTTCTGTGTCCTATAAAATCAAGGACATTCAGTCACCTTTGAAAAGTTTTTAGTCATTTTCTTTGACTCTTTATTTTCATTTTCTCATTCCTCAGTCTGCATTTTTGTGGAGATCTTCAACACTTATACAACACTTGTACTCAATACAAGGAAACCAACCAAGACAATGCAAAAGGAGTCAACCTAAGAAGGCTGGCATGGACCCTAGATGGAGGACTTTAAAAGTAAGAATAATATTGTCTATGTTGAAATATGCCATTTACCCAGGAAATGGTTTCCCTTCCAAATTCATCCAAATGTACGTAAGTCTAATCTAAATATGGATCAAACTATCAATGTCTGATTAATAGGGAAAGATCCAAAGGAATGTTCCCTGACACCTATTACACTCTAGGGTAAAATAAGAACTTTTTGGGCTAGCTGGGGAGGTCTGTTTCTTCAACAATGATAGAATCTACAAGGAAAGATGCTCGGAGGTAGTCATAGCAGAAGAGACTCGAGGCAAGTCACCAGTTGCAGTCAGTGTGCTGACTTGTGCAAACGGCAGCATCATAAACTAGGAAAACCTGAAGGCCACTCAGAGAGCTTGGACAAGGACAAGAATTTTAAGACTATCAAGGAAATACTGTTGTCCATTTTGCTTTTGTTTAGAGGAAAAACTGTTGTTACTTAGAAGCATGTACAAACACAATTCTATCACAAGTGATAATTTGGATGGGGTTACTTCAAAATAATTTAGGGCAGCTCGAAATAGCTGTGAGCAAAGAAACAATGACCAGGAGTTGAGAGATGAAGCTGGCTGATGGCTGTGTTTGTGTTTATCTGCCAATGTTTAGATATGTTTACATAATTATTATGATAAAAGAATCAAAAGAAAGATTCTCAAAGCAGGGTACAACTCTGGATATGTGTAGTAGTGGTGGTGGTGGTGGTGGTGGTAGTTGTGGTGTGTGTGTGCACGCACACACATGTGTATGTATTATATAGTGAGGGTGTGCAGGTGTTCCGTGGCATATGTGTGTGTTAGAAGATAACCCCAGGTGTTATGCTTGCCACCTTGCTTGAAACAGGGTGTCTGTTATCATTCATGACGTGGTGACCCAAGGCTATGCTGATCCCCTGGAGAGTGGGAGACAGAGAGATACAGAGAGAGCTTGGGTATAGAGTTTATTTAGTGGGGGGGGGTGAGGAGGGAAAGAGAAAGAAGTAAGAAGGGGAGAAGGAGAGAAGGAAGGAAGAGAAGGGAGAGAGGCAGTAGTTACATGTCAGAAGAAGGATGGACAGAGAAAGCATGGGCTGGAGAAAGCACTTGCCATGAAGGGAAGGGGAAGATTGGGAGTGGGTGGGGCTTGTCTCTTAAAGGGACCAGGTACCCAGGTGACAGACCCTGTCAGCAGATTTACTTTAACTATACTGTCTGTTGTTGGTTATTGCATATATCTCAGCCTAGCCTCTGTGGACCCTCTAGGGACTCTTGTCTCCTGGTTTGTGGTAGGAGCTCTGAGATTACAAATGTTACCTCCTCGAGCTTTTCTGTAGGACCAGATCTGGATTCGGGTCTCATCTTTGTAAGACAAGCACGTTACCAATGAACCATTTTCTCAGGTTCTCTCTTTTGCTCTAATTCACATCCCATAAAATCGGAAAAAGTTCCCCATTATTTACCTTGAATATTTATTTATTTGTTTGGAACACAGTCTCACTTTGTAGTTTTGTGGTCTGGAATTTGAGATCCTCTTTGAAGGGTTAATGACTGAGAAGCCTGGAAAGCTGACTTGACTGATAACACCCATGGTTATCAGGATTCCGGGAGCTCCTGACAGGAAGATCATCAGGTCCTGCCTTATGCCTCCACCCCCCGCCCCACACATTTATCCTTTTGTTTGAGATTGCTGGGAACTGACCTTTTTCTACTCCAAAAGCTCTGCCCCATGAGATTTGTAAGCCCCTGCAACACATGTGCATGCCTTGCACTCATCTCTTGGAGAGACTTCTGGCCCTTCAACACTTCTGATCAAGTGGTTCTCTCCTGTCTGTCACTGATCCCGAGCCAACACTCCCGCTCTTCCCTTCTGGGGCTGCAGACTTTCTGCCCAATGGCTTTATTAACTGTTGCTCTTCACTGAAGTTCTTTAAGCAGTCCTTTGCATAGAACATTGAAAATTATTTACTAACAGTTTTGATAACTTGGTGTTTTAAAGCCTGATTGGTCTATTTTTCTTAATACATGAGGGAATCTTTGGAAGCTGTTACCATGGTACAAGGTAGCTGAAGAGGAAAATTCCGGAGGCTTGAGTAAGTCCAGAGAAGTCTGCATAAACTGCCCAATGGGAGCAAACAGCCTCCACCTGCCCAGTCGGTTCCCAATTGTGTTGATTACAGAAACGCAGCTCTGGAGGGCTACAATAAGCAGGGTTGTTCACAGACTAGGAGAGATAGCAGTCAAATGTTCAGGCAGTTAGTGTTTAGCTCAGGGTCACCTTGTATAGGGATTTAGGGAAGATTGAGAGACTAGTTTACCTTAGGAATTTATGGCTGGTCTAAATGACCAGAGATCAGTTTTTCCCAAGATAGTTTTTTCTTAAAAACAGTCTCATGAGATGGCAAAACTGGAGTTCTATAGCCTATTCCAACAATTTTAAAATCTGAGCTAAACAGAAATTGCTTTCCTCCATTTTGTAACATTTCTTTGAATTAACTAAAGCACAAAAACACTGTAATGCCGTATTTCTGGTGTGCATTCCCTGTAACTGACCAGGTTGTATTTGTGAAACAAATAGCTTCAAATTCAGGGGTTTAAATGTTGATTGTTGCCTGCGCTACCTGTTCGTTTGGATTAGTCAGGTGCTCTGCTCAGCATGAAAACTCTAGAGCACTGGCTAATACAGGCACCGTGTTGAAACTTGTCTCGATAAACTCACCAGCCCCAAAGCTTTCTCAGTCTCCTTATCCAGTGGGTTTGGTAGAGTTCAACCAGGTAGGCCTTTGATCTCCACTACTGACCTACAGGAAGAGCTGATTAAATGCCTTAAATGCCTTATAGAAGCCATTGAATAAAGTGACTGGGAGCTTCGGGCATGGGGAACTTACAGAGGCACTGGGAGAGGGTGGTCCTACTGAGTGCACCAAAGATCTCTCCCGCCGCCATAGCCAGCCTGTGCATTTCTCCAATTTCATTGTTCCCTCATTGTCTCCTTTGTGATAAACCAGGGTTTATAGTAACATATCCCCCAGCACTATCTGAGAAACTAGTCTGAACCTATGCTTGTTCCTTCCCAGTTCTGCTGGAGTTGGTGAGCTCCTATTAGCTCAGGTAGACTGTTTCAGTGGGTGAACCCACCTTGGTCTTGACCCCTTTGCTCATAGTCTCACTCCTCCCACTCTTCAACTGGACTTTGGGAGCTCAGTTCAGTACCCATGAGCTATTTCTTAAATGTCTTAATGGAAGTAGGAGATGTCACTCTGTCCCACTTTTTATCTACCAATGCAAATCCCATGCTCATAGCCCAGTGCAGGGGAATGAGGGGAATGAACCTCTTGTAGGAGGGATATCAAATGCTTGCGGGTATTAATACGCTTGAGCAGACCTCAGGGCTTACTTTTAAAGCACTGGCATTTGCATTCACCTCCCTTTACTGCATGACAGCATGAGAGAGATTTTAAAGGCGGCTACAGGCAGCTCTTCCCATCATTTTTATGGCATGGCACGTCTTCAACTTTGACTCGTTTGCTGTTTTCTTTTAAATCGATGTTAGTCACACAATCCTTTTATCTATAAAGTGTAAGAGAGGGTCCAGGGAAACTACCAAGCTAGACCAGCACTCCACAGATAGAAAGAGGAGTTTACAGGGGTAAGAGAGAAGTAAAATGGCAGAAAAAGAAAAAAGATTTTATGTGATATTCAACAGGATTCTCGTGCACAGGGAGTCTTTGGGCTAATACAGGCTGTTCCAATTGACTGGGAACTAATTGACCTTCTTGGGAAGATTAAGGGAGGCTCCTGGTAAAAGAAAACCCACATATGGCCTCTGCTTATGCTGACCAAGGTATTTCTTTTCTGGGCATTTTCTCTAGAACTGCTCTTTGAGGGGGAGTCGGGGGGTGCTGTTTTGGACCTAACATAGAGCAGGCCCCATTATTTTTCCTTCTATCTTTTATATAATGAATTCTAACCCCCTAGGCATTCAGATGGCCAGCACATGAGAGGAGCTACAAAGAAAACGATTTACAAAGAAAATGTTATTGTTTTATTTCGTTTAAAGTGCTCTTGTTTCTTTATGAATTGTACCAGCGGTCAATAAGAACAAAAACTAACATCTTAGTCCATAAAGGTAAATTACTAGATACAAAGTTGAAGTTCTGTCTCTGTTAAGGGTCTGTTTTCTTTATGAGTCATTCATCTCTCTCCTGCCAAGGGAGTAACTTCTGGGAGCTGTGGAGCCCAACATCTTCTGGCTTCTCCAGGCTGTCAGTCTGGAGGCTGGTTCTTTGCTGGCCTCCAGCGTGCAAAGTCTGCAACGGGTGAACACACGGCTTTGTCTAGTGAGGCTCTGCGTCTTTTCCTCAGCATTGCTCCCTAGCCCCCCATCCTATTCCGGCTTCCACCCCACGTGTCATTCCTTTCTGGCCACTGACCAGGCACCCTGCTTGCTGTCACATCGTGTTGACCCCTGGCAAGCTCTACAGCCTTGGTATCATTTTTCTGTTTACGCTATAAAGAGTCCAAAGGCGACTGAAGAAAGCAAGCCCTCTGTTTTTCTTTTGGAGCAGAAATCTGTTCACCCAGTGAAGACTTCCTTTCAAACGGACCCACTTAGAACCCCAAAGCAGCAGGGCAAAGGTATTTGAACAGCTCATGTTCTGCCTCTTTGTGTTCTCCCACCCATCTCTGGGTTGGAAAAGAGACCTCTTTCTTTCATTTCCCCAAGACACATCTTCCTTTTGTATTAGAGAACCAAGTTTAGAGTCCCCGTCTCTTGGGCAGAAATGAAATGTCTGACGTATAGAGAACACAAAGAGAATGGGCTGTCAGCTCATAGGAAACGTGCTATCGGGAAGGCAGTGGGATGAGAAGGCATGCTCCCCTTCCCTGTACCTCACCCTTGGGCTTGGTACCCTTTGGTGGACTCTTAGGAACACCAGATGCTGAACACTGCCTTGTTTTTTCTGTCTTTCTATAATGCATTCCAGCCTCCTAGACACTTGTAGGACTATTGAAGGTCACGAAGAGAAAAGGCAAAAAGGAAACTTCTGAACTCCAAAATGTTCTAATTACATTTCTCCTCTCTGTTTTACACATATTTGTATAAATATACATAAGTTCCAGAAAGCAAATACATACATTTGTAGACAGTATGAACCCCAAGGAGACAATACACTTTAATGATTCATTTTGCTAAGGCGCAACGGCTTGTGTGCTTATGTACGTGAATGCGCATGCATATTACATATTTACACTGATTCAAGTCATTCAAACAAGAGACAGTAATCGGTATTTATGATGAAATCAACCTGCACAAATTTTCATTCTTTATCCATGATAGAGAAGTCAAAAGTATTCATTTTCCCAAACAGAGATCTGCTCAGCAAGTATAAAGGAGCAAACATGACTTGATTATGCCCTGTCCAATCATAGACTAAGTACAGGTTTGTTCAGAAGGAGGAATTTGAAAATAATTTGAGTGAAATGTAAGTAACAAGGAGGGAAAGGCCGAGGAGAGGTTAACTGAGGCAACAGAAGCTCAGCCAACCAGACAAAGTGGGTGTCAAAGAGACTACCTGCGCACAAGCCAAACTCAACTCCAAGCCAGGGGAGAAAACTCAATTCCTTCCAAAATGAAGAGGCTTAGATCTCCACAGCCCTACCAGAAACCATTGTACATTCTCTTCTGCTGTCATGCTTTCTGCCTAAATCTCATTGCATGCTCCATGGTCTAAGCCAAAACTGGACTTTTATAAACCGTAAAGGCTTGATTCTGTGTTGTGTAGGAAATCCCCAATGGTATCTAGCTTGCTTTGCACGTAGTTGTCTCTTTTTTTGTTTGCACTCATATATTTTATTTGTAGTGTTTAGAAGTCACTTATATGTCTTTTTAAAATGTATTTAACATAATGTCTTTATTGAATCTTTGGGAATTTCATATCATGCCCCCCAAGTCCACTCACCTCCCAGTCCCTCCATATCTCTCATCTCTCTCAGTGGCTCCCCTAATGACAACAAAAATTAAAAACCCCCAAACCAAAAAAAATACAAACCAAAAGAAGCAAGCAAGAAAACCAAAAAAACAAAAGAACAAAAACAAAATAACAACACAATGAAACAAGATATGAAAACCTCTTCATTCTCCTGTCTGTCATCCTGGTGGCATTGGGACCTGTGGTGTCACACAGTACATACTCTTTGGTCCAATCAGCTATACTTGCAAAAATGTTCATTGCAGTGAGTTACCAGTTCGGGTCAAGGCCTCTGGCGTCTGGCACACCATCAATACTGGACCCTCACTGAAACTCCTCTTCAATATCCCGTTGCCCCAAATCATGGAGATTCTGGTATTATCATTCCTCAAGACCAGTCCCTTCATATGCTCCAGCAGGTCCTAGATGGGGTAGATGTTAGTGTGGACCAACCCCGCACCTGACTGTGGGCCTGGGTGGTAGCTGAGCTGGTCAGTCCAGGCCAATAAGGCTGACCGTCTCAAGAAAGGGGCAGAACCAGCTCTCCTATGCCCATTCCATTAAGGCCAAGTCCCCCACAAACCGTGGTGAGGGGTGGGCCATCTCTTCTGAGTGTGTGTGTATGATGGTGGGAGGTGGGAGTGGCTCTCTTGCTGCAGCATTCAGCAACCAGCAGAGCTAGCTATCAGAAGGCCAGCAAAGTACAGGGCTGTTTCAGCATGGCCCTCTGATTCCATCACACGTGGTTCCTATGGCCCCTCAAGAGGACATGGGTCACAGATTTCAACACAAACATCAGCTGCAACAGGACCGTGGATAGCCCTTGGCAGCAGCCTTGGACCAAATGACTGCCCGGGTGGAAACATAAGTCACTCATATCCGGATGACTCTGGTGGCGGTATGGCCCCTGGACACCAAGGCCATAGGCTGTGACCCTGACCCTGGGCCTCCATACAAACCCTGGGGAGAAGTACAGACCACGAACCCAGACATGGGTTCTGCTTCTCTTTCTTGCCCATTTCTCCACCACATATTTAAGAGATCTATGGATGTCTTTTGGCCAGCCCGGAGGACCTAGGCTCATTAAAAAATGTGCCTATTTCTTTCAGAGCCATCTTCTGCTCCCATGATAAGCACTGATGATGCAAGGGACCGTGCATTGTTTTTGATGACTTAATTTACATAAATCGTGGCAGGGATTTTTGCACTGTTGTAATGCATGTACACACAAACAGTTTGTTGCTAAGACGAGTACTATTTCCATAAAAATATAGGATTTGTACGCAACTTAATGGAAAAAGAGATTTTGGCCCAAGTACACACTAGGCTTATAGCCATTGCCAGCTGGAATGCTTTAGTTTAAAAAATATTTCCATGAGAAGAATGTCATATTGGTAGCAGGTAAGTTTTTGGAGAGACTAAAAGTTCATTTATACAATGAAAGATCTGAAAGTCTATCAAAATGAACATAGTTCTTTTCTCCTCCTGGGAGATTGAAGCTTATATAATATAGTGAGGTGACCTAGGCTGCACAGAAGTGGGGAGTCAGATGGGGATTGGGGACTTGTGTTCTGACCCCAGACACTTAGCTTTTTGTTGTGGCCATGTCTACTAATGTGTTCTTAACTCACTCACACAAGAGTTAAAACTTGATCTTCAAAAAGTTAAAAAATAAAACAGCTAAAGGTGGTTTTGAACTTGAGCCCCATTTATCAGATAGACTAAGGCCGTGCACTAAGATCATAGATTAGCTGCAGATTTCTGGGTGTTGGATGCAATGGGTAATTGTTTCTTTGTGTGCTTTCTGTCTAGAGAAACCATCAAGGCCCTGAACTCTGTGCCCATGGCGAACCATGAGAGAGGTACAGTGTCCCTTGTCTAGTAGCTGCCGTCTCAGGAACTTGCAGGGTTTATGGTTCTGATGGTGGCATTTGCCATTTTACAATGAGAAACATAATATATTTAGTATAAAAAGAACATGAAAAGTAATTGTTTTGAGACAAGGACTCACTTAAAAATAGCCTGGGCTGATTCTCTATGGAGGGATATCTTGCTCAGCCTAGAAACAGGAGGGAGGACCTTAGTGTGCCTCAATGTAGTATGACAGACTTTGTTGACTTCCCATGGGAGGCCTTACCCTCTCTGAGGAGTTGATGGGTGTGGTGGGGGAGCATGTAGGGGGAGCAGGAGGAAGAGAGGGAGGGGGGAATGGATTGGTGTGTAAAGTAAAAAAAAAGATTGTTTTAAAAAAATAGTTTGAGATGATTTGAAACTTGATATGTAGACCAAGCTAGCCTGAAACTCAGAGATTTGCTTGTCCCTGCCTCTGCCTCTTGGGCCCTGAGTTAAGGACATAAGCTACAATATCTGCCTCTAAAAATTCTTTCTTGGGGCTAGTACTGGAATTAAAGATGACTCGGAGCATTTTCTCATTGAGATAAATATCATTTACTCATAGTAGATTAGAAACCTGAGACTTAGAGACATTAAACTCATGAACTCCAGAAACCTTATTTGATAAATGTCCAGGAAGTGGTCTGAAGGGTTAGTCTCCTGGACTATTGCTTTCCCTGCTAGACCAGGCTTTCCCAGGGATGCTGGTGCATAAGGTCATTGCCTCTGCCTTCACTGTCACACTGATGTGTTACGTGGACCCTCGAGAGTCTGTTAAAGGGTCTCAAGAATTTATTTAGGTGTAAGATAGGGGTAAACACTCAACGATGCAGAATAGATGAGACACCACCATGAATCCAGCTGCAGAATCCTGCACTTCAGCTTAGGGACCAAGCACTCCTTGATCTGGCTCCAACCACCAGAGAGAGAGAGAGAGAGAGAGAGAGAGAGAGAGAGAGAGAGAGAGAGAGAGAGAGAACACCTGTCTCCTTCAGCTCTTATGTGATCACACACATAGACAAGACCATGCCCCAGGGCTTGCTGCCCCCAATCATTGGTTAAACAGATGGAAATCCCACAACACTGCCACCTTTTTGTACTTGTGTGATCATTCTCTCTAATTAGAGTCTAGCCGTGGGAATTTCTCCCTTGATGACATGTTACTGTATGTGAACATGCTTCACAAGTTCAGGAAGAAGGAAGCCCACATATGCCTTTACTTTTATTATATCATATGTAGAGTTGAAGACAACGGCAGATAGGATGTTAAGCTCTATTTTCCCTTTCACAAGGAGCCCAGGGGACTCGGATCAAAGTCAGGACAGAAACAGAGGTAGAGTGCTTGCCTTGGGAGCTCACTGGGGTAATTGGAGCTAAAGATGTTATTGCAGATTTGGCAGGAAATAGAGTCCAATAAGCAGGACCACGTCAGTAAAAGACACAAAATCTATGAAGAGAAAATGGTCGGAGACTCTGATTCAATAAAGAGAAAATGGACAAATCTTTTAACTACAGAAACGTCACCTGATAAGTCGGTATTGTTTACACAGTCATTTCTTTTCCCATTACATTCTTCTAAACTACGAGAAGCTCAGATGAGTTCTCAAGGTCCTCTGGTTATATCCTAGAGGGGTGCCACCCTGTTGGGGAATATTATTTTAAGGTGTGTCAATTTTGTTTATATTGCATTTGTTTAACTCCATGAAGCTGTGTTACTGTGCCCGTCTACAACACCTGCTGGTCTAATAAAGATCTGAATGGCCAATAGCAAGGCAAGAGAGAGAAGTAGGTGGGGCTGGCCAGCAGGCAAAGAGTATAAAATATGAGGTAAAGCCTGGGAGAAAAAGGACATGGGAATGAGAGAGAGAGAGAAAGAGAGAAAAGGATTTTAGAGGCCGGCCACTCGGTCACCCAGCTAGACAGCCAGACACGAAGTAAGAAGTAAAGAAAAGATATATAGGAATAGAGAAAGATGAAAGCTCTGAGGCCAAAAATGGGATAATTTAGGTTAAGAAAAGCTGGCAAGAAACAAGCCAAGCTAAGGCCAGGCATTCACAACTAAGAACAGGCCTCCGTGTGTGATTTATTTGGGAGCTGGGTGGTGAATCCCCTAAAAAGGCAAAAGAATAAAAAAGCAAAAAGAACCAACAGCACCTTCCTGTCTTGCTTCCCCTTTCTGTAGTCTGCCCCCACAGATGCTGTGTAGGAAGTCACGGCCGTTGCATTTCCATTATCTCTAAACTTTCCCTCACCACTTTCGATGACTTAAGGAACTTCCCACTGTTTCTTTGCAAAATACTTCCAAATCTAAAGTATTTCCTAGAATGAACTTTGATCTAACTTACCTGCTGGATTGTATTGAAGACATGCAAACTTCAGCCATCTCTCCCCAGTAGCTGTCAGCGTGAGAGAAAATCCCTGTCCTTTGGCAGTTTTGAGACGTGAACTAGGGAAAGAGTAAAAGCAGCCCATTGCAGTTTCTTCCTTCCTTGACACTCTTGAAGACAGAGGCAGCAGGGAAACTCCAGGCACATGGGGGCTGTGTGACAGAGCATGCCACACAAATAGAAGATGGGAAGCCAGCATGGGCTCATAGCTAGGGGCACAACACCCACTATAGGCTGGTTGCAGTGAAGCCTCAGTACCTCACGGTCTTGTTTCAGGTTTGAGTATTTATAACATGGGTAATCATTTCTACAATCCTCTCCTTTCTTTTGCTTTAGAAAGTAAAAGCCTAAAAACAGAGCATAGAGAGTTAAGAAGAGCACATGAATCCTGTGAATCTTTAAAGATGAGTTCACCAGAGGAGACAAGTGTGTGAGTCTACTAAAACCAAGTCCAGGTACTGTTCTCTTTCTGCAGTGATCGTGAAATTACAAGGGACAAGGTCATACTGCTTCTCTATCTTAATAGAATGTTTGATATATGCTTCATTTTATACGATTATAAAATGATGGTCATTTTAATATGTAGTTGTCAATACTAAATAGATTAAATCTTTGAGAAAAAAATTAGAACTATTGCTTTTCAGTATTCTTTTTCTGCTAAAGGAGAGAAAATAGGAGACCTCTCTTGTGTATTGTGTTTGTGGATATTTTGATTTCACATTCATAGCCATGCCTATAAATCTCAGAAATGAATCTGTTTTCCTCATATTTTGTCCTATAAAATCAGAGGACATGCATTGTCATTAAAATTGATAAATTATTGACTGTGGTGGTTTGAATGAAGTGGCATCCATGATCTTGGGCATTCGAATGTTTGGTCCCCAGTTAGTGGCTCTGTTGGGGCTGATGAGGAAGGCATGGCACACAGTGAAATAGAGATTTCTCCATGAGAAGTCGCTCAGCACACTTCGAGATGAAGAAAGTCTCTTCCCCGAAGTCCCAGGCTGACTGGTGCAGATAGGAGTCAGCAGTAACCAGAGGATTTTACTAACTTACATCGACCTTAGTCGCTCCACATACACTGTCATTCTTCATGCTCCTTCAGGTCCTGCCCCAGGTGACACTTTGAACCATTTTAAGAAGGACCAGTGATGGCAAGTCTGGCTGCTTAGGCCAATTGGAGATTTACACCGCAAAGATATTATATATTGCCAGAATGGTTTTAAGTGCGCTAGTGTGCTTTTTTTGAATTGTTGTTACTCGGGAAGGTCATCTTGTCCACATGGTAAAATTATGATTTTCTTGATAACATAGGGGACTTAATGGCAGACTTGGGCTTAATAAGCTGGTTGTGCCTCTACGCACCCCTCCATTAGAGGTATGTCATGGTGTCTTGGGGAATGGTCCTAATGCCTGGTCTGGACAATGTAGTGGGGGCTGTGGGCCTCTTCCCTACTACAGGACAATCCTGGTGAGTAAACATTTACATCCTAGCACACTAAATTTCCCTTATCTGGTACAGGTCTGGTTAGCATACTACTTATCTTGGGGTTATTTTAGAGGCCTCACTTCCTCAGATAAATTCCATTTGTGTGACTTAATGTCTCCTAAGCAAATCTACTGAGTCTTTCCTAATATCCTTTCTATCATTTGGAATTCCTTCTACATCAGGAAAAAGCATGTCACTGGGGACAGGATTTCTGAACGTCAAAACTTGAGCCATTTTAGGTTTCTTCTCTCTACTGCCTTCTTGCAGAGCTGTGAGTTTGAGATGTGAGCCCACAGTTGTTCTTGGCTGCCATGCCCCCTGCTTGCTGCCAGCCATCCCCTCTGTGATGGTGGTAGGGTCTTATCTCTCTGGAACCCCAAACTCCAAAGAAACCCTTCTGTATGCTGTCTTGGTCACAGTGTCAAATCATCACTAAGTAGTAGTAACCTTTGCTGTTTAGATCATCAGTGTATTTGCTGCCAATTATCAGTCAAGTGGCTAAAATGTTTTCTAGTCTTAATTGTATGATCCAGGGGTCACTGCTACAGAGACCTTGTTCATTCAGAACTTGGACTTGTTTGCTGTTTCATCTGGATCCCTGGCAGAGTTTTACTGAAGTTTCAAGACCATGAATAAAGGGACATTTGTCTGCACAGACAGCTTTACCGTCATGACTCTTTATTCACTGATTCTCATTGTTTCTGATCTAGTGAATTTCTTGCCTTTTAAAACATCCCAGTGTGATATTTAAGAGAATGTACCTTCTAATTAGAGATATGGAGCCACGGTTCTGCATCGGCTGTGACTGCTGTCAGTTCAAGCTCTCCTGTTCTGAGTTCTCATGTCCTAGCCAATTACTCACCAGCCTAAGCGTTCTTAAATGTTCTGGGGAAAAAAGGTTTGTTTTGTTCCTCTTGTGGGAGGGTGATGGTGGTAGGGACACGAGGGGGAGGCAATAGTAGATGGATGTGATCAGAATACATTGTGTAAATTATGAACATTTCAAGCAATTATTATAAAAAGCAAGTTTAAGTTCATAACAAAAAAGGTGATTTAGGACACAGAGCCACTGATACCGTCCCTCTCAGTTTCAGTGAATACGAGTAATTTAACACCTGCAAATCTGTTTTATTTCCTTAAAATGGAGATTGCCTGTCAGTGACCCCCTACCTAGTATATGAAATAAATACGTCTGATCAGTCTACAGTTTCCCAATTCTCTTCCACCTCCCAACTCCCTTTCCTGGCATTGGAGTTTGGACCTCACGGATGTATAACCCAGCACCACTGATGTGAATATATAACCCGTATGCACAAAATATTAGGTAACTTAGAACACAGTATAAATATGTCTCAGTGGCTACCTGTGGGCTGAGAAGAATGAGACCAAGGACAACAAAACCAACCAGGCAAGCCCAGTGGCATATGTATCCAGACCCTGTTGTATGGAACAAGCAGTTTGTTCGTCCCAGGCTGCCCAGAACCGAAATAATCACACAGAAACTGTATTAATTAAATCATTGCTTGGCCCATTAGCTCTAACTTCTTATTGGATAACTCTTACATCTTAATTTAACCCATTTCTATTATTCTGTATATCACCACAAGGTCATGGCCTACCAGCCAAGTTTCAGTATGTCTATCTCTGGCAGCAGATCCATGGCTTAACCTGACTCCGCCCTTCTTTCTCCCAGCATTCCGTCCAGTCATCCCTGCCTACCTAAGTTCTGTCCTATCAACAATCCAAGGCAGTTTCTTTATTCATTAATGGTAATCACAGCACACAGAGGGGACTCCCACATCAAGACACCCCCCTACTGTGACGTAAGAAATTGCCTTTGGGACACCAATGAATTTGTTCCTGGTGAGACTTGTAATACACACGCACACACACACACACACACACACACACACACACACACACGCTTGGCTTAAAAAATTCTTGGTAGAGGAAAGCATAGGGAACCAATCAGGTCTGGTGGTGTAAAATTGTAATTCACTACACAAGGGGTTGAGACAGGAAGATGGCAAATTCAAGGCCTCCCCAGGCAACTTGGTGAAAGTCTGCCTCAAAATAAAACGTAAAAAGAAAGTGAGGGATATACCCCAGTGGTAGAGAGCTTTGCCTAGTGTGGGTTCAATTCTCAGAACCACAAAACAAGTAAAGGAGAAAACATTCACCCCAGATCTTCACCACCACCCCTTTCCCTTAGCGCTTTGAAGACCAGCACAACATCCTGATGTGGATCTACAATTCTAAATAAGAGTAATTTGCATGCATTGTATCATATGGATAATATAAAAATTAGGATGTTTCATAATTTTAGAAATCAAAAAATGGAGATAATAATGCTGTTTGCTTCACATGGCTGCAGAGAATATAAGTACGAGTCTCTATAACGGACAGGTACCTAGAAGTCCCGTCTTTTCTGAAACAATGCCTGGGATGTTCTGGCAGAAATTCTTGCTCAATTGATCTAACAACGGTGCTTGGAAGAAACCTCAAATTCCTCTCATTGCTCCCTCCCTAGCATCCTGTCACGACTAAGCCTATTTAGCATCATGCATTTCCCCTGTGCATTTAAGCTTCGAAGCTATCTCCATGAGTTAACATGTGTCGTGCTCACTAGCTGTGAGACATTCACTGTATCAGTGAGTCTGTGTCTGTATTCTGATCTGTAAATGGACATGTTGAAGTAACCAAACGAGTTAAGACTCGTAAGGTGCTTATAACACTGTTTAGCAAATACAGTCATCCCCCAGTGTCTATAGGAGGTTATTTCTAAGACCTGCCAGGTAATCTCTCTTTATGAAAGATGTAATATTATATAAAAATTATTTGTCCACATTTTTTAATTATCTGTAGGTTACTTATTATGTTCACCACAATACAAATGTCACATAAATAGTTGTTAAAGTATATTATTTTGTAATAAGTATATATTCAATATAATACTTTCATCTGATATCAATTTTTTTAAGATGTATTATTGTTTTATGTGTGTTTTGCCTACATGCATGCCTGTGCATCACATGCATTCCTGGTGCATGCAGAAGCCGGAAGAAGGTGCCAGATTCCCTGGTTGTGCGCTTCTACTTGGGTGCTGGACGTCAAACCCCTGTCCTCTGGATATGTGGATGGGGAACCCACAGAAATGTAAGGCCAACTTTGCAGCCACCTCTAGTAAGAGGAAAAAATGTGAGTTGCTATTAATCTAATGAATTGAGATTTCCAATTACTGCGGGAATCACACTGGAAACTTTCATTGTGTTTATGTGTATGGTGGATGTACAAATATGTAAATATACACCCTCGGACTCTGAAATCATTACTATTGTCATCTCTTTATAAAGATCTGGAAGGTAAAATTCACAAATGTTAAGCTCTGTTATATCCCCAAGACAATAAAAGAAAATAGTAAAATTACAGATGTCTACAACATTTCCTTACCCCAAACTTCAAATCCCAGGTAGTCTCTCCTGTACTCCAGATACAATAAAAACATTGCTTTATGTTGGTTTGTTTGTTTAAGACAGTAGATTATGTGTCAAAAAATCTTACGTGATTATGTGATTAGATTATGTGACACTGAGAAGGAATGGCATTTTAAAAAGAGTATTAGGTATTCTTAAGACAGGAAAGAAGGAAGGAGGGACCTAGGGACAGAAGGAAGGAAGGAAGGATGGAAGGGAAGAAGGAAGGAAGGATGGATAAAAGGAAGGAAGGAAGAAAGGACGGATAAAAGGAAGGAAGGATCAGGCAGCCACATCATTGCTGCTGTGTAGTGCGGTAGCTCCCTTCTATCTAGTGGTAATAAGATAACCAATTTGAGTTACAGCGTAAGTAAAAGGCTCAGGAGTAAGTCTTAGTACTAGACCAGGAGATTTTTAATACACTTTACAAAGTTAGGCTGTCAAACTCATGCCGTTGAAGACCACTGAAGAAAAAAGAAGGAAAATGTAAGTTCAGCATGTCACCACAGGTAGCAACAGCTTCTAAATGAGATTAAAAACAACAACAAAAATAAAAGCATATCCTGAAATCCTAGTTTCTGGATAGGTTATTGTATTAGTTTGTTTCCTGTTGCTAGTACAAAGTACCCGAGTATCAGAACACAGTCCAGGAATGGAGTCCTGCCAGGTGAATTCTGAGTCCTTGTGAGGAAACTCCAAGAAAACAAGACAAGATTCTTGTGACTTTAGTTTCTTCAAAACACAGAATTGTCCTTGGAATGTGTTTTCTTGTTCCCTCCGGATGTAGCAAATAGGAGTGAGATGATTTTAGCTGCTGTTATCCATGTGCCTCTCTGGAAAAACCTGTTTATGCCACATGCAAGTCTTCCTAGTGAGTGCACACTCTACTCAGGTGATGCTTCTTAACCCTTAAAATATAAACTGTCCCATGCCCTGAATAATGGTGGCTACTGCATGCGACTTTAGTCCTCCTCCTTTTTAGGCCTTGCTATCACAGGTTCAGGCTGCCAACTAGTGGGGTAAACATCAGAGGCTCTGTACTGTAAAAACAAACAAATAAAGCAACAAATAGCAACATCAACAGAAACAACAAAATAGATTTATTTTGTTCTCACTTCTGAAGGTTAAGCACATGGGACCAGCATCTGTTTTATTGGTTCAGCTCAGTGGGAGTTCCAGGGCACACTAGAGATCCCACACTCAGGTGGGAGCCAGGGAGGGATCTGAGGTTCAGGTTTACTGATTTGTAACCATTCACTCTTGCAGGGGCTGATTCACCTTCCTAGCAGCCATGCCTCACCTGACCTAATCACCCTTCAGTGGGCTCCACACCCTCAAGGTTCTATCAGGTCTCACATTGTCACACACTGGGGACCAAGACTCCAGAACCTGCGTCTGTGGGGAGCAGTCCACATCCAAAGCATGCCAGGTATCAAAATCAAACTGGATTATTTAAAAGACTCGAGAGGTTAACTAGAAAGTTTCTAATTCTGCTGAAATTTAGAATTCTCATGTATAAAAATAACATTACTAAAAGTGTGCAAACAGAACATATGACATTTTTGTGTTTTGAAAATAAAGTATACATTCTAATCTCTTGTTTCTTACTACAAAGAGAAAGATAAAAAATTCAGTGAGCCCAAAAGGAAAATGAGTCAAAGAATTGAATTATTTCATACTTAACCAAATAGAATCTCTAAAATTCCAATAACGATGCTTAATTATATTAGTCACCAGGGAAATGCAAACTATAATGTAATTCTAGTAAACACTATGAAGATGGATATAACAACATCATGTGCCCTAGCAATTTTACTTCTGTCGGCTAGCTACTGTACCAATCTATGACTCCAGAACCATGAGCAAGAATGCCCATGGGACCACTGCTTATAATAAGCCCAGGCTTTCCGTATGCAGCAGCTCACAGCAGCTGTGGTCGCCTGCACACAGCTAAAGCTGGTCAACATTGTGGTGTGGAGAAGGAGTTCATCGGTCCCCAGCACTGGCGGAGATGCTAGAGACAGTTTGTAGTTTCTGGGGAAGGAGAATCAGCTTTCCTTAGGTGCTGCGCCTGCATGGCCTGGAACCGAAACCGAGCGAAGGACATCAGGATTGAACATGCATACACCTCTTTAGCTGCTGGTAGAAGAAGCCCCTTATTGAACAGTGCCACGGAGATTTTATACCTAACACAGCCAGGTGGGTCATCACCTGATCCTCCATCAAAGGCCAGGGCAATGCATGCTCAGAAAGCAGGGTTGGTAAACAACTTACTAGTGGGGAAGAGCAGCTGGAGGCCAGGACTCCAAATGGTCCCAACACTTCGGGATGGTTGGCCACACTCAAGCAGATGGCCCCTTGCCTAGGAGTATATGGCCCGAGGAATAAAGAGTTGCTTTACAAGGTAAATGAAGTTGGGGAGCAGAGGGAGGTGGTGGTAGATCTGGGAGGAATGAGGGGAGACTATGATCAACACACATTGCCTGAAATTCTCAAAGAATTGATAAAAACTTGTGTCCTAATTGCCCATTCATAACCCAATGCAAGCCCTGCATCTATTTTTATAAAGCAAACTATACAGCACTGAGACTTCCTGACCACTCACAGAATGAACAATTCCTAAATCCAGAACTGCATGCTTAAAGAACTAGACCTATAAGGACACACATGGTAAAAGTAGATGAAGTCCAGTACGGGCATCAGGCATCTCCATGAAAGAGGACAGTCCCCCTTTGTCCCTACAGAGACCACAATTAGAAGGAAGCCAAAACTTTGCTGGCATGTCACTAACGTTCTTTGTGATCTGGCATTGGTGACAATGTTCTTCACTCTGACGTTTATCGGGCTGCTCACCTGGTCCTTGTGCGTGAGTTCTGTCCTATGTTGTACCTTGCAGAGCACCACGACCGTCTCTGCTCTGTGAGCCACCATATAGTTCGTGAACAGGGCAAGGGGCTGGAGATTGAAACATACAGAGACACAGGTCATCCTTGAAAGAGAAATGCCCCCTTTATTGTGTCTAGGGGCAGTTTATATAGAGATAGCCAAACGCACCAGGAACCATTCCCCTGCCATCAGGAACTCCCGAGGGTCTCATGCTCAGAGCAGCTGTGGGCACTCAGATCAGGGGAAAACAAGTTGTTTACAAGAAATTCAGGATCTGGGGGTTCACAGCTCCCAACAGGAGCTCTCTATATTAACTGCTTTGAAATGCAATATTTATTAAAAATAATTAATAAAAACAGGCTAAGTGGAAGCATGCATAGATACTGTTAAAACCTGAAACAACAAACAATATGATAAAAATGGAATAATTCTTCAGCGAGGACATGCAAGTGGCCAATAAATACATGGAAAGATGCTCAATACTATTAATCCTAGGTGAACAATAGATCAAAGCCTTAAGGAGAGATCATCAAATAGCTATGACTCAACAGCAAACAGCAAGTGTTGGCAAGGATTTGGAGAAACTGGAACCTCACGTATTGCAGCCACGGCGGAGAACAGTAGGAAATCAGGATGCTTATTCCTCCACAAATTGGAAATAGAATTATCTTATCATCCAGGACTCTGTTCCTATGTATATATTCTAAAGAATTCAACAGAACCTTGAATACACACACACATGTGCAACCATCTTCACAGCAGTACCAAGTACCCTCAGCAGACAGACAAGAAGAAGCAAGATGGTGTATATACATATGGAGGCACACTGTCTGACATGCTGCTGTATGGGACATCTGAAAAACGTGATGGTGGAAAGAGCCGGTCACAGAAAGACAATCACTGTATGATTTCCCTTCCATGGGGTCCACACAGTCATTGAATTCAGAGACAGAAAGTAAAGTGAACTGTCGGGTAACGACTCTGCTCTGGAGGTCTCGGCAACGGCTGCCTGGCAGCGTGAAAGCACTTAAAGTTACCACAGCATCTTAGGTCTGTTTCAGCTTCTTCTCTAAGTCCCAGAAGGGCAATCAGATAGGCAGATCCACTCCAGTTGGGTGCTAAGGAGTCAATCTCTACCACAGGCCAATTTTCTATGAGACACACTGCTATGATGGAGGAAGGTCATTGGTTAAATAATAAAGAAACTGCCTAGGCCCATTTATAGGCCAGCCCTTAGGTGGGTGGAGTAAACAGATAGAATACTGGGAGAAAGAAGCCGAGTAAGGAGTCGCCATGATTCTCCCACTCCAGACAGACGCAGGTTAAGATTCTCCCTGGTAAGCCAGCTCGTGGTACTACACAGAATATTAGAAATGGGTTAGATCAATAAGTAAGAGCTAGCCAATAAGAGGCCGGAACTAATGGGCCAGGCAGTGATTAAAAGAATACAGTTTCCGTGTAATTATTTGGGGGCATAAGCTAGCCATGTGGGCGGTCGGGTGCTGGGGACGCAGCCCCGCAGCACATATTACTACAGAGTGGCACCCAACGTGCTAATGAACTCCACGTAAAACCTGAGAGGGCTTAAAAAGGACACAGAGAGAATTTAACACAGCTTTTTGCTGTTTGTGGGTTGCATGCCGCAAAGAAATTGTCCTGACTCAGCAGCAGGAAAAAATTGGCTGTTTTAAAATGCCGGCTTTCTGGGCTGTGCCGCCATCGCGATCTCTGTCTGGCTCCTGCAGGAGACAGAGTCTTTGAATGGAGCATTTGGAGTAAAGTGCTATAGCTTGCTTGATGGCAATGTGGACTGCTGTGTGCCTGGAACTGTGTGTGACTCAGGGGCACCAAATGGTTCTGATGCAGGAGCAGCTCAGCTCTGCCATGATGAACTGTGCTGGTCTCAGGCAGGAACTACCGTAATTACCATAATAACAGCGCAGTTAAGGTTTAGACTGGGCAGGACACAGGCAGTACCATAATACCTCTAAATGGTGCAACTTAAGTTTTTAAGAAGTGCTTAACATTTTAAGAAATGCTCCTGGAAAAAAAAATTACAGATTCACAATAAAACAGATTCAGACATAAAAGACCTCTATGGGTCACAGTGTAGGATGAATGTACGTAGGCTTGAGAGAGAAAAAATATATATAGAGAGAGAATAAAGTTAATGCCCTTAAAAAAGGGGGATAAAGTCTTTAAAGAGACAGAGTACAGATAGTTATAGATTAGAAGAAATAAAGAAAAATAAGCCACGTAAAAATGGAAAATTCACAGAGAGTCTGGATTCTTTGTATTATTGTGTTTTCTTTAAAATTTTTGACTGTGAAGGAGCTAAGTACAGAGAGACATTTCATTATATGGGCTGCCAAGCTAAACCAGAATGGATATAAGGGTATTATGATTTCAGAATATGGGTCTAAGGATATGATGCTTTGGAGAGGGTCTTCTTTTGTTTTCACAGAGGATGCGACCCTGTGGATTTCTTCTATCCCAATATGGTATGATAGACCACGCCCTCCTGAAAGGTTACTGTGAACACCCTCAAAAAATTACTTCACACAACTGCCAACCGAGATGACCCTGGCACACAGGTTACACCATGAAAGACCTAATTAACGACGCCCCCATTCAGCAGGAAGCAGTTTGGAGAGAACAAACTGCGCCCATGTTCCCAAATATGGTTTATAAATGTTCTTTTACATTTAAAGGGGGATATGATATAGATATAAATAATTTGCATTGGTATGGATTATAAGGTCAATTTTGTTATGTGTATATGTATTTCTGATCTTGATTAAGGTATTGTGATTGTGTAGTTCATTTAAAAATATAATGTATAATTAAGAAATATAGGTTAATGGATAATCATCAATAGTCAAGCTTGTAGTCATGTTAGATTTTCTAGATATATAGAGATATATATTTCAGTTAGATAGACATTCTTCATATCTTTCAAAGACTGCAGAATATGGCATTTAAAAAATTTTAATAACTTAGGGCTTTTCATGATAATGAGACACGCCTGCTCCTGGCAGCACCAATCTACTTCAAGAGGAAGATGGGCACCGAAGAGGCTCCTTAAGGAGTTTGATAGCCATTTGGGCAAGAAACTGCTCTTGCCTGGACTGTTGCATAAACTGGACACAGAGAACCCGCAGAAAGAGGACTGCTGAACTTGCCTAAAGGTGAGATGGTTTTTCGGGGTTCCTGACTCATAAAAGAGTCTGCGAGACATTCTGCAGGATACAGCAGAAAGTGACTGAACTGTCTTTGAATTTTCCTGCTTCATGGAAATGTCTGCTGGATACTATGGGCCTGTAGGCTGAAGATGGATGCCCCAACGGTACAAAAGAACTTTGGGTGACTGTCCAGGCAACAAGATGTCTCTGTCATTTCTAGAATTTTGGATTTCTTGTTTACTTAGGTAATATTATATCCTTCTGGAGTCTTTGATGGAGTTGAAGAATGGTTAGTTATAGTTATAGTTTTCCATTGTTATGATAAAAGATAAAATAGATATAAATATTATAACTGTAATTCTTGCTTGATAACTGTTTTGCTATATGTAATCTTACTATGTTAAAGTGAAAGCCTTTCTTTTTTGTTTAAACAGAAAAAGGGGAAATGATGGAGGAAGGTCATTGGTTAAATAATAAAGAAACTGCCTAGGCCCATTTATAGGCCAGCCCTTAGGTGGGTGGAGTAAACAGATAGAATACTGGGAGAAAGAAGCCGAGTAAGGAGTCGCCATGATTCTCCCACTCCAGACAGACGCAGGTTAAGATTCTCCCTGGTAAGCCAGCTCGTGGTACTACACAGAATATTAGAAATGGGTTAGATCAATAAGTAAGAGCTAGCCAGTAAGAGGCCGGAACTAATGGGCCAGGCAGTGATTAAAAGAATACAGTTTCCGTGTAATTATTTGGGGGCATAAGCTAGCCATGTGGGCGGTCGGGTGCTGGGGACGCAGCCCCGCCGCTCTTATTACAACACTGCTACCAGTGAAGGGCAGCCTGACATAGCCCAGACTGCAGTTTCCCCAGCTTTGACCTATCAGAGGAACACCACCACTCCCAGCGGCCAGTTATTCATCCTCTGCTGCTTTGTTATATGGTTTCCTGGCTCCTGCTTTGGCTACCTGTGCTTGCCATCCCTGGTGGAGCTCGGCTTTACTTTGTAAACTGAATGTTGCCCAGTTCACGAATCATTAACACGGCAAGTTAGATCTTAACACTATTTATTGACATTCTGTTCTTTGGTGGTTTTTCATTTCACTGAACACTTAAAATTGATCAGTATCATGTTAGGTATATTTTGCCAATTAGAAAAAAATCTCATAAAGAAGCATGTCTGGAACTTAGAACCTGTGCTTAGTCAGGGTTTCTGTTGCTGTGATGGAAGACCATGGCTGAAACACAAGCTGGGAAGGAAAGGGTTTATTTGGCTTACACTTCCACATTGCAGTTTATCGCTGAAGGGAGTTAAGACAGGAACTCAAAAAGAGCAGGAACCTAGAGGCAGGAGCTGGTGTAGAGGCCATGGAGGGGAGCTGATTACTGGCTTGATCCCTGTGGCTTGCTCAGTCTGCTTACTTACAGAATCTAAAACCAGCAGCCCTGAGATGGCACCACACACCATGAGCTGGCCCCTCCCCCACTGATCAAAATGCCTTACAACTGGAGCTCACGAAGGCATTTGCTCAACTGACTTCCTCTGGTGACTCTAGTTTGTGTCAAGCTGACGCCAAAACCAGCCAGTATAAGCTGAAGAAGAAATGGTGTAGTGAGTGTGTAGTGTAGTGTAGTGTAGTGTAGTGTATCACCAATGGCTTTTAGAATTTCTGGGGCTGGTGATTAGGATTCATAGACTCTAGTCTTTTTAAAATTCTCCAGACTGAATGTAGCTCAATGGTAGTTCTCTTGCCTAGCGTGCATGAGGCTCTGGGTTTGACAAACAAGATTTGTCTTTGTTTGTTTTTGTATTTTGTCATTGCTGTATAAACACCATAATGAAAACACCTCAGAGAAGAAATGGTTTATTTCATCTCATAGTCTACAGCCCATCATGAAGAGAGGTCGGGGCAGAAGCTAAAGTAGGAACCAGGGACCAGTAGGCTCACTGGCTTGCTCCATGTTCATGTTCGGCTCTCTTACGCCATCCAGGGCGGGCTGCCTAGGAGTGGCTCTCCCCACAGTTGCTTGGGCTTTCCAACATTAATCAGTAATGGAGAATCTGCCCACAGATTTGCCCACAGGTGATCTGATTGAGGCACTTGCCAACTAAAGTTCCCTCTTCCTTTAGCTTTTGATAACCTGACAGAAATCTACAAAGCACAAGTACTGGAGAAAAAGAAGGGGGAGAGGTGTGGCGGGAGATATAGGAAAAGCAATTTACTAAAACATCACCTTCTATGCTGTGGGTCTAAATTTCTCAGTCTAGGGAAACTCTTGGAGGATGGGAGAACACATTACTGGGAAAGAAATCATTCTGCTGTCTGGGATCATGAATTCAGATATGTCTGGGAGATACCCTGACATTTTTATTCCATGCTGTCTGTGTGCAGGCATGTCCTGAGTCCCACTTTCTTGATTACCAATTCTGGGACCTTTCTCTGTTGTCCTCCTCCGTATAGCAGCTGTGCCCACTGTGACCCCTGGATAAACAGAACAGAGCAGATGAAAGTAGATGTATTTATTTGTCCTTTATTGTCCCAATCTTATATTTGTGGAAAGGTTCCATATGTGTTAGGTGAAAATATGCCACTTTGACATATCGGTGATTTGGAGGTGTATAAAATGGACAACTAGCTAAGGCAGGAAGACCTCCGAATATGCCTTAAATTCTTGCCTTTATAAAGAAAATTTTCGTATCTATCAAGAGTTTTCATTATTAATATTATCTGTGCCAGGCCAAGAGCTGTTCTAAGATAGCATTTATGACCTGAGGTCCTCAGCAGCGGAGCCCAGCAGTGTTTATTCATCGTATGTTTTCCATCTCCTTCCTTCATCTCTAGCTCCTCCTTAACAACCCTATCCCCTACCCCCACCCTTCTATAGCTTGGAAAAAGTAAAAAATTCCAACCATCTGACTCCTTTTGTTACTGAGATTTGAAGACAAGAACACCAGTAGATTCAGCTTGGTCACCAGTGCCAACATGGCAGTTCGAGACAGGGGCGGTGACAAAGGCAAAGAGAGAAGATGCGATCAATATTGCCATCTCCAGGGTGTCCACATGTGCTCTGCTCTAAAGAGAGGGAAGACTGGGGTAGAATCCAGTTCAGTCTAATGAAGCAGTCTTGGTCAGGGTGTGGTCTGATCCACATTCCAATTCCAGGTCTGTGAGTTCAGAAGACCTTATTTCTCGAGAAGAGCAGTCTGTTTCTTATATGGTGACTGTTCCTGCTCTAGGGTGCGGATTTTCCAACTAGATAATTGCTCTCACTTGGGGCGTGGTCTTCTGGCTCAGGGTAATTTCAGTCTCTTCCCAGAAAGATGTTTGGTGATGATAATTCCTGTTTTCTTAGAACCCAAGAAGAATGCAGGTTCAGGAGCCTTGGGTGGGCAGATCTGAGATGGAACGCTGTAAAAGTTAATAGATGCTCAGATACGTAAAGATGTTTGCTACAGACTGAAGACAGAGATGCCAGAATTCCAACCTGCTTTTGTTACCCCGTGGGCTCAAGAGAGGAGTCAGTGGTTTTTTTTGTTTGTTTGTTTATTTTTGTGTTTTTAAAAATAAAGATAGTTCCTATATGTCTGTTATATTTGTGTCTCACATTTTTTGTTTGTACATTCATAATTAAAATGATTTTCTTCAGTTAACTTATGGTTGTCAATTTAATTTAAAGACTAGTCATACAACCAAAAAAATTGGTATATGTTAACATTATCCTCCCTGTGTGTCTCTCTGCCCTTGCATTTGTGCAACAAAGTCATCTTTGACTCTTTATTCTGAGGAAAGTGGCATTTTCCTGCTGGGGTGGGGATGTGGAGAAAGGGCAGGAGTTAGTGGACTGGGAGGAGAAGCCTCCATTTACAACTAGGCTTGGGCCACCCCTCTGGTTTGCAGATGGGAAGCCTTGTTGAGCCAGTATTAGACTGGACTGCCTATGTGAGATAATGGATATGCTGTCACCGAAGTCTTGTGTCACTTGAGGGTAGGGACATATTCTGAGAACTGCGTTATAAGGTGATTTCATCATCTGTGACTATTATAGCACAGCATACATGTATGACAGTCACATCACTGTGATATCATCTCAGCAGCTGCCATGATATATGTCGCCAATCATTAGCGAAAACATCTTTTTATATCACAGGGTTCTATCTGTGTTTTATAACATTGTGTTACATACTTTATGTATATGCAATGCAGTTTGTTAAGGACCAGAATGTTGGATTAAATGGCAAGCCATATAGGCAGGTCAGGGTTTGCAGTGCCTTGTAGGAGGTAGAAGGGGCTGGTCTATCTTCTCTGCTCAGGGCTGCTTAGCATTCTGCCAAATCCCTGCTTCTTTTTTGGACAGGATCAAAAGGAATGACAGCCAATGAAGAGATGCTTAGAAACTCTAAGCTAAGGAAAAAAATAATCTCAAAGATTAAGAGGTTTAAACTAGGTAGCCTCACAAAATGTCTTGCTGCTCCCAACACCCCTGTAAAGACCAGGGAGCCTGGCATTCCAGCAGGCCCTCTGTGTGTGCCTTTGTTCTGGACACATCTTGGTTCTCAGTATCCTCAGTGTCATACTGGTTTCCTGATTCCTGACAGTAATCACCGTATCTCCCTTCTTGAATCCATATAATCATTCTGATTTATCATCAGCTGATTGCAACAGGCTTCTCACATCGACTCTTTCCCTCTATGTACTTTCACTGTTCTCTTGAAATGAGAGAGAGAGAGAGAGAGAGAGAGAGAGAGAGAGAGAGAGAGAGAGAGAGAGGTGTTTATATCTTCCAAATTCCTTCTGTCCAGAAATAAATCCGTATGCCTGTGATATCTCTACCTTTGCCACAAATGTATTGATTACCATCTGCAAGGCCGTATGCTACTGCCTGCTCTTCCTGCCCGGTGCTCTGGAGACTAGTCTTTGGAAATGCTATGGCTTCCTCTTCTCCTTTTCCTTCACACTGCCCTTTCTGCATCTCTTTCCCCCTCCTTCCAGTTCCTATGATCCCCTCCCATGCCTCTTTTATTATGCTTTTCCAGACTGCCATGGTGGATGCTTAAATATTTACCCAAGCAGGTTTCAAGAATTCGATTTTGGTGACTTTGCTCTATAGCAAGTGTGTTTGCTTCTAATAAATTTTGAAAACTCCTGGCTGTCCTCCGAGTCCTTGCAGGGTGTCCTCTCTGCTCCAGTTTGTGTTCCCTCCCATCTGGTGTGCTGAATTACCTCTGCATGATACAACTTCCCTGTGAGCACCACAGACATTTCTAAGCCACTCTGAATCACTTGCTACTTGGAGAATGATTTAACAGCCAGTGTCCTTTTAGGCAGGTCATGGCAGTGTCATGGAAATTTGTGATCACATGTAGTCCATTGTCACATGGGCTGTGTCATGTCCTGTCTTACACAATAAGACTCTAAGGTGACAAATGTCTTTGAATTTGTTTATCATTAACCAGAATAACTTGTATAGCATGTTTTTGTTGTTGTTTTCTTCATATAACACCCATTAGCTTCTTAAAGATACTGGCTAATTCAGAACATCATTTGAAAAACGCTGTGTTACTATGCAGTTCTATTCATTTTACCGACAAATTGATATCATGGAGCTGCGAGGTACAGAAAAGTATGCACCTTTTTAAAATTTCTGTTTTCTCTCTTGAGATGGGGATCCAGGGCTGTTGCTTAAGAAAGATAGAGTGGGGGAGGGAAAGGGAGAGAGAGAGGGAAGAGGAGAGGGAGGAAGGGAGAGAAAGAGAAGTATACATTTGTTTTCCTGTGAAGACCTGCCACCGATTACATTACTGAGATAATTCTTCTACTTTCACTTTGTGTTTCAGCGGCTATCTTAGGGTTCTACTGCTGTGATAAGACACCATCACCAAATGCAACTTGAGGATGCAAGAGTTTATTGCAGCCAACCACTCTCTGGTCAAAATCCATCAATGAGGGAAACCAGGGCAGGAGCTCAAGGCAAGAACCTGGAGGAGGGATCTAAAGCAGAGAGCATGAAGGAGTGCCGCTCAATTACTAATTCCTCATGATTTCATCAATCAGCCTCCTTCCTAATACAACCTAGGACCAACTGCCCAAGGGTGGCACTGACCACAGTGCAGGGGTCCTTCTGACATCAATAATCAACCAATGCACACAGGCTTGCCTACAGCCCAGTCTTAAGGAGGCGTTTTCTCCTTTGCGATTCCCTCTTCCCAGATATTTCTAGGCTTGTGTCAAGTTAACAAAAACCAACCAGCATAGCTGCCTCAAGTCAGATGTCGTGTATCTAACACGGACAAATCTCCCCACAGTGTCTTAGGGTTACGAGTGCTATGCTAAAAGATGATGTCTCTATCACCCCGAAAGTGGAGGAACCTGGCAGAGTGGGAGCGGGAGCCTGAAATGAGGGGGACTAAAGTTTCATGCAATAGACAGCTTTATTCAGAACATCAGGCAGTGTATACTCTGGGGGTTGAGAATGGTCACATGAGTAAAGTTCTGAACTCAAGCTGTGTACAATCACATGGCAAGCTACAAGTGGTAAAGACAAGGTTTTCCATAGAGGCACATAAACAAATAATAGTAGCCAGTCATAATAAATAAACTAAAGCAAATTCACTCCTATCTGCTACACCAGGGAGGGGCAGGAAAGCATATTCCAAGGACAGTTTTGTGTTTTTGAAGAAACTGAGATCCTAAGACTCATGCCTCATTTTCTTGGAATTTTCTAACAAATGCTCAGATGTCCCCTCACACAACTCTATTCTTGGACCATGATCTGACACATGACCAAAGCAATCTGGGGAGGAAAGGTTTAACTTGCCTTATGTTTTCATATCACAGTTCATAATCAAAGGAAGTTGAGATGAGAACTCAAACAGGGAAAGAATCGGAAAACTGGAGCTGAGGCAGAGGCCAGGGAGGGGAGCTGCTTACTGGCTTGCTCCCTCTGGCTTGCTTAATCTGATTTCTTATAGAACCTGGGACCACCAGCCCAGGGGTGATTCAACCCACAATGGACTGGGTCCTCCCCATCAGTCACTAATCAAGAAAATGCTCCACAGCCTTGCCTACGGCCAGATCTCATGGAGGCATTTTGTCAACTAAGGCTCCCTCTTCTCTGGTGACTCTAACTTGTATCAAGTTGCCATAAAACCAAGCAGGACACAAAGCAAAGGGCAAATAATAAGGTCTAGTAGAGAGATTTTTGAAAAAGCATATCACATGGCGATACTCATTTGTGGTATTGATTTTGTCTTTTACTGTAATTGAGCAAACCCTTAAGTCTCACTCATCCTTTCCTCTGTCCAGTTCTTCTTCATGCACTCTCTTTCCTGTGATGTACTCTTCTCGTGGCCCAGGGGCAGAATCAGACAATTTGGTGAAACTAAATGAGTGTTGGATGTGGAAAACTTGGTAATTAAGAAAACATATTTATAAATGCTTTTATGTCAAAGTATTATAGTGTCCAATAGCAATGGAATACTTTGACAAGGAGTTATTTTTTCCATGCACAAAGAATCTGGAGACAAATTGTTGCTAGTATTAGATAAAGCTTCTCACCAGTACTATTCATCTTTTATTACACTATCCTTAATTTTCTAAGTTTTCACATTGTATACATTGCCTCTTCATCACAAGAGGCTGCATAGTTCCAAAAATGAGAATTCAACACGTCTTAGAAACTGTTCCATCTCCTATACCAAAGGCATTCATTTCCCTTGCATTGTGTAGCAGGTGGTTCTTTAAGTCGCAAGGGAATGATGAGCAAGGTTCCAGTGACACAGGCAAAGGAGAATAGGGGTGGAATGTCACCTGAGTTTGAGTACAAAAGGCAGATGTTTGACTGAGCTTCTCCTGCCACTGTTTACGACTGGAAACTAAAGGCAAATGTGCCTCTTTTTACCAGTTTCTATGATTAGGTTTTCATTTATTATGCATATATTTTTTGAATAATGCTACTAAATCCCTCAAGTAATCTACTCTCACAGAATTTATGTAGGTAGATTTTTCTATTAATGATATTATTGTTCTTTAGTACACTACAGATATGATTCACATCTCAAGAGATAAAAATGATGGCCAACAATGAAATTGCATTGCATAATAGATTTTAGAAGAAAAAAAATTATTCTTTCCATCTGATCGCTTATAATCACAATGTAGCTATTTGAAGAGGGTTCTTTCATGTGACTAAAAGGGAAGTGGTTGTGCTGGCACCGGCATTACATAGACTCATTTCCATGGCTATAAAGACGTTTCTGCTTCTTGGCCAAGCTGTGTTAAGTTTCTTTCATGGGAAAATTTTGAATTGCTAGGTAATCTGACTGACTTGGAGATAGTAGACATTTCAGGAGTGCCTCCTGCTCCCACAGATGTTTCTGTTCCAGCATCTTGGCTTTGTTTCCTGTGATTCCAGACTGCCAACTGCTTTGGGTTGTGGAAGACATGTGAGCTGACGATGTCTCTTTACTTGTGATTGGTCATTAAGTCTTGGAAGAGCCTTTGGCTTTGTTTTGAGGAGGAGCTATTGGATGTCAAGGAGAGGGCGTTATTGCCAGGGCTGAAACAAAGTTCAGAGGCTAGGCACTTCACCAGCAGGAAGCTACTTATGGTTCCTCAGGTCAGATGTTCAAGATCATGGAGTCACTAGGGTTTCCATCGAGACCTCTTTCCTTAGCTTATATGTGTTTGTCTTCTTTTTTCTTTGCCTGAAGTTCCTTCTGTGCATGCTTGGGTGTATTTGGTCATTTTTCACTCTTTACTCTTTAGGAGTTAGGGGGTGCCACCCCACTCCTAAATAAATCCACAGCAAGTCTTATTCTTTCTTATGGATACCCGGACTTAGCTTGTTTCTTGACAGCTTCTCTTAAATTATCCTGACTGTCTTTTAGCTCTGGGCTTTAAGCTTTCTCTTTCTGTATACCTTTTCTTTCTTCCTCCATGACTTGCTGTGTAGCTGGGTGGCTGGCCCCTGGAGTCCTCCTCTTCCTCTTAGGTCTGTTCTTTCCCGGCTGTCTCCTCCATTATCCCCTCTGCCTGCCAGCCCCACCTATCTTTTCTTCCACCAAGCTACTGGCTGTTCATCTCTTTATTAGACCAATCAGGTGTTTTAGACAGGCAAAGTAACACAGTTTCATAGAGTTAAACAAATGCAACATAAAAAAATGTATCTTTGCATTACTAAATGAATATTCCACAGCATAAACAAATGTAACCCATCTTAAATTACTCTTCACAACACCTGGACTTTAATCTTCCCTTAGTCATCTTAGATTAGAACCATAGCCTCACATTATCTTAGGTATCTCTTTAGAGACCTGTCCTCCAAATACAGTTGTATTCAGAATTACACAATTCAGTGAGCAGCAGAAAGATACAAGTGAGAATAGTTTTAAGATGTGTTCATTTCATCTTATTAACTTCTTCTGTCACCTTCTCTGTGCTGCCACCCTGGTGACAGGCACTCATTACAGAGAGCAGCCGTGGTGTCTATTATAGCAATAGTATACACTCACAGACACATGTATTTATGCAAACATTCAAATGCACATGCTCACACCATCTGTTTTGCCGGCTTTGAATGGTGGTATCATCAATACCACAAGCCAAGAGAGACTCCTGCCACTCATTGCAAAGGACAAGTTATAATGACTCAGAGAGGCCAATGCTAGTTATACAAACCAAGAGATTTATGTGATTTTACAAGGGACTTAACGTTTTAGATTTTGTTTATTTTTTTTTCTTTTTTTAATGTAGCCAAGCACGCTCTAATTTCATCTTCTTAGAATCCTAACATTTAAAACTCTTTGACGGAAAGTTTTTCCTTGGTTACTTTATTTCACCAACAGAAACCCTATCATGCAACCAGCCACATAAACCTTGGGATTTTGAAACAGGATAAAAATCTTACATATTGTGAGAAGACATATGGATGCTCATACATTTAAGAGGCTTCATGAAGCTTCCAATTCTCCAACTGTTTACTTTTATTTCTTTACAGGGATGGAAACAATGTAAAAATTCAAATTGACTAGACAGTGGTGGCTTGAGACACCCCAGGCTTAGTTCACTTGTGTGAGAATGGAAAGCAGCTCCTCCAAGCCTTGAGGACAAGAACTGGGTTTTATTCTCATGCACTCTTGCTCTCCCTAAGGAGGGAGGCTGCGCAGAGGGCTGGGAGAGCCATTGCCTAATCTCTTGTTGAAGCCCAATGCCTGCATCCTAGCACCACCCAGTCTCTTGCTCTCCCTAAGGAGGGAGGCTGCGCAGAGGGCTGGGAAAGCCATTGCATGTTACTTGTAAATTTTTAAATTCCTTGTTCCAGAATGAAGATAATGGGAAAAAGAATTGTGTTTAAAAAGAAGAAAATTAAATGCAAAGGAAAAAGAAAATCTTGAAATGCCGTAGGCTGGCAGTCATTGATGACTGACTGACTTTGCCTTATAATAGAGTTAATAGCTTGCTGATATTTTAAGAAATACACAATTGAAAACAAATAGCTATTATAAAACAACATTCAACCATTAATTAGATCAAACTCATTGAGAATATTACTTTGACCAATTTTGTCTCCTTACACCTCCCATCCTGTAATAGTTCCTAGGAAACACAAAATGCTCAGTAAAAAGAAGATGGTTGAACTAGGGGCAATTGTCAGCTTGTTGAGCACTTTCCTGGTGTGATTGAGCCACAGGGTTCTGCTCCCAGTACCGCTAAAGGCAGCAAAACCGTAAGAGACCTTCCTTGCCTTATCTCTTCACTCTGTAGCAGGTCTGCATGTGTTCAGACCATGTTGTCATTCTTCTATTGCATCAGTAGGCAAGCCTCCTTGTCACTCAAGGACTATTTCTCAGATGCCTCTTATGTGTCTAACTTTACACAGCAGGGAAACTAGCATGTAGCCCATTATAGATTTGGTTCTAAGAGGAGACATGTACCATATCATTCTTTGCTGGATGAAAGAAAAGGTACTTAATGGCCTTGGCACAGATGGCAAAGGGTTTATATTAGGGACCGATTCCAAAGGTGAGGTGGGGTTTTCGAAGGTTTATCTGGTGAGAGCAGTAAACACACGGCACATGTACCTTGCTGAGTTACAGGAGCTCATACCATGCTTCTTCCTGCTCTTCAGGACTGAGGTCAAGAAGCTCTTCTCTCTAGTCAACTCTAAGGTTTTTGCCGAGTATTGAAGGTGAAGAGAAAGGACAGGTGCTGGCTAAAAGTCAAAATCACGTTCTTACAAAGGGTATAACTTATAACACAGGTCCTTCTATGGTTTGCTTATGGCTTGAGAGTTCATGGAGACTCCACTCTGACTGAAATTTCTATCCCTAAGATGGTGTTCATGGGAAAATGTTGTAGCAGCTTTAAGGGAGGAGCTGAGTGACAAGTCTTTGGCTTTTGGGGCCATGCTCTCTGAAGGGAGTTCTCCAAAAACCCAGAATGGATGTACACACTCAAGCAAGGCCTGACCTCATCTCTCTCTGTTTCCTGTTGGAGATCTAACTACTTGCCTCCAATCATGGCTGTTGGCCATGAGGGGATGCTGCCAATGTTGGCTACCTTAGGCTGTCTTGACATTGAGCTCATAAACTCATTAGCATTTCCATGAGTTGTTGTGTAAGGCATTTTATTACATGAATGCCAAGTATGAAAAATGAAGGTGTCTTGAAATTTTAAAGGTATTTCAGAATGGACTTTATGTGGACATAATGAATTTATAGAAACAACTGCATTAAAATTGGTTCATTGAGGATGGGCCCAGTCCATATAATTGGTATCCTATATAAAAGTTAAGTTTAAATCCAGACATATGCATGCAGGAAAGATTATGTGAAGAGACATTGGAAAAAGACAGCCAAGTGATAACTACTACTTTCACAGGCCACGTGCATGTTCAGCTCTCAGGAGCGGAAGAGGTAAGGATTGCCCATTCACAACTTCAGGCTCCTTGACTTTAGACATCTTGTTTCTTGGACTATGGGTCAATACATTTCCGGTGTTCTAAGACACTCTATTTGGGGTACTTTCTTATGGCATCCCTAGTAAATAAATTCAAAACTTGCATACTATGACTGAAAACACCAACATGTATTTGAGCAGAGAGGGCTAAATTAGAGGATTTACTGTAGACCAGTTGCTGGATTAATCTAGTGTTCATCCATTTATTCATTTCATTTGATATCTGATTATGCAATATGAACCCCATATATCTCATTTTCTAATGAATCAATCCCACAGGGATAGAGTTTGGAACAGCTTGCTTAGTCAGGACAGTTTCTTTTTATGTATTTTGTTTAGTTCTTTGGGAATTTCACATCATGTACTTCAATTCTGCTTATTTCCTGGTCACTCCATATCAGCCTTCTAACCTTGTTATCTCCCCCACAAAAGAAAATGAAAAATAATAAAAATAAAACCATCTGGCTGTCCCCTCTGCACAATGACCTGCTCCTCTATCAACTGCAACCTTCTTCTCTCACACCTGTCACAACTGCAGCATCTCAAGTTCTGTTGTGTGTGCACCATTCCGCTCCTCCATCATCTCTTCTGCTCCTCCATCTCTTCCACTCCTCCATCTCTTCTGCTCCTCCATCTCTTCCGCTCCTCCATCTCTTCCGCTCCTCCATCTCTTCAGCTCCTCCATCTCTTCAGCTCCTCCATCATCTCTTCTGCTCCTCCATCTCTTCCACTCTTCCATCTCTTCTGCTCCTCCATCTCTTCCGCTCCTCCATCTCTTCTGCTCCTCCATCATCTCTTCTGCTCCTCCAGCTCTTCTGCTCCTCCATCTCTTCCGCTCCTCCATCTCTTCCGCTCCTCCATCTCTTCCACTCCTCCATCATCTCTTCTGCTCCTCCATCTCTTCTGCTCCTCCAGCTCTTCCGCCTCTCCATCACATATTCACTCATCGTAGTGGCACTGGAAGCTGAAGTGTGTCACATAATAGACCCTTCGGTCCAAATAGTTTTACTTGCAGATGTTCATTGCATTTAGATATTTGTCTGGTTCAAGGTTTGTGGCTTCTGCTACACCATCAATACTGGACTGTCTTTGAGACTTCTCTCAGATAGCCTGCTGTTTCCCTGAGTCACGAGATCTTGTGCCTTTGGTTCTGCAGGGCTGGCCCTTTCACACATTCCAGCCAAGCCTCTCAGGCCTATCCAGCAGCATGTGGCAGCCGGAGGGGGTGGGTAGTTGGAATAGTTTTAAAAATAAATTATCTACCCTCTTTATCTTTTGTAATTGCCAAATAAAATATATTTAAAGAACGTCTTTTAAAGGACTTAAACGATTATCAGTCATTTTTCTCCCGCTGATGGTATGTATTTTACTGCTCTGTGGTTCTGCCTACTTGCTTTCTTTATAAATGAGTAGTATTTTGCTTTAGTCAACTGACTTTGATTAGCTAAATATACCTCTACCCACAGCAGATGTCTTTATTTTCACGTGCACATATTCATTTCATGGGAGAAGTGAGTCAACTCATTCAACATAAAACCCCTGAGGGTCTGCAAGTGTCATCACTTTGGATAGAAATACTTCATTCCTTGGTAATAGCAATGAGGTCTCTCTTGTATCCTGACTTGGCAGAGCATAGAAGGGAGCACAGTGCCAGCTTAATGAACATGAACTATGTACCATCTATAATCTTCGAATCCCTGCTTTAGCTAGAATTCCTGATGCTTCCATCTGTCCAGCTTCTCCTTTTGTTCCTTAAACTTTGTCATTGTAAGTTGGTAAGATTTTGGTCAGTGTTATTACTACAGTTGTCAGATATTAAAATAAGACTCTCTGAGATGGTTTAAGTTTGCTGTTGAAGAAGCCTGGGGATCACACTCCCAAATCTTGTGCTTTTGAGTTGTATGAATATGGAAAAGTATTGAATCTTGCCATTCCCAGAAACACTGTTTGCAAACGCAGAATAACAGGATAACAATACCAGCTTCAATTAGTTATGGTTATTCAATACAATTAGTTATGGTTATTCCATGATCTTATATTTACCTTTAGCAGTAGAAAAACTGCCCTATCGTTAGGTGCCGCACACAACAGTTGTCTTCACTAGAAATACTCAACACTGTTTTCCCAGGTGTGACCAAGGGACTAAGATGGCACCAACTCACTGCAGAGCCTTAAATTTGTTTTTTGAGATTTTGCTTATTTTTATGTGGATGAGGTATGTGGCTGTGTGTATATCTGTGCATCTTGTGCCTGCCTGGTGCCCATTCAGGCCACAGGACAGTATTGAATTCCCTGGAACAAGAAGTAGAGATGTGAGCCTCCATGCTAGTGCTAGGAATCAAACCTGTGTCCTCTGGAAGAGCAGGCAGTGCTCTTAAGCACTGAGCCATCTCTCCAACCCTCAACATGCTTTTTATCCACCTGTACCCACCCTGACCCAGCTTCTGAGACAAAAATCCAGGCAGGGCACATGCTTTGTTTCAGTCCCTCCTTTCCTCTGTCACCATTTAAACTGCTTTAGTTTTATTAGCATCGGATTCTTCTGTGTCATCTGAACAGCTTTACACATAGATATCATCTCCAAATGAATGAAACATTTTTAATAACCACCCTAAATGGAGCATTTCAGACTTTACTCTTGAGAAGAAGGCAAGAGCAAATGGTTTAAGATGAACTCATTTTGTAAAACTGCTACGGAAGTTATTGCCGTAACTCTAGAAATTCATAGAGGCAATTTATGAACACACACAAAAAAAATCAGCCTGAAGGCAGAAAACCTCATGTAACCTCAATAAACAGCAAATTAGCACAGGAATTCCTGGACAGAAAGCCCTGTAAGGCCCAGGTGTTTGTTATAGCAGGTGACGTCACATCTCCAATGTGCTTTATGGAGAAGGAGATTAGAGCAAAGCTTTTCAGTTAAATTCAGGATATAAAATCTACCTCAATAGAAAAGCCTAGTGTTGATCCTGGCATGACTTTGAAACTTCAAACATTCATGTTTTCATTAGACACCATCACCATTAAAACTAGGATTTATTTCAGATGCCAAGATGAAAAACAAGAGCCGCTGAAGATCCTAAATGCAATAAAACAGCAAGCAGAAATGTGAGGCTATGGAAATGTTCACGTGCAGAGGACCTGGGGAGAGTCTATCCCATGCACGGGGTAGCTTCGCTTATTAATACACATATGATTCTGGAACATTTTGGAGACAGTTTCACTTATTCCTGCATTTCATGCTGGAACACTCTGTCGATGCTACACAATCCAGCAAATGACTTCAAATCTTCTTATGTTTCTAAAACTTTTGACCTCAGTTCTCCCTCAATGACTCGGAAAACTTTAAACACCAGTGCTGACAGGATTTGGAAGATGGGATTTGTGATAATGCCAGCCGCTTCTGGCAAGCAGTGTGATGTTTCTCTAATGTATCTTGGACTGGCTAGAATGGGATCATATTGCAGACCTTCCTGCACCAAGAATGGGGCTCCTTGAGTAAAGAACTCATTAGAGTATAACTCAGTCCTGAAAGGGCAGAAGGGTCATTGAAACTTGGTTTCTTTCAACTTATGCCTGCATTTTATTTCAGAGGAGAAATACCTAGAACACACACTGAAGTATTAGATGCCAGCTGTTTACCTGTATGGATGGCTCAAGGGGAAATTCCCCATCATCATCTATCTGTTTTTATGGCAGAATCCCTATGCTTCTTGCTGTGAATGGTGTAAGCCAGACTGATACTTACTTGAAATGCCTCCTGCATTGCAGCCTTTGAGCGTTCCACAAAACACTTAAAGTAACATGACGTTTAGACTTCTGTCAAAATTGAAGACAGAAAGACCATTATTTCTACAAGTTTTCATCTGTGAGATTAGTAGACATGTATGAAAAATTAAAGCAGGCTCTGGTAGATATTTAGTCCCATAAAGCAGAAACACTTCTACCATAAACATGAGTCATCTTTTGACCCATGAGTTTTTAGGACCCTAGCAGGCTCTGGCATGTCCAAAGTAGCAAACAACATCATTATCACCAACAAAGAAGAAAACAAGATGCACGGGGGCTCCTTCCCATTGACCACTTGCTTTCTCAACCACCCAGTCCTACACTAGAGAATAGGCTGGATAAGAGGCAGTTATGATTCCCTCATCTGACTGGTTCCATACCTGTAAAGGATTAGGGGAGAACTGATTCATGATAAACATTGATGAAAGGGGATACATGCAGAGGTGCTAATGTTTTCACATATTAGTTACAATAGAGGCAAACCTATCTGTTAGAATAAGCAAGGGGTTCTTAGAAGAGAACTAAGATGGATTACTTTCCAGGGGACTTTTCTCATGAGCAATACACCACCATAGCCTGTAGTGGAGGAGCAAACCTTCAGGTCTGAGGCAAAACTTCCTTAGGAGAGGTATAACAACTATGTAAAAATGATGAGGGTTCTTCAGGAAAACAGCCTTTGGTTCCTGGAATATTGGGAAAGAGAGAGAAAGCAGAGAGGGGAGAGAAAGAGGAGAGAGAACCACAGCCTAGGTAACCATGACTAAAACAGGTGACAAAGAGGATTTTATAGTCTTTACAAATCTGTACTTGGAGTGTGTGGGGACTGGGGACTAATGAGGAGCGGGAGAACTCTGAAAGCACCCTGAAAGTTGCCTCTAAAGGTTACTAAAGTTTTATTGAGTATGTATCAGTTTTTTTTTCCAGCACTGGAGACAAAATGTGATATAGAATGCCCTCTAGGATTTTTTTAAATTTTATTCAAAATTCCTGCACACACCTGAAAAGAAGGCTCAGTGCGCCTGGTTCCTTGTGCTGTAGCATCAGAGCATAGGAGCTTTCTTCTCCTCTGCCCTGTCAGGTTACCTAGAAGCACTTTATTTCCGCAACAGGATTCTTATCAGAGGTCCCATCATCCCCTAAGGCTCAAGAAAGCATAAGCTATTCCCACACCCTCCACTGAGGGAAGCTCTCAGTAGAGAATGTTGAGGTTCTATAGAGAAAACCATGGGTACCTGTTGTAAATGGGACTCAGCTAGGAATTGTATTAATTATCCCTGTGAGAAGGGACCAAAGGGGTTTCAGGGGCACCCACACATTGACCAGCTCCGCTTAGAAAGAAAAGAAGAGTTGTGCTTAACCAGCACAGCTGGTTAAATGTCTAAGAAATAGAAAGTATTGTCCCTAAAGCCTAGTTTAGTGGCAAACTTTATGCAAATTTTATTGTTTGAACAATATGAATACTTAGAATTCTTATTTTAAGTGAATAACGATCAGTAAAATAAAGGGAAAAATATCTCTAGGAAATATATTCAGAAAAGAGTTAGCAAACAATGGGTTATGTGTGTAAAACTACTTTCTGCTACCAGAAAATCCCCTATGCTAAAAGCCTAGGAGTATGCTCGCCAGATACTGAGGGGCCAAAGAGCATTCTCATAGATAAGTTCCTGCTGTCTACTGCATTTAGATAACTGCCAGCATCCTCTCTGTGAGTTTTGTCCTCAGCTCTCTACCTTCTCCCGCCTGTAGGAGCCAGCTGGATACAAATCCAGACATAAGAATGTCTTTCAGGGTTCTGTTGGCGGGAGCAGTGGCCTCCCTTCACCCAGAACATTCTATTACAGCCTCAGTTCATTGTCAGGTTAGATGCTTAGCCTGAGGTCAGTTCCTGAGACTGAAGACGATCCTCCTGTATGACTTCAGATGACACATTAGTCTTCATCTGATATTTGCCAGTTCACAAGACTATAGTGAATTTGCCAGATATGCCAGAAAGTATGGTTTAAAAAATCAAAATAAAAAATCAAAGATGCAGGGCAAGGACTTATTATTTGGAGAAAGGTTAAAGGAAGAAAACACTTTAATAAATAGATAGATTAAAAACTAAAATTAAAGCAGAAGACAGTGTGATACATGAGAATTTAAGAGAACTGCTAGAATGAAAGAAGCCAAGTCTGTAAGGGAACCAGGTTTTATAAGAGAAATGAGATGATCCAAATGTTAAACTATGGTATGGACTTGAAGTTGCAAAATGATTACAGAGACAGAAAGAAAAAAAACGAGAGAACACTAAACACTATAAAAGGCAGAGAAAGAGGAAGAGTCAGCTTAAATTATAAATACTGCAAGGAAGAAATTGACCAATGGACAGAGGTTATAAATCTGGGTAAGTGAACATTAGTAACATTTGTATATTTTGGTCAAAGTACTTACACTCATCCAGAAAATGGTAATGAAAAGAGTACTACTTAGACAGCCTTGTTCACTTATCTTCATGAAGAATAATTTTGAAATTACTCAGCAGCAAGTTGCCTTTCTACAGGCAAACACAAATGATTCTGATTTCCAAAACATAACAGAGTCCATATTCTCTCCTAACTTTCAAGGGAGCAATGTGAGCCAAGAATTGCTCATCAACTGAATTTTTATTTGTACAAAAGAGAATATATGTGGCTGCAGTGAAGGTTTGTGATATTCATGTGCATATATTATTTAGAGACATACTTCAGCCAACTGAAAGTGTCATCAAAATAAAAAGTCGTAAGAATTGATACAAGACATGTGCTGGAGATGCCTCCCCCACTCCACTATCTACCTGTTGAATCCTTAATTCCTAAGGTGGTCATATTGGGCAAAAGTATGTTTTTATAAGAGAATTATTCAGTTTTTCTTGGTGGCGTTCTAGCAGTAGATGAATTGGTGACCTTATAGAGCCACCCTAATCTTGCTTCCCCTGACTTGTGAGGGCGCAGCAAGATGGTGGCCATCTATGAGGCAGGAAAAGAGCCTTTATTCAGCCTTTATTCAATTGCAGCCTGGATTGCAATGCCATCTCCAGCATCCAGACTTCTGAACTGTGAGAAATCAATCCTAGTTTACACTATTGTGTTATGGCAGCTTAGAAAAACTAAAGGCCTGTGTAAGAATCTATTCCTGGTGACAACTAGAAACAGAACTAGAGGATTAAGCCTGTCTGAGTTAGGATTTCTATTGTTGTAAAGAGACACTATGACCATAGCAACACCTATAAAAGAATTTAATTGTGGTATCTTACATTTCAGAGGTCTAGCCCATTATCACCACGGTGAGACATGATGGCATGCAGGCAGACATGGTACTATAGAAGGAGCTGAGAGTTATTACATCTTGATTCACAGGCAACAGCAAGTGGTCTGAGACACCGGGCAGTATCTTGAACATACATGATACCTCAAAGTCTGCCTCCACAGTGATATACTTCCTACCACAAGGCCAAACCACCTAATGGTACCACTCTGTTTAGAACCATTTTTTCAAACCACCACAAAGCTTAAATAGAAAAAAAAATGATTAGAAGAATACATATTTGAATGACTACAGAAATATATATGTACATACCAGGTGTAATTCTGTTTTCCCTTCATAAACAGATAAAAGATTATTTTTGAAAATTAAGAATTAACACTGAGAGGAAGACCTAAAAAATAGTGACTCAAAACTGACACAGCAGACTCTTAGAAACAAGGAACGAGGCAAAGATATTTTAAACATGACATAATGAAGAGAGAACATTGTTTGTGGCACTATATTCATTGTGGCTACTAATGAAGCATTAGTTTACTCATACTGTATTCCAAACAAAACCAAAGTAAACCCTAGCAACACAAACAGTAGGGCTGATGTCAGCAAAATTGCAAAATCAGTAATTCTGAGCTCTCCTTCATCCACTGAAATATTGAAAGCCAAGCAGAGACTGTCAGAACCAATTTCCTCAGAAAATGGGAAGAGAGCCAAACATCTTTAGTGCCAAGGGACTGGCAAAACTGAAAAGTCAACTTCAAAATGGCAGGAAATCTTCCCAGCAGTTTTACTTACCTCAGCTTTGCTCTGCTTGGGTACCATCATAGTCCCGAAGACAGAAAGAGGCTTTCAGGGAATGTGATCTGGCTCCCTTATTGTGCATGTGTCAGAGGTGACTGTACTGCATAGTGAAGATCACCACATCTCTTTCTTCTACTGCATCTGATACTACTGAGGAGGTTCTGAACTCTGGCAGTGGTGTTGAAACTCTTAGCAAAAGCAAGTATAGCTCCAAAACCCTGAGGGTCAACTAATGGAAAGGATTACAGTCAAAACACAGTTGTTAAATGATGCTTAAAGGATAAGAACTGTTAAAATCTCTGAAGAAAATGGGGATGTGAGAATGTTTCACGAAAACACATGGTCAGGTCTGTCACTGTAATACTCCACTGTCCTGGTACCAATGGTCTCGGTACCAATGGTACCCAATCACTAAGAAAACATCCTACAGCTGGATCTCATGGAGACATTTCTCAACTGAGGTTCCCTCCATTAAGATAATTCCAGCTGTGTTAAGTTGACAGAAAATTATACTGCAGAATTGACCCCTTGTCAGCTTGACACACAGACACATCACTGTTAACTCACAGCCTTTTCTTTCTTCTCTATGCCTGAGATCACATATTAATAGCAACACCATGATATAAAATATTTCGCAAACCCAAGATGTCCCATAGTCTTCACAATTTCAAATACCTTAAAATTCAGGCTCTTTAAAAGTACAGTCTCTTTAAAAACCTAAGTTTGTTTAAAAATTAAGTTTCTCAACTGTGGGCCCTTGTAAAATAAAATAAAAAATAAATTAAATACTTCTTCAAGAGGAAATACATTCTTCCAGAGCTGACTCACAATCAGATCAAGGCAAAATCAAAGTCTAACAGTATAAATCACTCAATGTCCAATATTTGGGATTCACCCATGATCTTCTGGAATCCTCCAAAGGCTTGGGTCACATTTCTGGCTTTGCCCTTTGCAGCACACACAGCTTGTCTTCCAGGCTTGGTCTGGCTTCACTTCACTTCTGTTGCTATGGTTCTTGATGATCAGCCCACAGTGTCGACATCTCTGAAATGCTGGCGTCTCTGCTGCAACTGGGATGTACGTTCAACAGTAACCTCTCTTCAGGGACTCTAGCCCTGTCACACAGTCAGAGCCAAGCATCAGTTCCTCCTCATGACCTCTTCATGCCTTCAAAGCCAGTATCACCTGAGTGACTCTAACACATACCAAATTCAGCTGCCAGAGGGCAGTACATTTTGGCCACCTTTGGACAGCTTCTCTGTACTAACCCCGAGGAAACACTTCCCAGAAGATTTGACTTTAATGATGCTAGATCTTAATTACCACTAATTTCTTAGCTGCAACTGACCAGCATCAATCTTCCTAGAAGAACAAAGATTTAACTTCAGTGTTCCTGACCTTGTTAACCAAAGCTGATTCTTTAGCTCAGCTAACCAGAACCACAGAGTCTTAACTCAAAACAGCAAAGGCCCCAACTGAATCTTTCAAGTGATGCTTGAACTTCCTTTTGGAAATTTATAGCCCAGGCCTCCATCATCTGCATTGCTCTCCACATTCTTATCCTCCAAGCTCCTACAGAACAGCCCACAGACCTATCAACATGGAAGACTTCTCTAGCTCAAAGATCCCAAATCCTTCCACAATCTTCTCAAAAACACACGGTCAGGCCTCTCACAGCAATACCCCATTCCTGGTACCAATTTCTGACTTATTTAGGTTTTCTATTGTTTTGATGAAACCCCATCATTGAAAGAAAGTTTGTGGGCAAGGGTTTATATGATTTATATTTCTTAATTGCTGTTCATCATGGAAAGAGGTCTGGGCAGCAACTCGAGCAAGGCTGGAACCTGGAGGCAGGAGCTGATGCAGAGGCCACGGAGGGGTACTGCTTTACTGGCTTGCTCCCTATGGCTTGCTCAGCCTGTTTATTTTTTTATAGAACCCAGGACTACCAGCTCAGGGATGACACCACTCACAATGGGCTGGACCCTTCCGCATCAGTTGCTAATTAAGAAAATGCCCTATAGCTGGATGTTATGGAAGCTTTTTTTTTTTCATGGAATTTCCCTCCTTTCAGGTAACTCTAGCTTGCATCAAATTGACTTAAAATTATTCAGCACAAAATGCGAATAAGTTATTTTGAACACAGCAAGAATGCTGTAACTTATTTGATAAACATATTCTCAGTAGTACATAGTTGATTCCTTACAATAAAGTCTGTAACCCCAGTTCCAGGAACTGTGACTTTCTCTTGGCCTCTGTGGGCACTGCATCCATGTGGCATACCCACAGAGAAGTAGGCGCATACACATAAATAAAAATAAATAATTTTGAAAAATTCAAATGTTGGTAGAATTACACAGTTCCTTCTTAATGTTTTCAGAGGTAGTTAACACAGAAAATATAAAAAGAAAATACATCAAAGAGATAGCAGGCTGTTTCTCAAAGGTGCAACAAAGTAAGTCACTATTTCTTTCAGAGTATGATGCTTGCAGGTGTAGATGTGGTTTCAAAAATAAATACTTCCAAAGATTCTGGATGTTAAGATTCAGCTTTGCTTGATCAGAAGTGATGAAGTTATGCAGCAGGGCCGCTGCTGTCTAATACAAGCATTCTAGTGCTATTGTGTGCTCGTCTTCATTCTCTTTTTTTGCATGCATTAAACCCTAATAGATGTAAAATTTTGAGTTCTGAGAATCCAAGTGGCCTATCTAATGTTTTTTCATTTTTAGGTTTATTTTCATAGGCCATACTTTTGCTTATTAAAACACATGTTATATATGAAATGAAACAGTGACATTGCCGTCTTGTTTGTAAGATAGAAGTTTGTTTCTGCCAAAGCTCCTTTCCACGGCTTATGATTGACACTTTGCCTATGTCTCACGTGCTTCTCTCACTGGGCCTCTGTCTCCTATATACTTTTCCATAAGGACATCAGGTGTATTAGGTTAGACCAATAGACTTAAACTCATTTGCACTTAATCACCTTTAAAGTCCCTGTCTCCAAATATTATCCCAGTCCAAGGCAGCAATTACAAACTAAACATACGAATTTTGTGGGGACACAATTCTATTCATAAGACTCTGATGCTCCGAACACAAGCCCTTTTATAGACAAATATATTTACCTTACACCAACAGTTCTGAAATAGCTAACCAATTCCATTATCGAGACCAACTTCAAACTGGCACCTAAATAGGTGTGTGCTGCTGGAGGTCTGACCTATTGGGAGGAAAAACACTTCCCCAGCTGTGAACCTATGAAGCCAGGCAATTGCTGTGCTTCCAAAATGCGGCGAGGCTGTGGGAATAAGATAAACATTTTATACCAAAAGAAAGGACACAGACATGAGAATTAGATGGTGGTGCCAAGAAGTTTGAACGTAAGCAAGGAAAAGTCCGTTGTGTTTGAATACTTGAAGTAATCCTGGTTGCTTTTGTGCTGCATCCCTTAGACTCACTGCGGAGGTACTGGGGGCGCTCTGTCAGGCTCCCCAGGGTTAAGTCTGTGTCTGTTGGTTTGGTCATGACTTTAAAGATTCTGGAAACTAACTCATGCTGTGCCTGCAAAGCTATCTTTTGAAATAGATGGGGAAATAAAGCTGCTTCAGACCAACACAAACTAAGGAAATTAGCGATAATGAAGGCAATCGTGCAGAAAGTTCTTTTCCCGAGAGGAAGGTATCAGACAACCTAATTACAGATTAACAAGCTAGACTTGGGGGACCAACCACCCAGTCCAGCACAACTCAGCCAGCCCACAAGGTCAGCAAATAAAGCAAGTTGTTTTCTTCTTCTATTTCTGTCATAGACTTAAGGGTTTGGTGAGGGAAATGTGCATAAAATATATTCAACAATGAAATTGTAAAATTGCTGCGCAGCTTTAGTTTTAAATGCCATTTCTAGCTGTGTATTTATTAAGTTGTGTAGGTTTTGGGTCTGGTTACTTTGACATGTCATGTTTTTATTTACATGCATGGATTGCTTTTATAAAAAAGTTTTAAAATTAAGAAAAAAGCAGAAATCAAACAAATAAAATATCAACAGTGGAAACAATTCTAGAAGCCAAGCAAAGAAGCCTGGGCCAGGCCAAGCGTGGCATGCCAGTGGTGTCCTGCCACCCTCTATGTCATCATTGTCCAGGCCATCCTCCCTACTTCTCACAGAGCAGCACATGCTCTTACTGGAGGGCCCTCGAATGCTCTAGGGACGAGTCTTCCTCCACTTTGTCTCCCTTCCATTATTCTCAGCCACACTTGCATCTCAGCTGCTACAACTGTGTCTTATATTACAGGTAGCAGTACCTGTACGAATTCCTGGACCACATGCCTGAGGTCTCACATGGTTGCTCAGCAACATCCTTCTTCTGGAGACCAGGATTTTTCATCTCCTGCAAGAGAGAGAGAGAGACTAAGAAGGTTATCTTCAAGGTGGAGGGTTTAAAGACTCAGTATTTTTCTGTTTACGGACTACAACAGAAAACTAGGGTATTCCTCCATTTCCTTTCTTAGAAGCCTCCTTGACTATAAGCATCCTCACTGCCATAGATGCTAGAAGGCAGGATGATGGAGGAAGGTCATTGGTTAAAAAATAAAGAAACTACTTGGCCCTCATAGGTTAGAACATAGGTATGTGGAGTAAGCAGAACAGAATGCTGGGAGGAAGAGGAAGTGAGCTCAGACTCGACAGCTCTGTTCTCTGGAGCAGAGACCATGCTCCCCTCTCCCGGGCAGACGCCATGAAGCAAGCTGCCAGGTCAGACATGCTGAATCTTTCCCGGTAAGACTGATGCTACACAGATTATTAGAGATGGGTTGATCAGGATATGAGAATTAGCCTGTAAGGGCAGGAGTTAATGGACCAAGCAGTGTTTAAATGAATACAATTTGTGTGTTGTTATTTCTGGTGTAAAGCTAGCCGTGCAGGAGCCAGGCAGGACGAAAAGCAGGCCTGCAGCTCCACACAACAGCAGGATGCCCATTCCTTGATGTCTTTATAAAAAGGATCGCCATTCATCCTGTTTCTGGCAAATGTGTTCTTCATTTCCACCAAGATCTCACCAGAGGCACCGCTAGCTTCATGTTTCTACTGATAGTTTTCTCAAGACAACCTAGATTTTCTTTTTAAGTTGGGACCTTTTTCCTTTTATTGAAAGTAGGGCCTTTTGTCATACAATATATCCTGACTGCAGTGTTCCCTCCCTTTACATCAGTTCTTTTCCATCTCCCCTCTCCTCTGATCCAACCCCTTTCTGTCTTTAATTAGAAAGGAACAGGTTTCCAGTAGATAACAAGCAAACACGACAAAATAAAATATAGTAAGATAAAACAAAAACATCACATTTATGTTTAACAAGGCAAGCCAACAGAAGTAAAAGAGTTCCAAAGCAGACATAAGAATCAGAAACCCACTCATTCACACACCAGGAGTCCCATAAAAATACTAAGCTGAGAACTATACTGCATATGCAGAAAGCCTTATGCACTCCCTGTATTCCTTCAGTCTCTGTGATTTCATAGGAGCCTATCATGAAGCTTAAAGGCAAATGCATAGAACTAGAAAAAACAACCTTGAGTGAGGTAACCTAGACCCAGAAAGATAAAAATGGTATATATTTATTTGTATCCAGGTCTATAGATTATAGGTAAGTTATCATTAGCTTAATAGTAGACCCAGAAAGGTTAAGCACAGAGGAATGGGTTAGGGGGGACACATGGATTTTGGTGCGTGGGCAAAGAGAATAGATTTTATGGGTGGACTGCGGACAGGTGAGGGCAGGAAGGGAGGATCAGGTAAGGAGGAAGAGGAAAGAAAGGGTTGATGGAGGGAATGGGGGGGGGAGAAACATCAGGAATTGATGATCATTTGAAGAATGGTATTGAAAACTAGTGTAGTGGAAACTCCATAAAATATATGAGGACAATCCGAGTGAAGTCTCTTAATAGTGGAGGATAAAGAGTCCCAACTGGCCATCTCTTGTCACCAAATGAGGCTTCCAGTACTGGAACAGCATTGCATTCAATTGAGTTGTTGGCCAAGGGAGTTCCACGGAACTCCCCCCAAAACCCAGGCTGTCACTAAGACAATGGGTTGCTCTTTGCAAGCTGACAGTATGGGGGAAAGGGGAGAATTGCTGAGGACAACACCCACACAACTCATTGAAAATGGAGAAGTCGAGCTGGTGCCTACATGGAAGCTACAATCCTACATTCTGGTGTCTTTGGGGCTGGAAGGCATCCTGCAGGATACCAAAAGAAAAATGAAAAACACCAACCAAGTCACAAACCCATTGACCTGCAATTTGTCCTACTTGCAAGATGTGCTGGAACAATGGTAGCACAGAGGTTCTGAGAGTCACCAACAAACATCTGACTTGACTAGATGGAACCTGTATCTCACACTGCTTGAGAGTACAAGAACCAGATGCTAGACAGCCCAGAGACCTGGGGTAAAAAAAATGCATTACTGGCCTTAATGTTTTAATAAAATGATTTCTAGTGATATACTTTATACTCACAGGTCAGTACCGTATTCAGTCATCATCAGAGAGGCTTTCTCTTGCAACAGATGGGAACAGAGATGTAGTAACCTATAGCTAAATATTACTCACTCAGAGAGAGAGACAGAGACAGAGACAGGGAGAGATAGAAACACACACACACACACACACACACACACAGAGAGAGAGAGAGAGAGAGAGAGAGAGAGAGAGAGAGAGAGAGAGAGAGAGAGAGAATGCCTGCCCTTAGAGCTCAGAGAATTCTGAGGAGGAGAAGGTGGAAAGCATAGAAGAGCCAGAGGGGATGGAGGACACCAGGAGAGCAAGGCCTTCTAAAGCTGAGAGGACCTTAAAAAACAAAAACAAAAATGAAAAAACCATGTATCTAGCCTCTACTATTGTCTGATCCTAAAGTATTTATGCTGTTTTAACTTTTTATACTGACACTACACTTCTTGCTACCAAACTTGGCTTGTTTGCCCTAGCAAAGCATCACATGCAGTGATTCAAACACAGACGTGTTCAAGGTTCAGGATGTCTGTCTCTGGTGTCCTCTCTGCAATGCCACAGTCAAATTTCCTCCTCTTTATAGACATCATTCATCACATTGAAGCAGAACCATACAATAACATGGTTATAAATCAGCTCCTTAAAAGCCCCATTCTGTAAATACGGTCACATTCTGAGGTACTGGGGCTTAAGTTCTGACATCGTGAATTCAAGGTGGACGCAGTTTGGCCTGAATCCACGCCAAGGATCTGTAAACACTTCAATCCGCTGAATACTGCTCTCAAGCTTTTCAAAACTCGTTTATTATTTATCACTTACCTTATAATTAGCTGTCAACCTTTACTGTTTTTACATCCTTGTGGCCACTATCTTTGAATAAGGTTGTAACTTTTCATGGCCTTATATTGTGTTTGGAACAAATCTCCGGTCTCTACCAGTACAAGTGATTTAAGCAATGTCAGATTGAAAGTACTTTGGTGCCGGTGGTGGCACACGCTTTTAATCCCAGCACTCGGGAGGCAGAGGCAGGTGGATCTCCACAAGTTTGAGGCCAGCCTGGTCTACATGAGCAAGTTCTAGGACAGCTAGGACTGTTACAAAGACAAACCCTGTCTCGAAAAACCAAGAAAAAAAGTACTTTGGCAACTGTTTAGTGATTTCACTTCTGTGATAGGAATCAGAATATTATGATAAATAACCATTTTTATAATTTATATGGATATTAAATTAATGCAGATATATATATAGAGAGAGTAGGCAGAGTCAAGGTGACCCCATGTAGCTGCTGAAGAAGAAAGATAGATGCCAGAACCTTACCCAGTAAGCCACATCCTCATGGTGATACAGAATAATAGAAATGGGTTAATTTAAGATGTAAGAACCAGCTAGGAATATGCCTAAGTTGTTGACCAAACAGTGTTGTAAATAATATAGTTTAGGTGAGGTTATTCTGGTCTGGGTTGCTGGGAAATGAATGAAAGAGCATTCTCTGCTTACAATGTAGCACCAGAAATTCTGCTATAATATGCAAACATGACTGTCCTATGGGATACCTATCTTTATTGTGAAGATGACAGCTTGAGGTTAGCAGAGATGATAGATGTAGACAATCTTCTAGGTGATTTCATGAAACTGCTGAGTAAACTAAATTTGAAATCATCAAGCATCTGCAATCCTGTAACGCAAACAATAAAAATTCTCCTCGTGTTTCTGGGGCTCTGCTTGTGTATTTATGTTCAGCATTTTAAGAACACTCAAAATTCCTTGCCCATATTATCTTCAGTCTCAGGTTTCTCAAAATGCTTCTGAGAAGCAAACAAACCTTGGCAAGATTTTTAAATTCATCAAGTCTACTTTTATCCATCCAGGTGCACCTTGGATTGAGACATTCATCTCAGAAACTAGGTTAAAATTAAAGTGTGTACTAGGGAAAATGAGGCAAGAGCATCTTGCAGCGTGTTATAAAATTGGATTAAATCCAACTAATTCTTGAGGTGTTTTCACTCAGGAGAGAGAGAGATGTGACACAAAGGAGGGACGGGGAGGAATAAGGATACTGGAATGCCATCAGGGGTCTGAGACATGGCAAACATCCTTAAGGCTATGGGGAACAGGGAAAGGGAGCCAATGAGTATGCAACTGATGGAATGCGAAAGAGCTAAATACTCAGCTCACTTTCTGGGAAGATGAATAATTGTCACCTAAAGTTTATAAATGAAGAAATAAATATACAGGGATTAGAAGTCTCCTGGGAGTAGGTTCTAGGGCACTTGCAGATACTGAAACCTATACATGCTTGAGTCCCCTAAATGTGTGAATATAAGCTACATACACAACATCATATACTTCATGTTATCTCTAGATTGTCTTCAATACTTGAAGCAATGTATAAACAACTACAATAGTACATGGTTTAGGGATAATGATGAAAAATGTCTTCACATCCTCACTGCATGGATTTTTCTAGTATTTATCAATACTACTGATTTATCAGTCACTGAATCTGCAGAATTGGAATGTGTGGAAGCACAGGTGTCATTGCGAATGTCATTACTTCAAGGAAAACTATTCTTGTTCTGATATTTGAGGGACTGATGACTTTGTCTCACTAATAGTTGGGATCAGAGTCAAGTGCTTGCTAGGTTTTTGTCCTTTTCTTCAAGAAAATAAACAATGCACAGAATTGTAAAAGTAGCAAGGACACATTTTTTAAAAATCAGGAGAAAGACTAAGAATACACTGCAAGGAAGCAGTGGAGAACGTGAGTGAAGGTACTCAAGGGCCCAAATTATTGCTGAGAACTTCCATTTTCAGGATTGGATATGAGGAGTTTGGTCACTTAGGGGTAAGTGAGGATGATTTGCTGTTTTTGATTGATATATTATCTCATAGATTTTCTGCTTATGCTTAACTACCCCAACACATAGGCTTCATAGTAAAGTCTAGAAAGATAAACCCAAAATACCCAGAACTCCAGAAATTTCACATTGAGAGAAACCCAAAGAATAGATCTTTGTAGAAAGTAGAGAAAAACAGACAAACAAACACCCTAACATCAGCATCCTGTTTTAGCTGTAAGTGTATACATACTCGAAGGATCACTGTGCCCCCAAGCAAACAGAATCAGGTATGAGAATTTTAAAAACATAATACAACATAAAACTAACGATGAAATAAATATGTTTTGCCAAGGAGAAATTTGAAAATTTTCTAGTTAAAATATTTGGTCCTCGCTCTGGCTATCCCGTGTGGCACCGACACTGAGGTATGCTCCCCGTATTCCCCTTCCTGCCTGCTCCATTCAGCTCACCCCAACCCCGTTGTCTGCCTGCCAGGAATGCAGTTCATTCCTAGCATGTCTCCTCTTCTTTGAGACTTTTCAAATCCCAGCCCAATCCCCCATCAAAGTCTTTCCAGTCATCACATGTGACGTGGAGACCTCGATAAGCTATCTGTTCATTCCTTCCTGGACCCCTCCATCTAGGTAACTCATAGCTCTATGGTTGCTAAGGAACTCTAGCTCCTCTTAGCCTTTCTTTTTTTAGGATCCGCAAAATTCCTGCCTACTTATCACCACCTAACCATGATCCTCCAGCTTTTTCATAGGGTATGAAGACCCAGATAGACTGCTAACCAGCTTCCCTCTATTTAGGATGCCTCAACGTTTCTTGGCTGCTACGGCCTCCTCTCACATGGCCAGGAAACCCAAGCTTCTCCTACCATTCTGTATTCAATAGCATCTGCCTACTGAGAACCTCCTGATATCCTACCCAGCCTTGAGATTCAAGGCAAGTTTGTATTGCCAAGGAAAACGTGTTCTAAGTTCCTTGACCAAGCTGCTGCAAGTACCACCATGTAGCTGACAAGCAGAAGACCTTGGATAGAGGCTGTAGCCCTGAAAACCAGACAGAGGAAATAAACATCCCAATCCTGCTATAAATTAACCCCCTCGTGAACTTCTGATGAAAGAAGAAAGGTGATTGGAAAAAAGGAAAAAGAAAAACTCAGCCAATAAACTAACTCCAGATGTGCAAATTCCAGCTCAGAAATGAAAATGACGTCAGAACTCAAAGTATAATGTCTTTCTTTCCAAAACACAAATCACACAGCCATGGTCCTTAGTAAAAATGATCTGGAAAAACTTCTAGACAAAGAATTTGAAAGAATAATAAAGACAATCATCAAATAACTCACAGAAGAAAAAGACAAATATTTTTTAAAAACAAGTTAAAACAAAAGACTTAATTTTTTTCAATATAATACTTATGAACTAAATTCAAGAATACATAAAAATATCATTTGCCATAATCAAGTTAGCTTCAATCTAGAGATTCAGGGAGGTTCACCATACATGAATCAATAATACAATGTAATGCATAAATAAAAACCAGAAACCAAATGATCATTTCAGTAGATATGAAAATGACCTCTAATAAAATCCAACTTCCTTCATGATAAAAGTCCTGGAGAGTCTAGGCATTCAAAAGACATATCTCAATATACTAAAGGCAATATATACCAAGTCAACCATCAATACCTTGTTAAATTGAAAAAAAAAAACTCAAAGAATTTCCATGAAAGTCAGGAACAAGGCAAGGATGTCCATTTTCCCCGCTATTGTTCAATGTAGAACTTGAAATATTAGCAACTAAACAAGTGAAAAAGATAAGGGGAAGGAAAATAGAAAAAAGTCACATTATTATTTACAGACTATCTGGTTCTATACAAAAAGATAAGATAAAAACTCCAAAAACTGATAAACACATTTGTCAGTGTAGCAGGATACAAATTAACATACAAAAATCAGTAGCTTTCCTATATACCACTGGCAAACATATGAAGAAAGAAATAAAGAATGAAATACCATTCTCCATAGCCTCAAAAATATCTTGGAATAAATATAACAAAGGAAGTAAAAGACTTGTTCAATGAAAATTTCATGACTCTGGAAAAAGAAATTGAAAAAAAAAATACCCGAATACCCTGGTGTGTCCTCAGGGACATTCTCTCTTTTCAAGAAGAAAAATAAGTTGACTAGGAACTGAAAAATACCCAAACTCATATCAAACCCAGGCACTAATTCTGTATCAGTGTGCTACAGGAATGATACATGGAAGCTAATTTATCAACTTGTATAGTGATCATTAAGATCACAATTGAGAAAGGAGAATGTAGCTTCCATGTAAAAATCTAGAAGAAAGGATCACTAAAAATAGCATCACGATGAATCCTTCACAGAGGATGGTGAGGCAGGGAAGCCCATTTTTCTTTGTTGAATGTTGTCCTGCCAGGATTGCTGTTCTGAGAACCCTTGAAATGCACATAGGCTTCTCAGTGGCCGCTTCTCCGGAATGTCCCTTGATGTAAGGAGCTCAGGCCTGGTGCAGGTCTGCAACCCTGCTGCATAAGCAGGTGGATTGAAGGTTCAAGGACAATGTGGAGCACCTACTGAGGCCCTTGTCTGAAACTCCTACTTCTCAGGGAAAAAAAATAAACATCTACACCATATTTTGTAAAATGTTTGTGCATAGTAACGAACATTTTAAAGGTACCCAAGGACCTACCTACATATTAAAAACAGTGGGGCTTGAAAAATGTAATTTCATTTTGACTTTTTTTTTTAGTTTTCGAGATAATATATCTTTTCCTCACCCTCCCATGAACCCTCGTTGCTCTTTTTAAAATTCATATTGAAAATTGTGAGATTTTAAAGAACAGTTTACTGAAATCTTAGTTATTCTAACATCTGCCTGTCTCATATTACATTTTTTCCTATATGCTAAGCATTTAGATGATGCAGGTGTAATGGAGAGGTGTCATTGTGACATGGTGGTGAGTGTGTGGGCCCTGGAGTCTGTCCCATGTCTGATACTTCTATTTGCAAATTGTCTGAAGTAACTCTTACCCTTGTTCATTTCCCGTCACTATTCTTGATTGAGGATATAAAAGCAATGCTTTTAGGGGAAGCCTTTCAGATACTTGTGTGAAATGACTTAATTATCCTTAATGATTTTACCCATAATTTGAATGTTATATGTTAACTATTTGAAGCAGAATATGGTTTAGCAAATATTTTACATCCCTATATATGCATATAAAGAATACATATATAATATATGATGTAAAGTCTCATTAATATGAATGGTTTTCAAGTTTAATTTTCCTTGATTTTTCTAAGTGATGCTGATAACCTAAAAACTACAATTTGTTTCTCATTTCAACATTTAGAACTTTTATATATTCAAAATGATTTCCACTGGATAAATTTTGTAGAAAATATCAATGATGTATTATTTTTAATGGGAAGAACCTACTTCTATTAAATGTGTCTGCAGCCAATGATTTTAGTGTGATTATGATTATCCTATCATCCCTAACAATAATAAAATCTCATTTTTTTTTAACAAAAATAAAATTTAAATTTTATAAATTGCTTTATTGGCACTTCTTGGACAATCAGTTCAGCTCCCTTAAAAGAAGGAATGTATGTTAATTGACTCATAAGTACCAACTATATCATAAAACTTATATTCATATGCATATTCAAGTTCCAAGGCTACCATAACTAGCACAGCACATATAAGTTGAGTTTATAAGCTCAGGTGTCCTCATCTCTCTTTTCTCCAGTGTCAGTTTTGTCTTCTGTCCCCACCCTGACAGATATTTGACCACATGGAAGACTCACAGCTTCTCCCTGCCCTGTCTGCCAACAGCCCAGGTTCTCAGCAAGGTCTGCAGGGATGGTCCCAGTCTGCATGTCTGTGGACAAGGCAAGATTCCTAACCCTGCTCTATTTGCATCTGTTGCTCCCATATCTCTGCATCTCACAAAATTTGCGAGATGAGAACACCAAGTCTTTTCTGTCTGGCTACACTTTGAATCTGCCTCTCCGTGTGGCTTTGACAGGTGGCAGAGATTTCTGATCCACAAATTGCACTATCAAAGTTTTGAGCCATCCGGAGGTGACTTCCTGCCTCAGGCTAAGCACCAAAGTTTCCTCTTCAAATTACCTTTTGATTTCCTGTAACGTGGTTATAACCAGCTGTCACAGAATGGCACAGAAAGTATAAAGATGCATTCTTGTCCCTATTCAGCATACATTGCTCTTTTACTTAGAGTTTCTACATCTATTTACATAAGCGAAAGGGCCAGATTCTAATGCCAATGACCCACACCAAGTTGGAAGCTCTGAAACATGGCCTGCACTGGGCAGCGCCTGGTCATCAGAATTAATGTTCCTAGAGTTCGGATGGTGCTCACCATCTGGACCTGGAAAATACTTCAGGAGAGTTCGTTGACAGGTTTAGAGCCTTTTCATAGTTATTAGTCTCTAGGTTTCCATTTTGCTATACTCTTTTTAGTGAAATGTGTAGCCATATGTGGAAGCTGATGGTCACCTGTGGCCTCCAGACCTGTCCTTCCTTTCGTAGCAAATTGTTTTCACCCCTCTGACCAGCTGGCTTATGCTACAGTCTAAAGCTAATTAAATCCTTCTATGGTTTGCATATATTCAGACAAATAGGTTTATTGTTTCCTTTAATTATCTCCAAAGCCTCTCCAAACACAATTTTGCTGAGTATTTATTGTTAAAAGAGAACATGGCGGGACGTGATTTTGAGCTGAGGGGCTATGTTCACAGCTCGCATTGTAGAGCTGGCATTGACAGGCCTATAGCGGTTCCTATAAAACAATGCTATAATTGGAATGAAAGCAGTGACATTAGTGGCCACATTACTGCTAGATCTTTAAATAATGACATCTACAATAATGAGAAAGCACAGTAAAAATGAAACTGAATACAGAGCCCAGAAATTGGCTTCAAGAACTGAATTCTGAAATGCCATTATCTTATTCACTTACTTTCGGAAATACTTTCACAGTGTGACGGAAGCCAAGAGAAGAGTTCAGCCAGCCAAAAATGCACATAAAGTTTTACATTTATATAAAAAATGAGGCATAGGTGGTGAGGCTGCATGATTTTCGTGAACTTCATATTTCTATTAGGTGCCAAATTTTACTTATTTTCTATTTAGAGATGCTTAATTTGAGCAACTAAATATAATGTAGAAGGTAATTCCACCTATATCCTAGTTTTATATCTGTGACTGTGATAAAATTACCTTGATAAAAAGCAGCTTAGAGGATGAAGGGTGTGTTTGGCTTAGAATTTCAGGTTATGGTAAGTTATTAGGGTACAGTCAAGTTAGAGACTTGATATGGCTAGTCATATCGCCTCCATCATCAGGGCAAAGAGAAATGAATGTATGCATGCTCACTTGTTCTTGGTTCTCATTCTCCACATACAGAATTCACCAAGCCCTTCCTGGGGAATGGTGCCACCCACTGTGATCTGCTCTTCCCACTTCAGTTAACACAGTCAAGATGATTATCCAAAAACAGGCTACAGTTCAACCTGATCTAGACAATTCCTTTCTGAGATTATCTTCCCAGGTGATTCTAGGTTGTGTTGACAATTACAACTAACTCATAGCACTTTTTTCTTAAAAAATGCGAGTTAAATGCAAGCAAGTTGCTTTGAGTATTATTGTGACATATTATTGTGATGCAATTGGCATACACACCTTTCAGACTAGACTATCAGCCGTACAATAATATTTCTTATACCTATATAAGCTTAAAGGTATTTCTCTACTCACAATGAAATTGACAATGGCATTTAGATATGGGGATTTTCTGTAAAACTGATGTCTTTTTCAATCAGTCAGCCATGTTACAGATGGCTGTAACAACTTGCACTACTTTAGGAGAAATCAGCTAGAATTAAGCATGTCTAAGTCCCCGCTGTTCTGATTTCAGAGTTGGCATATAAAGATATTCACACTCCAGTCTTCCAACAAAATTCCTCAAGATACTCCTAGGTGTCTGGGAGTGCAGAATATGTCTACAAAGAAAATTAATATGTACAGGGTTGGAGAGATGGCTCAGCGGTTAAGAGCACTGACTGCTCTTCCAGAGAACTCTGGTTCAATTCCTAGCAACCACATAGCAGTCCACAACTACCTATAACTGTAGTCTGAGGGATCTGAAACTTTCACACCTTATTTATTTTATTCACATAAAATAAAGTTAAATAAATTATTTTTAAAAAAGAAAATGGATATGCAATGACAAATGTTTCTTTTACAATATTTTCCCTAACTTCCAAACTGCTGTGTTCCCAGGGCTTAGTTATTTTTCTAGCATTTATTTTTTTATTTCTAAGCTAAGAATATTAAATTTACCTATGTTAATGATGGTATAGTGTTCTGAATATGTCATTTGATGCACGAAGGCAGTTCATAAGTAGTTTGAGTCTTTTCACATTAGGAAACACTGACTTTTATTTAAGTGATAATTTTTCCTTTTTCACAGGATGTATTAGCTAGATATATACACTCTCCTACTTTCTTTAAGGTTTTCTTATTATAAATGTCGTTTTATATAGAACTGATCTGAATGCTATTGTCTTTAAAAAGAATTCAATTTGTTCTCACCAGTTGTAATCAACTTAGTGTTCAGTTTTCTTTTCCCAGTTTCCTTTATGTTTACTGTTAATACATTCTCATTGTATTTTCCTTTTTCTTACTTTGGCTGGATCAATAAACTCTTTCTTGGGGCCACAGCACTGTGTAAACCTGCAAACAGCCCCGAGAGCAGCTGCTACCTCTCCTTCTTCCTTTCTCTGCCTCAGGACTTCTTTCTTTTTCTTTTCTTTCTTTCTTTCTTTCTTTCTTTCTTTCTTTCTTTCTTTCTTTCTTTCTTTCTTTCTTTCTTTCTTTTGTTTTTTTGTTTTTTTTTTTTTTTTGATAGGAAATAGGCGTCTTTTTGATTCACAGGCAGTCACAGCCGAGAATGGTAGAACGAAATGTTCCCAGCCTGCAGGCAGCTAGGGACGGCAGCTGGCAGTATTTATCAGTTTAACAACCCTAGGCAGCATCCTCACATTTTTCAAACTCCCAGTAGTTTTCTATCATCCTTGGATTCATCTTGCTCCCTGTTTGCTGTCCAGCTTTATTCGGTTTAACTGACAACTACAATTGGATTAACATACAGTTGAAGTTTTCAGGGTAATGTCTGCATGGATGTTGTGAAATCAGTTACACAGAGCTATTAGTCCACTCATCACCTTTGTACCGAGTGTAAGGGCACCAAAGCCTCCTCTGTGAGCCGTTGTAGGGCACCGTATATTCTCAACTGCCAGCACCATGCTGTGCAGGATGCTGATGTAACTTACTCTTGTAACTGCAGATTTTTGTCCTTTGGTGAACATACCCCCGCTTCCTCACCAGCCAATGACCTGTTCTCTGCTTTTGTGAATAGATTTTGTAGGTTTTCCATAGAAGTGAGAGCATGCACACTCACCGCTGAGTCTGACTTACTGTAACATAAGGTCCTCCTGGCTGGCCCGTGTGTGACAGTCATAGAAGATCCTTATGGCTGACCCATGTTGTAACTGTGGCATTGGGTTCTTGTGCCTGACCCATCTTGTGATTTATGGTATAAGATCTTTGTGACTGACCCGTGTTGTGATTGTCGGGACTTCCCTCATCCTCAATGCTGGAATTTTCCATTGTAAATACCATTATAAAGCCCAATGCCACCTTTTCTTCATCCCAACATCACAGGTTATCTCTGGGTCGATCTTTGCCATTTGGGGTTACATTATTTATAGTTGGTTATTTCTTATGTAAAGTATGAGAAATGCTCAGCCATTCTCTTCAGCATGTCTCTTCTCCCCTCCCTTCCGCTCCCTTTCCTTCTCTTCTCTGCTTCCCCTTATCCTTCCCTCCCCTCTTTCTTTCACTTAATTTCACAGAGTTCTGAAGTCACAGTTGTACGCTAAAATAGGAATTTTCAAATAATCTTGTTCATTTAATATCTTTTATACCAAATGAAGAAATATATTTAAGGGCAAAACTTAAAAATAAAATAAAAAATCCTACCATATCAAATCCCGCACATCAGCTTCAATTATTTTTCATATAATCCATATTTAATGTTAAAGCAAGTCTGTATTTGTCAATATTTACAGTTTAGTCATGTGCTCCCTCTGTGGACTGCAGAAGTATCAGGGCATCACTCACTGCCAGTCTGTTTTTCTCCCACAGACTGCATTCCAGTTATCATGATGGGTCTGGGGGTCCTGTGAAATCCTCAGAGCTGCCCTCTTAACGAAGTTCAGGCTCGGCCTTTTCACCCACTGATGTTTTTCTTTCACTGTAAGAAGGCAACTGTGGGGTTGCTTATCAGGCTGTTGACTTGAGTTGGATCGTTTGGTTTGATACATGTATTTCTTTGAGCTGAACTTTGGACCTGAACAATGCCCGGGTTGTCAATGTGGAGGTTACAGCCTTTAGCAATGCCAAGTGTGTTGGTTTCGTTGATCTTGTAGCTTGAGAAAAGCCAGACACAGCAGAGCATTGAAAGTGTTGGCTTTCTCTGTGGAGCCAAATCTGGAACGGGGTTTCTCAGTGTAAATCTTTGACGAAACTGTTCTGATGTGGTCTATAGCCAAGTCCTTATCCTCTCTCTCAGCAGTCCACTTTCTCATAGTACAGAGCCCTTGATAATGGCAATAGGGCAATGCCTATGCATAGACTTTTTTCTCAAATTCCATGTTCAGAGCAAGCATGTATCCAGAATATATGAGCATGAATAATCACTAAAAAATTTGATTTGATAATAATTTCGAAAATCTCCCATTTGAGTAATTCTCAGAATTTTATTTCTGTATTTATAGTTATTATTTCTCACTATAACAGGATTACTGTGTTGTTAGGAAAGAAAAATATTTGAAAGCTTGCTGGGAAACATTGTCCAGTTTTTCAGTACCTATGGAGAGATACAAAGGAAGGCACAACAAATTATTTTCTAATGCTTCTTTATCTCAAGAAATAGTGGCACAGGCCATTAATCCCAGTAGTTGGGAGGCAGAGGCCAGCCTAGTATACAGATTGAATTCCAGAATAGCCAAGGCTGTTACACAGAGAAACCCTGTCTTGGAAACAACAAAAGAAAACACAGTTAGTTCTCAGTTGTTTTAGCTAAATCGCGTTGATATAAAATAATTTATTTTTGATAATTATGAAAGTAAAAAAAATTATTGCCTCTTGGCTTTCATTTGCTTGGCACTATGGATGACTTTGTGTGCTATCAGGCCCATGTGTTAAAAACTTGGCCCCAGCCAGTAGCTGGGGAGGCAGAGCCCAGTGAAAGTCAGGCCAAGGGAAACAGCATGCCAGGGAATGGGCCCCCACCTCTGCTTTCTCCCTCTCTGCTTCCCAGCGTGCGTGTGATGAACAGCTCTGCTCATCATATCCTCACACCACAATGCGCTGTGGCATTATGGATGAAGTACAACAGCCCCAAGCGATCAAGGACCCAAACCTCTGAAATAAATACACCTTTCTTTCTTTAGTTTATTGCACGCATGTGTCGTAGCAACAAGAAGATGACAAATGCATCCAGGAATTTAATAGAATGAGGGGTTTTATTTCCTAAAGTGATGTTTATTATTAACAATGAAATAGAGATACTGAAATTTTGATAGCAGCTTAAGAATAAACAATGTATTCAGCATGAGAAGAGCATAAAGGTCTCACGGCTCAAGCTTTTAGTACTTATGAACTCTGACAGGAATTTAGGCCCAGTTAAACCTAAAGCACATTGACAATTACAAACAAAGAGCATTTGACCTGGAAAATATGCCAGAGTTCCTTAATCGTAGTACTTTCTTATAAAGTCCTATAAACTATATTCCTCTCAGCCACTATAAAGGCTTCATCTTTGTAGCTGGGCTTTCACTACACATATTTCCAGGATGTGTGTGGGGTCGGGACTTTTTACAAAGACCAGTGTCTTAGTGATGAGGGTACTGTGCTAACTTAATGACCAGGATTCTTCCACAGAAACTGTGGATGGGAACAGTGCCTGATGCGGGCACATAGGACGCCTTTTTGTCTGCAGCAAGGGATGTCACTGTGGCTACAGAAGCCTATGAGGAGGTGTCACACAGAAAACAGTGGATAAGGCCATAGTTCATCGCTGTTTTAGTTAACATGACCCTCATGGGAAACCAATCTACACCACTCAGCTTTGGGATCCCTTCACATCATACATTTCAGGAGTAAAACGAACTTGGTTCCCTCCTCATACTGCAGCCACATGAGACGATGCCTGTCTGTCTTGGCTAGCTATGGCTGAGTTCTGGTTCTTACCCTCTGGAAGGCAGAGTCCCTCACACAGGCTGATTATGCTGCTCTAGAGTTCAGCGAAGGTCGCCTGAGCTGTGCTTTGATCATGCAAGGAGGTTACAGAGTGCCCTGCTGTCTCAGACATCACGATACATTTAAATAGCGAAGTACAGGCCACCAGCACAGTAGGTTCTGTTTCCCATCTTAGGTGTAAGGAGAACACTCAAGTCTAAACTTAAATGAATTAGTTTCATTAGAACTTGGCATGGTCCATCAGAAGTCATGGCAGGAACAGGATCCACACTCTCCAAGGGCCCCTGAGAATGATGGAATCGAAGGCCTAATTAATACCATTTGCCATCCGATATGATAAACACCACCCAAATCCTCATCTAGTGAGCAAGCTTACTTCTGGCTAAAAATTCAAATTTGACTAAACATTCTTGATGCTGGTGTACATATTCAAAATGAACACTTCATCTTGAGGGTGGGGCTGTGAACGTCTGGAATGTTTTAGAGCATTTTTATGGGGGAAATTAGTTGGCCATTTATATATCCTTGGAGCAAAATGGAAAGGACCATGGCTCTGGAGAAATAAGTGAAAAGATTATTGTTCTTGTCAAATCCATTCTGTGAAATTAGACATTCTTGTCTCTATTAGATATCACTTTGAACACCTTGATTTCTGAGGGTTTCATGGATGCCCTCTAGGGAACGCAGAGCTTACTGTAGCATAAAGAGAGGATTGCATGGCTAATTTACTACTTTGTTGGGTTGCCCCGTATCTCTACCAGTCTCTTAGCAATGGGATGAAATCTGAAACTCCTGTCAGCTCTTGTAAGAGCCGGTAGACTTTCGATATTCGCCACCTAACCCAAACGAATATCTGAAGAAACCTACATTGAAATCACTTGTTCATATACACTATGCCAAAAGTGATTTTTCAAGACCATTTCTTACACTAAAACACACACACAGCCAATGTGTTTGAGTAATCAGAAAAAACTCAACAGCATTCTTTTTCTCTTAAGCAATAAAAAGTCCTATCTACCAAGGTCTGCAGAGCCTAGTCAAGAGTTCCGTGCCAATTTCAAGTGGAATTGCATTCAGTTCGTAATGTTTAATTGTATAATCGAAGAACAAACTAAAGAGAGTCAAGAACCCAGGATGAAGCATGACTGTAGAAGTGTTGACATTTGGTGTTCTATCACATCAAGCCCAGAGGTTGAAAATTCTGTTGGACCTGCACAACAGAGCAGCAACCAAAGTATCAGTTTGCTTAAAATCCTCAAAAGAAAAAAAAAAAAACCAAAAAATGAAAATGTACTGAAAAGGCCATTGAACAGACAGCCTAAATATGAGGTTTTCTGAAACTTGTTGCTTTAAAAATTTATCACTACTTTTTAAAAATCTAAAACAATGATATTCTTCCAAACTAAATTGTAAACATTTGTAGATAACTATAGATACCAGCTGATACGGAAACAAAAATCTGAAATAGTATGGTTGTGTCAGTTAGGATACCCAAGCTTAAGTATCAGCATGAAAAAGAGGGATGAAAGAGAGGGCAATATATTCCCATGGACTCTAACTGGACATGCAGAGAACACACATTTTATAGACCATTATGGAAGATGCATATCTGGTATCATATCTAGTGGAAATTAACAAAGGAAAGACTGGAGAAAAGAGCAACTGAGTTTCAAGGGCATCTCTTGAGCCCAGAAATTAAATTATCATTCATAAGAAAAGTTCCAGGAAGAGTGCCAAAGAACATGGATTTGGAAACCTAATATTTATTTTAACTTAGATTATCTTGATGTAGTATCTTTCCAAGGACATGACTGTTTACAGAGAAAATACATAATATCCTACCACTGCAATGGCCTTATAACTCAAGATATGAGTGATTGCAAACACAGCTAATGACTTCATGAGTGTTGTGTCTAATGTAAAATGCTAGGACAAATGCTGGCTTTCTTCACAGAGCATTCTTGCTGTATGAAGTTCAGCATAAAGATGAATCTGCCTTGGGCAAGAGGTCTTTCTCCCTTGAGCCCCTGTGACTGGTCACAGAAATAGAGCTAATCCTTGGGTGAGACATTCTTTTATTGATCTGGAGCCTACTTTGCATTCTCAACAGTGTTTTCCAGGAAGTGTTCATGGCCAATAAGACAAGATGGAACCTATTGTTTGTCTAGGTACAATTCCCCTACCCTAAGATAAATGAATTAAAAGCTGTGGAAAATAGCACAGTTTTAAATTCACACCGGTTTTCATAGTGAGAGTTTCTTCAGTTTGGCCTCAGTGATTCGCCTGAGGCCTTTCACACCAGTCTCCTTTGTCTCGGACACACAGATGGTGAACCTTCCTCTGTGCTCCCTGGCCTTAACATCTACTGCCCACCTGCATCTCATTGTCAGCTGTAATTAGTCTGTGCTTTTTTTCTGGCCTAATGATTCTCCTGAGGCCTCACAGTGGTGGAAGCTCCCTTTCATCGCAAGCGTCTGTTCCTGCTTCTGGGTGTGGGAACATCCGATGGAGTGTGGTTGACTAATTAACTGCTACACCCTTATCACAAACGGACTCTCTTTCCTCAAGAATCCATTGCATTTCCATAGCTCCTCAGGTACAGGTATGGGCTCCCATTCCATGTCAGAAAGTTTACCAGCTTGATCTTGTGCTGGTTTTGTGTAAGCACAGCTCTGCGAGCTCCTGGTACATTGGTCTCGTATTCTTACCCTGGTCCTCCCTGATCTGGTTCTTACAATTGTCTTCCCCCCTTTGTGTGACAGTCTCTGCATTTTGCAGAGGGAATGTGATATAGATGTCCGTTTTGTAGCTCAGCACTCTGATGGCAATTATTTTCCATACTTCATCCAGTTGTGAGTTTATACATTAATCACCATCCACTTCATAAAGAACATTCTATGATGAGATCCGAGGGTTGCACTAATCTATGGGTAGAGAGATATTATGAGTTTAGATGGTAGTTTGATACTACGTCTTTTTAGGCAGAATAATAATAAATAGACTACTGGGGTCTGTGATAAACCTGGCCATGGGCTTTTGGCTAGATTTATAGTACCAAACATGTGCTTATTGCTATGGAATACACCTTATGTGTAATCAGAAAACAGCTGGTTATCTAATAACTATCATGCTACTGATGCCCCAATGTTCATAACTGTTGGGCCAAAATTATCTCAGGGCCTCTACCTTGAGGCCAGTAGGACAGAGAAAAGCCTGTCTTGAGTTTGAAGGATAGTCTCAAAGCTACTGAGTAAGGATGAGACAGCAAAATCTAGGTAGACACCCCTCCAGCCAGAGGGAGGGCTTGGCTGTTTCTCATTGGCTGGAGGTACCTCCATATCACATGATATCACTTAACCTATATAAGCTGACACTCACAGTAATAAACTGAGTTCCTGCTTTGACTTGACTCCCTATTGTGTCTGATTGTACTGTGTTGTGGGGCTGCAGAATGCGCAGATAGTGCACTCACCTTTTCCTGGTGAATAAGTTTTAAGGAGGCCTGGCATATATCTTGCCATGCTGGTCATTATTATAATCATAGAGTTCACCCTTCTCCCTTTTTTTATGTATGACCAGTGCTACGTGTTATGACTATGCTCTCTTGATTTTACCATTTACCTGTAAATGAGTAAAATTGTTTCCACTATTTGGGTTCTGCAAATATGTTTACATGAATCATCTTTTCTTAGTATTATGTTCATATGTTGAAGTAATTGTGTAGAATGGATTCTACAAAGAAAAACACTAATATTGAAGTTAAATGTTTTTTATAACTTGAAAGAATGTGCTCACGTGCACTGCACAAATCCCATAAAATAGAAACAGCATCTCAAAGGTGTGGGAACATTCGTTTCCCCTTAGCTCTAGCAATTGTGCTGTGTTCAGATGTGTGACATTGTTATCAGGATCTCATTCTCCTCTCCTTTTAGCTCCTCTCTCTTTGTATTCTTCAGCTAAAGAATTCAGACGAGACATCTAAAGTGTACTATAAAAGATAAAGTTTTTCTTATTCTTACTTTTTCTTTGTTACTATTTGAACGACCCAGTGCCTCTGACTTGTCTTCAGTCCCTGGTCTTCTGTACTTCTCTAGGTCTATTTTGTCGCTTTCCTTAAAGCTGTTTATTTGACTTTGTATTTTTCATTTTCAATATTTTAGTTTAGTCTCCTCCTCTCTTTATTTTCATCTTTTTATTGGATTACATTGTCATTTCCTTATTTTATTTTGTTGCTTGTTTGGAATTCATTCAGGAATTTATTTGTATCCTCTTTTATTGCTGTGAACATACTCATTCTAAATTCTTGGCAGAGGTTTATACAATTTACTTTTATTGGCGGTACAACTGGGATTAATAAATTTTGAGGGTTGTGTTTCTCAGGTTGTTTAAGTTTTCCTGTGGGGACCAGTGTATCTTGAGTTAGATGGTTAGCTAGATGTTGACTGTGTGCATGTGGAGGGTGTGTGGGTATGAGTGTTGTCAGAGTACAGCGTGTGGAGACCAGAGGGTGACACTGGGTGTCTTCCTCTTTCACTCCATTGTATTTTCTCAGGCAGGCTCTCTCACTGAAGTTGGAATTCATTGATTCAGATAGATTGGCTGGCCAGCAACCCCAGGGATCCTTTTCTTTCTTTCTTTCTTTCTTTCTGCCTCTCAGCTCTTAGGATGCTGAGATTCCACAAACCAAATCAGCCAACATTCTCATTCTGGAAAAGTTTGCAAGCAAACAAAAAGGAAAAGAAAAGAGGAGAAAGAAGACATAGAAAGAGAGAGAGAGAGAGCAGGGGAAAGAGAGCAGATCAGAGTAGGGCAGCAGGACAATGCTTGCCTGCTAACAGTCACGGAGGACAAAACAAAGTGGAGATCTTCCCAGATGTCTGGCTCCCTTGCTGGGAAGCTCTGTCTGTAATTCCTTCCTGTCTGGTTATGACTAGGTTTTCCTGTCTGAATACTGCTTATGATTTTGATACAATCTTTCTTCCCTTCAGTCTACCCTTGTTTGGCTGGCCAGGTTTCAGCATATAATCCCTGATAGTTGGCCGGAGTTTCCTAATGGTGTGATTCATGGGAGATCTGGACCACCAGGCTCATGGCACAACAGGTTTTCTTTAGAATACTGCCCACTGCTGTTTGGATTGAACACAGAACAGAGGCTTTCCTTACAGCTCTTCTCCCCCAGTCGCAGCATACAGCTTTGCTTTAAGCACTTTCTGACAGCACAGAGACAGTTTTCTGAGGATGTCTGTCTTACCCTTGGCTTCAGTCAATACTCTGCCCTGGCAGAGAAGAGAAGACTGTGGAACTCTTTGGGGCAGACTGATTTTCTCCCTTGTTTTCAGTTATTAAATTTCCTATCTTGCTTTGCTATTAAACCAGAGATTTTCAGCCATCATCTACCTCTGAAAGCTGAAATCCAACCCCTTCCAAATTGCTTTATTTTGCTTTTGCTTTTTGGAGACAGAGTCTTACTGTGTAGCTCAGACTAAGCTTAAACTCCTGGAATCATGGTGATCCTCCTGCCTTAGCTTTTCAAGTATTCGCATTGCAAGTATGTAGCAACATACCCAGTGACAGCCATCTTAAAAGTGTACAAAGCTTGTGTGTGGATGTGTGTGTATATGTATACATGTGCATGCATGTGTATATGTGTTTATATATATACATGTATATGTAATTGACTATTGTAGTTCATAGAACAAATATTAACAAGTGTCAGAATACTGGAATCACATGGACTTTGTTTTACCATGGTGAAATTAAAATAGAAATTGTTTTTTTAGAGACTCCTCATGGTATCCATTTCCTCCAGAGATGATTTATTAATTTTATTTTTTAATCAACACATCATTGCACATACTTGTGGAAACTAGTGTGATAACCATATCAACAGAGTTTACTGTTACATCTTCAGGCAGTGGAATCAGATGCCAAGCACTTTGTCCAGGTTTCAGCGTTCTCAAGGAACCGTCTCCATATTTCACAGCTACATTTCCTCTGTGCTGGTGGGTGTGACGGTGGGGATTCAGCTGCAGTCCCAATGTGTTCACCAGGATCGTTCTTCTGAACAAGCTCTGACCTCTAAGTTCTTGTTCATCAGTTCTCTGTGTTGTCAGTGACTCTACTAAGCTTCTCTTCCCCCCACCTGCTACTTTCTTTTCTGCCTGCCACTGTGTTGTCACTTTGGAGCCAGCACACGTTCCTGGACGGAGCAAGCCTCTCCGGCAAGTCTCAGTCTCTTCCACTCCCGGATCTTGCCAGATTATGTTCACTGTTTTTCCTTTTGTTTTCTACAATTGCTTTGGTTTTCACAGTAAAGTCACTCTGCAATGAAGCATGATTAAGAAAAACACAGAGACAGATATTGGGGTTCCACCTAAAGGTCAGAAAAGCAAGACAGTCTGCCACTGGCTTTTACCTCAGCCTCCGTCCAAAATTGTTGGAAGGAGCTGCGGGCTGTGTTCCTGCAGCCCCAGCTCCTGGTCGCCTGGCTAGCTTATGCCCCAAAATAACAACACACAAACTGTATTCTTTTAAACACTGCTTGGCCCATTATATCTAGCCTCTTCTCGGCTAACTCTCGCACCTGGACTAGCCCATTTCTAATAATGTGTGTAGTACCCCAAGGTGCGCTTACCGGGAAGATTCTAGCCTACGTCCATCCTGGGTTGGAGCTTCATCGCATCTGCCCTGGGGAGCAGTTGCATGGCATCTGTCTCTGAGAGGAGCTGCCCTGCATCTGAGCTCACTTCCTCTTCCTCCCAGCATTCTGTTCTGTTTACTCCACCCACCTATGTTCTAACCTATGAGGGCCAAGCAGTTTTTTTATTAATTAACCAATGACCTTCCTCCATCACGAAATGGCAATCCTGCCTCCAGGAGTCTCAAAATGAGATTGTGTCTGAGAGCTGTCTCCTCTCATTTTATAATCCTCTGTAGGGAAGGGATTAAAACCCTGCACCACTGGGATTAAAGGCATGCACTGCCCAGTTTCTATGGCAACTAGTGTGGCTACTGAGATTAAAGGCATGTGTTACCACTGCCTGGTCTATAAGGCTGACCAACGGGGGCTGTTTTACTCTCTGATATTTAGGCAAGCTTCATTTATTACAATACAGCTGAAACACCACGACACTGCAATGCTTTAGTCTATTGTTCAATATTCTTTCAGCATCCTTGAACTGCTGATGCAGTCTCCTTGCTCCTCACTTGATTTATAGGATTTTGAAACTCGAATTTCTGAGATGACACAATTAGCATAGATTTCTTTTTACTTCCAAGTCTCTCTCATTAATTTTGTTATTTTTAGTGACAATACATAAAGCATATTCTATTCTTCTACCTGAATATTCCAGCTCGTATTGATGTAGTTTGACTACTGTGTACCCAAGTATTTCTGCAATAGCATTTATATTTATCGCTTACTAAGATTCTTTCCTTATTCTTGGTTTTGAATGCTCAAACTTCCTTTTCATCTGATTTGAACTTTCTCTCCCTGCTTCATCTTTCTGGTGTCTTTTCTTTAATTCACATACATTGCCGTTCTACTTTAATTTGTAGATCAATGTATCTCTTCATCTCCAAGAAGTCTTTATAAATTATATAATCTACTTGTTCTCATATTTTTTTGTGATATTTTTCTTTCTGGGTGCAGTTATCCAGGTGTTCTGTGTCATTTATTTTTCATTGCCATATGTATATGTATAATGTAATTTATGTCTCACCTCTCTGACTTTTATTCTCCATGTATACGTTTCTCCATTCTGCCTCTGTTCTGACCTGGCCCAATCATGTGAAACCAGGAGCGACATAGCTGGTGACTGGAATATAGGAACTTGGAGAGAATATCACACACACACACACACACAAGCACACAAATACACACACACAAATGCACACAGACACGCAGATGGGGGAAAGAGTGTGAGAGGACCTGTTAAGGTGCATCTAAGAAAAATTTTATGCTCACCTTCAAACTCCCATGGTATATGTGTGTCCTCAAATATTCTTGTATATGAAGAGTTCCGGAATAATCCAGACTGGAAGAATGTGTGTTGGGGAATATTAATTTAAGCTGTGTTGCTTTTATTTATGTTGTATTTGTTTAACTCTGTGAAGCTGTGGTTCTTTGTCTAAAACACTCGATGGTCCTAATAAAGAGCTGAACAGCCAATAATGAGGCAGGAGAAAGGATAGGCGGGGCTGGCAGGCAGAGAGGATAAATAGAAACAGAACTCTGGAAGAGGAAAAGGAACATCAAGAGAACAAGGGGAAGAGGATGTCAGGGGTCAGCCACCCAGTCTGCCACTGAGGAGGAGTGACAGCAAGGTTACAGAAGTGAGAAAAGGGGAAAGTCCAGAGGCAAAAGGTAGTCAGGATAATTTAAATTAAGCTGTCAAACTGGGCTGTGGTGGTGCATGCCTTTAATCCCAGCACAAAGGAGGCAGAGGTAGAAGGATCTCTGTGAGTTTGAGGACAGATCTCTGTGAGTTTGAGGCCAGCCTGGTCCTCAAGAGCTAGTTCCAGGACAGGATCCAAAAAAACTACAGAGAAACCCTCTTTCAAAAACATAGAAAGAAAGAAAGAAAGAAAGAGAGAGAGAGAGAGAGAGGGAGGGAGGGAGGGAGGGAGGGAGGGAGGAAGGAAGGAAGGAAGGAAGGAAAGAAGGAAGGAAGGAAAGGAAAAGAAAAGCTGGTAAAAAAAAAAATGAACCAAGCAAAGGCTGGACTGTGAGTGAATTGTAAATCATTTGGAAGCTGGGTGGTGGGCCCCGCAAAAAGCCAAAAGAGTAAAACATACAACTTATGTGCCCATGAAAACCTTTCAAGGATCATACATGAGGGAAAGAGCATGTACTGTTTCCCAGGAAAAGCTGAACCACTAAGAACCCCGTCAACTCCTCACAGATCATGGAAGCAGAAGTACACGTATTATATTATGACAGTGTTTCATCTGTCAAGGTGTTCATATGAAAGATGCTGAGGAAAAATTATATGAAACTGCTAACCTCAGTAGAAGGAACATCGGTTGACAAATTGCCTCTAACAGACTAGCCTGTGGGCAAGTCTGTAGGGTATTTTCTTGATTAACGTTTGGTGTGGGAGGGCTCAGCTGACTATGGGAGGTGTCAGGCCTAGGCTGGCGGTCCTGGGTACTATAAGAAAGCAAGCTGAACAAGCCACGGAGAGCAAGCCTATAAGCAGCACCCAACCATGACTTCTCCATTAGCTCCTGCCTCCAGGCTCCTGTCATGAGTTGCTACCCCGACTCCCTTTCACGATGGACTGTAAGCTGTAAAATGAAACAAATCTGTCCCCTCCCCATACATCTACACAAATGAATTTTAAATGCAAGGCTCACAGTGTGGAAAGAGAGTCTGTTCTAGATGCATCACAAAGCAAAAGGGAAGATTTGTCTGTCCCAGCCCACACATCAGTATTACAGGGTGATAACGTGAAACACTGCCTACTTTACCTAATGGGCGGGGCTAGCATTTCATATAGTATATAATTCCCACATGTTACATAGATCTACTACAATGTAGAAGCCTATTATAGGTTGCTACAGAAGAATGATAAAATCATGTGTGTGTGAGAAATACATACATACATACACACATATATATGTATATATTATATACAAAGAGAGAGAGAGAGATGACTTTCTTGGAAATGAACCCACCTGGACCTTAAGACAAACGGGAAAGTGCAGGGAATGTGCTCTTATGAATCATGTTATAAATGACCCTTGTCCTTGTTCGGTGTAAAGGGAAGGATCAGACTGACAAGCTGCAATTTAAGACGATTCTGTTAATATTTAAAAGAACTGCAATATATCTTCAGCATATAATCAGTTGCCCCTAGCAACCACGTGTTGGTCTAAATACCTGTGAATCTGCAGTAATAGCCCAAAGACCAACATGAAGATATAGTGTTTCCTTCAGTAATGAAAAGTAACTATTGGAGAGCTGGGCTGAAATTGAAATTGATCAGGAGACAGAGTGAGTTACACAACCTTCGTCCCTTCTCCACTCCAGGGCAGTATGTACATAATTTAAGCACAGTCATTTGGAGGTTAGCCTATTCACATATGTGTGATATACATGAACATACATTATTGTAAGTACACATATAATACACACATGTATATCAATATTAGAGATAGATAAGATCTGCCATATATAAGCATTATATGAGCATGCACACACACACACACACATACATACACACTCTATAGCTATTATACCAACTACTGCATTTTGGCCCACTTCAAACTGACCAGTTCCAAACCATATGAGCATCCTTATTTTCTAAACTTATCCAAATTATCTCTGGGTGGAAGCAACAGGATTGCTAACATTACAGCAGCAAAGTGCAGTTTCATTAACACTGCTTTGACTCACTGAAACGACTTAAAGTCTTGGAATTAATTCTAGATAAAGACTATATTTATTACAAATTCTCCTCCTGGCTCCAGCACCTTTCTCTATTCTGGGAGGAAGCCTCCATGATCTCAACCTTGTACATATGTGCAGAGCTACCATAGATGGTTCCAGTATCTGTTGCCTGATTGAGATGTACTGTGGTTTACTCGAACCACAGCTATAGTGGCCTCTGGGTGCCTTCATGACGAACCTGGGAAAGCACAAAGTGGCTAGTTAGCAGCAGAGCCCTCAGAAGCTGTATCTTTCCAACCGCTCTCCTTCCATATGAAATGGCAGGTTGTATATATGAGCACACACTAGAGCTCTGGATAGAGTAAGCCCTGCCTTCTTGTACTTTTTCTTTTATTCCACAGCAAAGTCCTCAGCTTCTCCACTGTGGCTCCAGTTCCTTTAATGATTGCAGCTCCTTTCCCATACCATGCTGTCCTCAGTTTTAGTCAGAATCCCACCCCTTTCCCAGTTGTACTGCATGCCTTCCAAAGCTCCACTCTTTGTTCTTTCTCACTGTAAATCTGAGTAGATGGAGTGAGCAGTGCAATGGAGTCACCAGAATGCTACACTGCCTGGCAATTTCTTCTAACAATTAGTTTAATATTTTCATTCTAGCCTCACTCATGTTGCTAGGACATGACCAGATTCTTTATCAGAATATCATTGAATGGTTTCTAGCTTCATTTCCAATAGACTCCTCCTTGTGATCACAGTCTTCAAACTCTGCATTGCTATCCATATTTTGATGAACTGAAGTCTCTCTCTCTCTCTCTCTCTCTCTCTCTCTCTCTCTCTCTCTCTCTCTCTCTGTGTGTGTGTGTGTGTGTGTGTGTGTGTGTGGTGTTCTGGGGTTGCTATTGCTGTGATGAAGCACCATGACCAAAAGCAAGTTGGGAGGAAAGGGTTTATTTGGCTTACATGTCCACATCAGAGTCCATCACTGAAGTAAGTCAGGACAGGAACTCAAACAGTGCAGGAACTTGGAGGCAAGAGATGCAGAGGCCGTGGAGGGTGCTGCTTACTGGCTTGCTCAGCCTGCTTTGTTATAGAACCCAGGACCACTAGCCCAGGGATGGCACCACCTACAATGGGACTGGGCCCTCCTCTATCAATCACTAACTAAGAAAACACCCTGCACCTGGATTTTATGGAGGTATAATAATCTTCGAATAATAATCTCTCTCTCTCTCTCTCTTTCTCCTTTTTCTCTCTCCCTTTTTCCCTCCCTTCCTCCCTTCCTTTTATTCTTTCTTTTCGGTTTTGTGAGACAGAGTTTCTCTGTGTAGTTCTGGCTCATTCACTCTGTAGACCAGGCTGGTCTTCAATTCAGAGACCTACCTGCCTCTGCCTCCTGGAGGCAGGGATTAAAGGTGGGCATTATAACCACCCACCTGGAGGCAATGTCTTGATTGAGGTTTGCTCCTTTTAGAAAACTCTAGCTTGTGTCAAGTTGACATAAAACTACCCAGCACACTGGGTGTTATTAGAGGCACATGCTATAGTCTTTTAGATGGGGTCACTGAGGCACAGTACATTTCCAAAAATAAATAGAGTCTGGAGAGATGGTTCATAAAGTAATGTGTTTGTTTCACACAGACCTGAATTCGGTTCCCAGGCGCGTTTAGAGAGCTGGGTGTTCTGGATCTTGCGGCTTGCTGGCCAGTCAGCCTGGCTGAAATTGTGAGCTCCAAGTTGAGTGAAAGGTCTTATCTCAAAAGAGTAAGGTAGAGAAGAGATCGAGGAAGACATCATCAGACCTCTGGCCTCCGTATGTGTACTCATCCGCATACATGAAAGTAGCACACACATACATACTCACAAAAGGACAAAGTATTGCCTCTTGGGGAAATAAAGACTTGAAGATGACCTCATACTTCTTTGGAGCTGTAAGTCTGTCTGGATTTCCTAGCTCATCTGGTACCTGCTAAGGATGCTACAATGATTCCTTGGTTGGAACAGCATGTGGAGGATCCTTCCAGCCTGACCCACTGACTTTCCTGAGCATAAAAGAGATGCCAGAGTTTCATTTAGCCACTTTTATCAAGATGACATTTTTTTTCTAAGTAGCAGATGAGTGTATTCTCCCAGATCTCCCCTGACAATTCTGGTGGCATCAGAAAAATCAGGAAATGATAATTAGGGAAGGATGTATGGATGGAGAACCTCCATTATACATAACAAGAAGATCTCCACAGGTAAGAGAAAATGAGTATGGAACAGGAGGGCATACCATATTTCTATTGCTCAGAATCATTGAGGTATCTTTAACATATTCTAGGAGAGATAAAATTCTCAAGGCTTCAGGCAGACTTGACAAGTCTTCTGAACTTATGGTGAAAACATTTTTCCTAATTGCTGTCTGATACTTATGTGCTTGCAATATCTTACGCAGTTGATGTCATACTACAGAACAGTAAAAATCTGACACTGAGTATGTTATCTCCTTAAATCCTAAATTAATTCAAAATTCAAGAAGAAAGGAATCGTGTATGAAATCACTTTATTGTTCTATCACTGAGCCAAGTTACTAGATGCATTTTCATTGCTTATTTACACTATGGGGAAAATGTCATGCTTCTATGCTATAAAACATGTTTATAGGAATGAGGAATGGGTATCAGTTTGGAAAATCTAGAGATTTTCCTAATTTGTCATTCCTTTAGACAAGATGTTCCAATGGTTTAGTAAGAGTTTTGAGCAAAGCATTCCCACTGTTCCTCCAATGTATCTTTGACAGTTAAAGCTTGGTGGATGCCTTGGTGTGTGAGTGTGTGCATGTGTGTTCTGTTTGCTGATCCCTTGTATTCATCCGGGAGAATTTCTATCCTAATTCAGGTTTCTCATCTCACTGGATTACCAGGCAACAATAGAGACACTCCTACATGATTTCATTTATTGCACAGCTTACTAGAAATAAGATTTTCTTAACGAAAATATTAATAAGAGGCAAAGAATTGAACTGTCTTTTCAACCTGAACCTGATAGGTGCCTCTGTCCACTGTCTGCCCTTGGTCCCCTCCACATCCAGATCTAATGGCACAGCCACTCCACATGATGGTTCCAGAATGGGATTCAGACTCAGAAAAGATTCTGGACCCCAGCCCCCTCCATCTTTAGACCAATACACCATGGATACTTTACAAGTTCATAGTAGATAGGATCTGATAAAGGACACATTTCCACCCTAGACACAAGCAGATATATCTTCATATCTGCATGTTACAGCTACTTCACAGGACCACTGCAGGCCTACTCCAAGACCTGGAAAGTTATGCTGCCTCTTCCCCAATTCCCCGGCACCTCTGTCTCAGCTCTGCCAACTCAATCAAGATTTCTATAAGCTTCCCTGTCCATGACTCTATCCTAAAATTGTGGCCCAGTGGGCTAAAATCTCATATTACAAACAACTAACGTTCTAATTTTAAATTTCTAGATTCCATTGCAAATAGAGCATGTACTCTCTCCCACAAATCACCAGAAGTTATGTTCCCCAGGAGAACAAATTAATCTAAGTTCAGGTCACAGATTAACAAAGAACAATTATAAACATGTTCAATAAGTTCAAGGCTTTCAAGAGAACACAAACTCTTGAATTATGTTAATGAGGACAAAAATAAAATAATTAATGTCCATGAAAATGCATGACTGAATCTAATAATAAGGGCAATTCAGACTATGAATATCAAATTCAATAAAGATATAGAAACAGTAAAGAGAACTAAACTGAAAGGAAGTAGAAAATGAAAAAGTCATTAAGACCAATAAAAACCTCAGTAGACATCCTCACCAACAGAATGAACCACAGAGAAGATAGAATATCAGGACCTGAAGACTGGGTAGAGGAGCTGCTTCATTTAATCAAATATAATAATAAGCCATAAAAAGTTAAAAATAGAATATGTGAGACAACATAGGGAGACAAAATCTTCAAAGTATAAGCATAGAAGTAGGAGAAGAATTCCTGTGCAAAGACGTGACTAATGTTTTAATTAAAATCACAATTGAAAACTTCCCAAATCTGGAGAAACAGTTAATTATCCAGATACAAGAGGCCCTCAGAACATAACATACACAGGACCACAAAAGAAGCTTCTTGTAATATATTATAGGTAAAACACAAAGCCAACTCCCGTGATGTAATGGCTAACACTCGGGACTCTGAATCCAGCAATCTGCTTCTCGGTGGAACCTGTTCCTTAAAGAGACCTGGTCAGTAATCCTCATCTACTCAGACCATGAAACACAATATAACCAGGCTGTTCATGCGTGCTTCAGCATTGCCCAGGGCATGTTTCACTTCACTTCAAAACACCAAGAACACGGACTAAAGAAAGGTTGTTGAAACCTACAAGAGACAAAAGTCAGGTCACATATAAAGACAGACTGCTCAGCATAACATCTGATTATTTAATGGAAACTTTTAAATCCAGAAAGGCTTGGAAAGGTGTGCTTCAGTTTCAGAAAGATCATCATTGCTAACCCAAACTGGTAAACTATATTAAGATCTCAAGTAAGTAACTTTATAATGTGCATTAATGATCCCCAAGGAAAACAGAAACAAACAACACCTCAAGAAACTAGATGGCAAGAGATAGTAAAGATCAGGGCTAAAACAAATGAAATATAAGGAACAGCAAAAAATAAAAATAATCAATGAAACAAAGAGTTAATTCTTTGAAAAGATAAACAAGGTTGAAAAGTCCTTGGAATTATTAACAAAAAAATTAGTTTTAATAAAAATTAGACATATATTGGTGGACATTGTCAAAAACAAAAAGAAAGGCATTGCTATAGACACCATTGGCACTCAGAAAACCCCAAGGACATATCACACACATCTGAAGAAAATGGATGAGTTTAGGGATGCGTATGATTACCCCAAATTAATCAAGATGAAATAAATGATCACCATAGATATAAAATCACTAATTAGATTGAAGGAGCAATACAAATTCTCCCAACTTAATACTCAAATAATCCCACAAAACAAAAAAAAAGGTAGTGCTTTCAAACTCTTCAAAGAAATATCACCTAGATATTCAAGATAAAAACATACATACATACAAAATTTAAAGACTGCACTCCTTGATAATCATAAATGACGAACTTCTCAATAAAGCACCAGCAAACATATTCAAGTTCACATAAAAAGATAGCTTAACATGATCAAGTTAGCTTTTCTCTACAGAAGCAGCAATGGTTCCACTTCATAAATAAATAAATGTAATGTCTCACATAAATGGGCTCAAAGACAGAAATTACATAATTATCCTAATAGACACAGAAAAGATCTTGATAAAATCCAAGATCCATTCATGATCAAAGCCATGGCGTGGCTATGTATGAATGGAAGTAGACTTCAACATAATAAAGGTTATACACAACAAATCTACAGCTGTTATCATTCTTAGTGAAGAAAACCTCAAAACATTCCAAATAAGATCAGACACGAGACAAGGATATCCATCCTCTCCATTCTTATTCAATATAGCACTTACAGTCTTACTTAAAACAGTTAGTCAATAAATGAAATAAAGGCCGGGCGGTGGTGGCGCACGCCTTTAATCCCAGCACTTGGGAGGCAGAGGCAGGCGGATCTCTATGAGTTTGAGACCAGCCTGGTCTACAAGAGCTAGTTCCAGGACAGGCTCCAAAACCACAGAGAAACCTTGTCTCGAAAAACCAATAAATAAATAAATAAATAAATAAATGAAATAAAGGGAATTCTAAAAAGAAAAGAAAAAAGTCAAGGTATTCTTAATTATAAATAAAAGGGTGTTATGTTGGAGAAACGCATGTGTGTTCCTGTACATGGTGTATGTGGAGGCCAGAGAGTAACCTTGGGTGTTATTGATTGCATTTGCTCAGTAGTTTTATTCCCAGGATCTGACTCTTTGAGGATATATTTCCTGACTTATGAGTTTCCTGGAGACCAGAGAATAGTTGTATCTTCAGCCGATTCATCTATATCTTTAGTTGGTAAATTAAGGCTATTTACATTCATGACTGCAAGCGAGAAGGGTTTGCTAGCATTTATCATTTTGTTGTTAATTGTTCTGGTTCATTGGATTACTGGTATTTCCCTTCTTATCCTATAGTGTTGGATAATTGCTGATTGGCTATGTTAGCTGTGATAGATTTTCCCCGTTTTTTTTTTTTTTTTTATCTGATACTCCCATGAAACTAATTTTTGTGTGTTCCCATATGTAAAATGTTCTCCCTCTGAATAGTGCTCATTTAAGAATCTTGTGAAATGTTAATCAATTCTCACAAACTGCCTTAGCCTTTAAATAGTTTTATTTCTCCATCTTCTTTAGTAGGTAACTTTGCTGAGTAATCTTAATGGACAGCTATTTATTTTCAAGGCTTTAAATATATCACTCCATGCTTTCTTAGCATGTAAAGCTGTTGACAATAGATATGACATTATTCTGATATTTCCACCTCTGCATGTTCATTGGCATTTGCCATTTACAACTTTCAGTAGTCTTACTTGTTTTATATTTTTATTTTATAACTTTATTATCATCAATTGATTAAATAATGGGTTTATTATGACATTTTCAAGCTTATATAATGTATTTTGATAATTTTACTCTTGATAACATTTGTTGCCCCTTTCCATTCTCATTGATTCTCTTCTTTTTCCCAACAAGTTCCTAATCTTTCTACTTATTTTCTTTTAACTCTCGTTCTCTTTCTCTTCCTTCCTTGCTTTATTTCTTCCTTTCTTTTTTATAATTCATTGAGTTAGTTAGAAGCCTAGGAGTGGTTATTTATAGGAACACGGACACCTTATCACCACCTGTAACCACTAAAGCAAATGTCTCTCCCCTTCCCAGAAACATTAAGCTGCATTCATATTGTCAAGAAGGGAGGAGGCCTAATGGTCACCTCTCCACTCCAAAGCAAAATGTTGATGTACCCAATCTTGTACTGATAGATAGATCTGCTGGGACTTCAAGACTGAAACAGCTATGTCTGCCCAGTACCCAAAAGAATTCCAAAATACTTCTTTATTCTGTCCTGTAGCAATTTCTCTGAATTGATATATTTCAGTTAGTGGTAAACTCTATTTAAGATTCAGAAGGTTCTAAAGAGAGATGAAGCATTCCATGAAGCTTATTAAAACTGAGAAAGGAAGCAACTTAGATGTTTTAGGAAGTCTCTGAAGCTGATAAGATTCACTATCCCTCTCCCTTCCTCCCAAAGCATATGTAATCATCAAAGCTAACTCACACACACTTGTCTACAAACCCAGCTGCCTGAAAGAGACTGACCCACTGCAAGAAAGGGAGCCCTCACCGTCTCATAAAGCTGCATTCAAGCAGTACACAGGACTCCAGATATCCAGTTCCCAAGGGCAGTCACCTTCTGGTGATATAGTTATGTGCCTTCCAGATATTTATGTTCCTGTAAATAACCCCTCATTCATACTTCTGTAATCATTTTCACTAAGTTGGACTCGTGATATCCATACATTTGGCCTGCTGTCGTTCTCCAATCTAGGGTGAATAGATGTTTTTTCATGTATTTCCTAGAGTGTAATATCACTCTAGTCCACCCTCTGACTCTTGATCTCTTTCTGTTCTCTTTTGTGATGTTTTCTGAATATTAGATGAGGAGATATAGATGTCTTATTTAGGGATCAACTTTAAACACTAAGTTATTCTAAGCACTTTGATCAGGTATGGGTCTTAGTAGAACTGCTACCCACTGCATAAATAAGCCTTTCTGATTTAAAGTATTCACTTTAAAGTAGATAGCAGTACTGATCCAGATGTCTCATTTAGCTTCACATTTTGGCATCTTGGATATTTTATGCAGGGAACAGTCCTTTTCTATTGTTGTCTGAGGTTATAACTGCTTCCTGTATTTGATTATCTATTTTTTCTCTGAGTTTGAAAAATTTCTGATTATACCCTAATTGAATAGGTTGTTCCATTCTCAGATTTTTCTTCAAACCCATGGATGTTTAGTTTTGGTCTCTCAAATGCATCCTAGACTCTTGGGAGTTTTGATCATACTAATTGATTCTGTAAATGTTGTTTAAATATGTCTAAATGTTATTACCTTGATCATAACTTCCATCCTTGAGATTATTCTGCCTGGTCTTGTCTGTTGATCACACTTTATAGTGATTTTATTTGATTGATGTATTCTTTCATTTTCAAAATTTCTCCTTAGCATATAATTTTTTGCTGAATTTTTTATCCATAATATTAAATTTTTCGTTTAAGTCCCTGATTCTTTGATACACTTTGGTAACTTTTGTGTCTATGTCCTAAATTGTTTTTACAACATTCCTGTTCATGTCTTGAATTAAGGTCTTTGTTTATTGATTTCATCTCTTTGTTAAAAGTGTGCCACAGAAATCTTTTTCTGGATTTTCAAATATCTCATTATCTTTGTTTTCCTATACTGAGAATCTGTCAGTTTGTGGATGTTTTGTACTGGAATTTTCTTTCATGTATAGGGTGTGTCTTGGTTGTATTTTGCATTTCTTCTGAGGTTGTATCTCCTTTGATTGTAATTTCCCCCCTCTTCCACTGGTTTTTGATTATTTGATAAGAGTCCTCCTGATGAAGGATGATAACCTGCTTTGTTTTCAAGGGGAAAGCTGACTGTCTGGTTTGACAGAAGTCCTCGTGTTCACTGTATTAGAAGATACTGTGTTCTAGCCTGTGTTCCTTACAAGCTTAGACATCAGGATGCTAGGTACAGAGATACTTTCTTAGTCACTGCTTCTTCTTGGCTGGGGAGATCCTGTTCCTTCTGTTAATCTTAGTTCTAACCAGCAGTGTGTAGTACCAGTGATCTATCTAATTCCTCTTTGCCATGGCTGGAGTTGGATCCTACTGAGAGTTTCCTGGTAACAGATCTTCTTACCACACTGATATTGCTCTCTATAGTTTGTATAGCATGGAGACTGTTCCTCTGATCCAGATGCTACACTCATTCAACATTCTGCCTGCACCCACATCATAGTTCAGAAGGATCGCTTGATCTGCAGAGCAATAGTTTGTCTGGCTGGCAAGGTGTGCTGTGGGAACTTCCAAAAACTGGAACTCTGGAGCAGTATCCATGGATTGCCAAGTTACTCTCCTTTGATGGGGTTCCCAGGAGTTGAACTAAGTTCCAGCCAAACTTTGAGCACATCTTGTCGTCTGGTCAGATCTCAAATCAGGTCCTGATCTCTCGTGATCAGATCACATGCTTCTGTGACTACAGCTAGGACACAGCTGTTAATGCTAGAAAACTCCAGATTCCTGTGCCTCTCATCTAATGATTGCCTGAAGTTTGCTGAGCACCAATTTCCTTTTCATTGCCTGAGTCCAAATGCTGATTCGAGTTTCCATCAGTGTGAGCTGTCTCCCCATGATTCCAGTCGTGTTGGGTTCTTGAGTTCTTCATGACACTTTTTGGTGGGATTATGCTCTGAACAATCACTAGTGTGGTATGATGTGCCACTTAGCTTCTTTGTGGGGGAAAAATCCTGCCTAGTCTTGTTTCTGCCTTCCCTGATTTATGTATTGGAGAATTTTAATCTTGACTGTATTCTACCCGGATTACTAGTCTCAAAGATGCTGTTTTTGATCTGTCATCTTTCTGGGTATGTATTATTTCCTAATCTTGCCAACATTGTCCCTATGGGAAATAAAATTCATATTTTCTTGTTCATCATGTCTGTTGCTACTGTTATGCCATGATAAAAAGTAGGGGCAGCCCTTCTACTTGTATGGTAATAGTTATTTTAAAAGCATTAAGGTTATTTTGCTTCTCTCTGTAATTTTATTTCAGAAATTGTTTTAACATGAAGGTCCTGCCAATGGAACTAAATATTGTTTAGAAAACTATTTATCAATGTGGGATCTGCACTTGCTTGCACATCATCTGTTTGGTACAGTGAAAGGAACACAACCACAATGACTGAGGGAACAGAGCCTCATGTTCCGTTATTGGAATGTTTGACACATTTTCTGGGAAGGCAGACAAAATATCACTTACACCAAACTTACTAGTGTATGAATGGTACCCACACAGAATGAAGTAAAACCACTGTGAATGAGTAATTAAAGAAACTGCCTCTGAATACCGTGTTTATGAAAATTATTGTCCCTCGCACTAAGCTGGAGAATGGAAATTGAGTTCTACTGTCTAACCTTGCTAACCACGGTCGCTAAACATCTTCTAGAACAGTGGTTTCGGTTAGTAGCCTGAGTGTTGCCTGAGTCATTGTTTTTGACAATGAAAAGTAGCCATCTTTTTTGAATCCTTGCATTGTGCTAAATAGAGCTGGGTTTGGAGCACATCAGTTGGTATGGATCTCCAAAATGGATCCATGAGCTATAAATTTAGTCCCTTACCACAGAAGCCAGTGTGGATTTCAGTCCTCAAATTTCATAGTTGGCCAGGAACCATGTACTAGTTAAAAATATAATCCTTAAGACTAGTAAGAAGACAAATTTTCATTTTCAAAGATGTAGCAGAAAATACTATTGTAGAAATATGTACAAAGGCCAGACATTCTTGACCTCTTTGTCAGAAGACAGACATTGTTGGGCTAGTGGGCCACAGCCTGCCAGACACTCTAACAGTTCTCCTTTTAACATAGATTAATTCTACCAGTCCTCCTCAAGAGAACCCTGACTGGAACAGTTAAGTAAGTTCAATTCTCCTCTAGGGAAATTTAGAAACTTAAATATTATTACTCGGGTAGAAGTTTGGAGGTCAGTATGATCAATATGTTTGTGATCAACTTATGACACTAAGGGATTACTCTTAAAACATCAGACTGTAGATACATACAGGCACACACACACACGCACACACACACACATACACACACACACACACACACACTCTCCCTTTATACTTGTTCTGAAGGAATAGTCAACAGAAGGAAAGTGATCTAATAGTTACTTTCATCATTTAAAAATCCAGCTATGAAATCCATTGCTATATGTCAGCTGCTGTGTAAGGTAATTTGCCTTTATGTTCCTATTACTGCTCTCTGCAGTTCTGGGAGAGGAATACTATTATCACTCTATTTCACAGATGATGACACAAAGTGTTAAAAGGATTAAATCACTTGCCTAAATCTTCCCTGGTAAATGAGTGGCAAGAGGAGTTTGAGCCTTGGTACATCAGTCTTGAAAGCTCTGGATCTTCCCCCATGACAGTAGCAGCAGTAGCAAGCAACAGTAGTGATGGTTGTGTCTATGGTAAAGAAGCCGGCATATTCTGGGTATTCATGGCACGCAAATATCTGGTCTTCGCCTTACACAGCTGGCGTGGGGTATCCTGTACTGAGCCATACAGACAATGGCTCTAGACTCTCCCAGTGCCATTCAATGGCTAATAGCATCTCCAGTGCCCACCAATCTCAGGGATTCTGGATCCTTCTGTGGCATGTACCCCCAACACCCAAGAATGGACATTTCCATCAAGTCCCCAAAGTGAGACACCTAAGCACTTTTCTGTTCCCAGTAATTTACAGTAGTGTCCTCTTGTAAATCTGAACTCATGTGGTTTAGCCATAGGAACTGTGGTTATTCCATTTATGGGTGAATCCTTAGGCTTTTTAGTATTTTTTTTTAACTCTCAACCATCAATTCTTGATAATCCTTTCCTAATAATTATTTTTGCATCAACCCTTCTGGATGCATAGAGCTTACCCTCTGACCTTGCCAATTGTGTCAACACTAAAACCTTTGCATTTTTATTAGTATCACTTTCTAAATAAAATGCAACCATTTAGTTAGTATTTTAATTCTGTCAGATGTTGTAAGTGATTTATATTATACAGAATTATGTATGTATGTTCTATTGACATATACCATCATATAGAAGAGAAGAACATCCTCATATTTTGGTATTTGAGGAAAGAGTTAAGGTCAAGTCTCCATAGATATTTGAGGTTAGAGTTTTTAAGTACAATTTGTAGACATTGGGTTAATTTTGTTTCCAGACCAAACCATTACTAATGTAATATTTTCAAACAGTATATGTTAACAGAGACAGTCATTAGCTCACATTTTAGGTTAAACAATAGGGAGCGGTTAACACGATTTGTTGGTTCTAAAGCTTTGTAGGAATGATCCTGCTCTCTTCCCATTATTTTTCAAAGTTTGGAGTCATAATACAGTCCACCTATGTCCCCTGCAAGCTTTACACATTGTGCAGAAGTTATAAGCCACAGAAACAACAGAAAATCTCTCCCTCATACTGGGGTGTTGACTTAGTATATAGGAAGCTAAATTACATGATACATTATGATACCTTGAAATAATCCAGGACTGCATATTCTGATGTATAATGCAAACAGGTCAGTGTCATATAAGCAAGAATTTACTGGACATATGTGCATAGTTTCAGAAAGCCACACCTGAAGCAGCGTCTTGGAAAATACCCTTCTGACCCCAAGTTTATCACAGAGGGAAGTTGGAGGAGCTGGTCTCTAAGACCATTTCCTGCAACAAAGTTTTCCAGTGAGCATAGGGAGAGACCGAGAATGCAGAACAAAGAGAAGGAGAAACAGAGCCTTCGCATTTGGAAAAGAAACCAGTTGTCTCCAGCATATCTGGGGGTTAGATTTCTGAGACAGTGTAAAAAGACAGGCAGGAAGACACCAGCATCTGCCCTCAACAGATGAGACTGTGCTCTTTATTACACACAGGGAGAGAGGGCCTCTCTTCTGTGGGAATGGAGCATCTGCAAACAACTTAGATAGGACCCTCTGCCGTGGGGGCTTGGGAATGAGAAAGTGGATGCAGCTGTGGTAGCTGTGGGCCTGCGATTTCTCTTTTCTGGGATTGTTTGCTTCAGGGAAGACAGATTATCCCGAGAGGCTGTCTCTGTAAACATTCCTCTCTGGGCTGAGCAGGGTTGAGCAAGGCAGCAGTAATCTCACAGGAATTCTGCACTTACAACAGAGGTGTTTCGTCTCTTGGAATTACATGTTTTCATTTGGGCAACCTTAAGTGTAAAGTTTTATAGTTATAGAAGCAGGCGAGTCTTTTCCACCAAACTTCATGATACTCAGATACCAGCTGCTCGGAAATAGGCCATATTTTTTCTGCACCATCGGTTCTCAGCATGGGGTCTCTAGACTAAGAACATCTCCCAAAGATTAAAGTAAAAGTGCAAATTTGTGAATTCTATCAAAAGAAAAAAGAAATGAAGCCTATAGGAGTAAAACCATCACAGAGATGAGGGGTCCTTCAGGTCTGTTTTTAGAAGCTGGTCGTTGATTCTGCTGCATTGACTCTTTCAAGATAGAGTCTCAGTCCTGGTGAGAATCATACTTGGCCTCTCATCTCTCTGTGATTCCATTGAGAGTGCCTTTCTTTTCATCTCTCTTACCTGTGCTTTCTGTTAAATGTAAATTGTTCTACTATTGTATTGGCTGGCAGTTATCCTAATAATTAACCCCAAAGTTTGAAATGAATCAGTTTGATTCAGAATGTTTTGTGCATCTGTACCTCAGAAATATTTTTTACTCAGTGTTATCCTGGCGAATAACGTCATAATAGATTGAACTTTCTTAATATTCTACAAATTTGCCCTAGTATTCCACATGATGCTTCCTCAAGAGGTTACATAAAAAACAGAACATATGTAAATATATTGGGTGATTATGGTCATGAGTCAACTCGATAATTTGCTAACAAAGTATCATATATGTGTTTCTCTTTCTTAAAAAAGATTCATGATTTCTTATCCTTAAGTAGTTAAAAATAGCTCCAGAATTCAGTCTAATTATCAAAAGTTTTCAAATTGCATCACACTTCCCACCCATCCTCAACGGTTTTTCATAATGTTTTGGAGAGTGTGAATCAATTCATGCTTTCATGTTTTGCAAATGAACTTGACTTTGCTGCACTGCACCTTCAAAGATAATCCTCTCGAGATAATCAGGTTAAGTAGATGACTCTTAGTATTGATTATAAAGAGAAGTTTAAATTCTCAGAATACTGTGTATGTCTAATGAAATACTTTGTCTCACGATATAGCAAATTATATTTTTATTAAAATTTGTGTTCAGAAAGCACAAATTTCTGTAACAACATCTGTGATATTTGCTTTTAAAGGTTTGCATCTCAGTGAGGTGATCTGACTTCTGTTGGTGTAGGAGGATTGTGTCTGGTTTTTAGGATACTGGCCTGGCCTCAGTTTGGGTAGGACGATTCTTCTTGAGTTTGATGTTGCTTTGTATAACCTCTCAGGGGCTTTGTCTCTGAGAAATACTGATCCTCTCTCCTTCAGCAGTCACTGACTGTGCTGTTCACCAAGAATTGCTTTTCCCCATTTCTAAGCTCTCTCTTTCCTACTCTGCCTTATGCAGTTACTCTAGGTAAATACTCACATCTGAACATTTAGAGCTAGGGTTTACAGATAAGGGAGAACACATGGAGTTTGTCCTTCTGGGTCAGGGCTATCTCACCAAGTGTAATATTTTCTAGTTTCATCTGTTTACCTGCATGTTTAGAATTACATTGTGTATATATACAGAATTTTTATTATCCATTCATCTGCTGAAGAACTGGTTTCCTTATTCTGGTGACTGTGAACAGAGCAGCAATTACCATGGCTCAGCATGTAACTATCTGTGGTGTAGGATTAGATCTGGATACATGCCGAGGGATGGGATAATTGGGTCATGTTGTATATTTACTGTTAGGTTTGTCAGAAATCTGTACACTGATTTCTAGTGTAACTACAGAAGTTTGAAGTTCTATTAAAATTACCCTTCATACATGTCCTGACCAGCACTTGTTATGAGTCTCTTTGTTTTAATTAGCCATTCTGACTTGTATAAAATGGAATATCAAATTAATTTGCATTTCCTTAACTGCTAAGGATTTAAAACTTGTTGAAAAGTATTTCTTATCCATTTTATTCCTTCTTTTGAGAACTCTTTGTTCACATCCATAGCTCATTATTTAAAATTGTTTTTATTGAGCCGTATGTTTTTTCTCTGCTCCTCTCCCTTCCCCTCCCCTCCCCTTCTATCCTTTCCCATGATCCCCACGCTCCCAATTTACTCAGGAGATCTTGTCTTTTTCTATTTCCCATGTAGATTAGATCCATGCATGTCTTTCTTAGGGTCCTCTTTGCTCTCTGGGTTCTCTGGGATTGTAAGTTGTAGGCTGGTATTTCTTTGCTTTATGTTTAAAAGCCACTTATGAGTGAGTACATATGATTTTCTGGGTCTGGGTTACCTCATTCAATAAGATGTTTTCAAGATCCATCCATTTGCCTTCAAATTTCAAGATGTCATTATTTCTTTCTGCTATGTAGTACTCCATTGTGTAAATGTAGCACATTTCTTTAACCATTTTTTGGTCAAGGAACATTTAGGTTGTTTCCAAGTTTTAGTTATGACAAACAATGCTGCTATGAACATAGTTGAGCACATGTCCTTGTGGTATGATTGAGCATCCTTTGGGTATATACCCAAAAGTAGTATTGCTGGGTCTTGAGGTAGGTTGTTTCCTAATTTTGTAAGAAATTGCCATACTGACATCCAAAGATACAGTACCGGTTTGCATTCCCACCAGCAATGGAGGAGTGTTCCCTTTACACCACATCCTCTCCAACATAAGCTGCCATCAGTGTTTTTGATCTTGTCCATTCTTACAGGTGTAAAATGGAATCTTAGATTGATGATTCAGCTAAGCATTGTTTAATTTTCATGTGTTTGTTGACTTTATGAAATTAGTGCTGCTGTTGAATTCTAACTTTACTTTTAGGTTCATCTGTTGGGAGTTCTCTTTTTAGGTCTGTACCCCATTTTTTATTGGATTATTTGTTCATTTGATGACCAATTTTTTGATTTCTTTGTATATGCCTTGGACTTGCTCCATAGCTCATTTTTTAAAAGGGCCATTGTTTCCTTGATTCTTTATATTTTTGGTTATTTGTTTATTCTAGATATATTAATATTTGTGTGATTATATAGTGTTCTGATATTCATATGTACACACACACACACACCACGGCAAATACTCTATCCCAGTCTGTAGGCTCCCTTTTCCTTGGTTATTTTCTTAGCTGTTTAGAAGACTTTCGTTGGCCTCAATTCCTGAACAAATGGAGTTCTATTTAGAGTCCTTTCCTTTACCAGGTGTTATATTGAGGACATCGATCTGTTTGAAGTTGGTTTTTTATACATGGTGATAGGTGTGGCTGTCATTTCATTCTTCTACATATGGACATCCACTTTTCCTGTGCTATTTGTTGAGTGTGCAATTTTTTTCTCTAGTGTCTACTTTTTGGTTTCTTTGTCAAATATCAAATGACTGCAGTTACATGTGCTTTGTTCCATTTATCAACTGTGCCAGTACTATATTCTCAGTCTCCAAATCTTTCCTTTCATCAAAATTGAGTAAGGCTCAATTTTAGCTGCTAAATCATCAACAAAATTTTTCAAATGTGTTTGACTTTTTGTGTGTCTGAATAATGGGAAATGTGTATCTATGTAACATAAATTGGCCTCATGACATTTCCCCTGTTTTGAAGGGAATAGCTTAGCACTTACACATCTTAAAAACTATAGCTTAGACTAACATCAAATTCTATGTCATTATAGTAATAAAAATTGTATCAATCTTAAATGGGTACATTAAAACCAAAAGAAAACCATGTCCTTTATAAAACTGAAAATGTAGGTTTTATATAACATTGCGTAATCTTGGGGCTGGAGAGGTGACTCAGTGGTTAAAACACTGGGTGTTCTCCCAGAGGGCTTAGCGTTGACTCCTAGCCCTACACTGCCACAACTCACAGCTGCCTGTAACCTCCAGTTCCAGGGAATCTGACAGGCTGTTCTTCTGGCCCCTGAGAGCACCATGCATGCATGCTGTGCAGAGATATACATGCAGATTAAAAGCTTATACTCAATAAATAAATAAAGTAAATTTCATATCACATATTTTGTTAGATAATTATCAAATGACTATATTTTTAACTGAACATAGTGGTGCATGTCTGTCATCCCCGTGCTTGGGAAACTGAAGAGACTTACAAGGTCAAGACCAGTCTAGGCTACATAGAGACACACTTGTTTCCAATCAAACAAACAAAGAGGCAAATTCTGTTTGTTGAGTGACTTAGTCACTATTCTACTGCTGATGAGATACCAAGACCAAGGCAACTCTTATCAGACAAAGCATTTAATTAGGACTTGATTACAGTTTCAGGAGCTTAGTCTGATATCAATCATAGCAGGGAGCTTGGTGGCATGAAGGCATAATAGTGAAGAAGATAAGCATTATGTCCTGCTCCTGATGCACTTTGTTTAGGAATGAGAAAAAGGAAGAGAAGAGAAAAAGAGAGGAGAGGAGAACAGAAAAGAGGAGAGGAGACTAGGCCTTGCATGGTTCTTTTGAATTCTCGATTCCATTCCCAATAATATATTTCCTCCAACAAAACCACACCTCCCAATTCTTCTTAAATAATACCACTTCCTGGTAACTAAGCATTCACACACACACACACACACACACACACATGCCTATGGGGCCATTTTTATTCAAGCCACTACACTGAATAATTATGTTTTAAAAAGAAAACAATAAATGAATGACCCAAAATGATAATTTTCAACATTAGCATCTTTGAACAATTTTATGCCTTCAGCAAAGCTTTGGTGAATATGCACAATGGCTGGGTGATATTCTGGATGTCAACCTCCTGGCCTGAGTCAGATAACCATCACTCTAAACCAAGTGAGCAAAAACTCACAAGAAAATATCTATAATTAAATATGTGAAGAGAATTGAAGTATGCCAACAGGATAGACAAGAACCAAGCATATTCCTTAGATGGTTCAGGGAATAATGGATGTTAAGAAGGGATTTGAACTGCAAGGAGATACCCCTGTTAAAGTGAGTAGGATGAATATTCTAGGCAGAGAAAACAGGGCGTTACCTTTCCAGCTTTATAACAAACTACCCAAGATACAAGTTAGTTCTTATAATGGCTCACTATTTCAGAGATCTCAATTAATGGTTGCTTTTGCCATTGCTTTTGGCCCAAGGTTGAACATCATGTGGAATATATGGCAGAGCAGGCCTACTAACTCATGGTCCATAAGCAAGGAAACAGGAACCCCCAACCCAGGCATCACCCACCGCTTAAGATCCACAGTCTCCTAAACAGTCTACGCCGAAGACCAAGGCCTTAACAGGGAGGTGTGGGGTGTTCCAGGGGCACACTGTAGCCACCGACTAGTCCAGTCTTTGCTAGACAACACAAAGAGGAAGAAGTGGAGTGAGGAGGCAGAACAGAAGACAAGGGGGAAAGAGTCACTGATAAGTAGGCCAGGTGAGCTTGAGAATTCCATAGTGGGCATTGCGATCAAATACAAAACCAAATATTTTCTACGTGAAGTGGGTGGGTTTGAATGTTATTCAAGCATGTGAGTTTTGTGTATACTATATGAACACACAATAGTAATGTAGCAATGGACTGTTCGCCTCCCCCTGGATTCGTACTTCAGTTGCATTGTTTTTCCTCTGCTACAAGCAGTATTGCTGTTGAAAAAAAGAGATAAAAAGGAAGGACATGACTGCTCCTAGGTGTGGTGGAGAAGAAGGTTTACTGTAGATATGTGGGAGACAAAGGCAGAGACACCTGGGAAAGTCCAGAATGAACATGACCCTGAGTCAGGCCATGTGAGGAGAGCAGAGATGAGACAAAAGAATAAAGGCTAGAGAGAAGGGCAGGGTAATCGAAATAACTGGATTATATAGGACAGGCAGCCCAGTCACTAAACTGGAGAGGTCAAGATAGGGGGTGGGGTGTGCCAGTTTTATCCAGTAACAGGTGGGGACTGGGGAATGTGGGGAGAACCTGGTTGCCAGGTCTGCTTTGATATGTTAAATGGGCATCCCAGTTAACCATCAGTCCTCAGATTGAGACCTAAAAGCTATGAGTGTTTATTTTCTTATCTTCCACACATCTATCTGCAGATTTCTCTGGAATGTGTTCATGGGGCAGAATTGCTTCCTGATATGCATTTCCAGTTTGACTTGGTGTCTCCAAACTGCTCTAAAACATCTGTACCAACTCACACGCTGAGAGCTTGCACTACTGAGAATCCTATTCTAGACATTTCCCTTGATACCATCATCCTATGAATTTGTGCTAATATGACAGACATGAAATGACATTCTGTTCTTTCTACATTGTGTTTCCCTAAACATCAATGCACTCTTTTTTTTGTTGCTAATCCTTACAAAGTTCATCCTTATTCTTTAAAAACCAAAACCCAAAAACTTCTCTGCTGCCTTTTCCTACTTTCCTCAGTTCTCACAGTAATTTACACATATCTTCATTAAAAGATTTACACATAGCTTCATCATCAGGCTTGAATCTCAGTAGTTGCTGCTTGCAGCTCGCTTGCTTGTTGATCTGTCTAACACCCTCCCACACAGTGCTTCATAGAACTCCAGGGAAGCCGCTTATGTGTTGACTCTACCTGTGCCACCCCTGAAGTTCAGGAAGTGTTATTGACTTTAAAACATAATAAATATTTTTCTTTGTTTTTAAATTTTTGATTAATTTTATTTGTATCACTGATAGGCAAATTTCAACTTCTATTTTGCCATTTTCTTTTTTTCTTTAGCCTTTAAAATAGCCTCACAGGGTGAGAGATATGTTTTAGCAGTTCAAACCTCTTCCTTATCTTACTTACAGGGCATCTATGTTTGTTTCCCAGCATCCACACAGGCAACTTATGGCCACCTGTACCTCCAGCTCCAGGGGATCTGACACCATTTTCTGGCATCTGTGGGCAACCCTACACACACACACACACACACACACACACACACACACACACAAATAAAATAAATCTTTAAAAATTAGCCTAACAATAAAGCACATTTTGTAATTCTTAAGCTTCCTTCATATACTTGTTAAATCACCTTCTGCAACAGGCTTCTGAGGAGCGAGTCAAATTTTACTACTTGCATATAAAATTAATTAAAAGCGAGCATTTAATATGATGCAAGTAATGATCTTGGAAAGTCAATGTTTAACTGGAAATCAATAAAATTTAAGTGCATGCTATACACAAAAGAAAATTTAATTCCTTAGAATAATAACACCTCATATTTAGAATGTGCATTCAAAATTTGAGTTACATTTGAAATTGAAGAAGGACTGCTGCCAACCAGAACTTCTATTGTTGTTCACTTTTTTCCAGTTCTTTGAAAGTTTTGTACAATGTGTCAATAATCATATTCAAGCCCTTCTCCAACCTCTTCAAGGGCACCACTCCATTTACCACTCAGCAGTAGCCTACCTAAATATAAATGGTAGACATACTGGGAAAGAAATCAGGGAGGCAATATATTCACAACAGAATCTAAGTTGTTTTTCTTGAAATAATTCTAGCCAAGGAAGTGAAAGACTTGTATGATGAAAACTTTAAGGCACCCAAGAAAGAAATTAAAGCCACTGAAAGATGGGAAGACATTCATGCTTGCGGACTGGTAGTAGTAAGACCATGAAAGTGGCCATCCTATCAAAAGAAATTTACAAATTCAACATGATCCTCATCAAAACTTCAACCCTATTATTCACAGAAAAAAAATTAAATCTTAAAAAATTCATATAACAACAGAAACTACTCAGAATAGCTGAATTAATGCAAAACAATAATAGCACCGTTAATCACAATTTCTGCTTTAAGGTATACCATAGAGACACAGTAATAAAAACAGTGCGACACTGACAGAAGAAAAGATACAGCAAGCAATGACATATAATAAGACCCGCCCGGAAGCCCATTTTCACAAAACCTCATGATTATTTTTTTAAAAGCCAAAAACACATTTTGGAGAAAATATAGTATCTTAACCAATGGTGATAAACCCAGAGTCATCAAAATATGTCAGTGTCACATTAAGGAAAGAAATCAAAGCACAATCCCCTTGGAGCAGTTTCACTAAGAACTAGCCCAGACTTGAATTCTCTATTTCTTTCTGTTTTCTTTCATCTATATGTAACTTCTAGCTGAGTCTGGGTCCTTACATCTTCTTATTGTTTATCTTGTCCGTGTGTCTGTTCCCATTAAAGGACTTTGCTGTGTATTTATTGAACAGCATAGGAAGCATCACATGGGAAAGAAATAAGGGATTTTTTATGGAAATTATTAAGAGTTTTTTGAGAGATTTTCTTGACTGACTCCAACCGAGCCAAATAACAAACAAACTCTACAAAGCAATATCCATAGTTGGTTTTACCATCTGTTGTGGATATTTAATGTATAAAGTTGTTTTAAACATATTTGTTATTTTCAGAATTTACTGCAATAATACACATAACATTGTTCTGGGTCAGGGGCATGGAAGAATACTTAATTTAGGACTAAAGCAGTGTATTAGCTTATGTTGTAATAGCTGATTACATGAGAAATCCAAGGCAAATACTGTTGCTTGTTACTTTCTTCTCTTAAAGATAGGTTAAACAAGCAGACTGAGTACATAGTAGGTTAGCAGTCTAAGCTCTTAAAGGACATCAAAGTGTTTATTGTCTTCAACTGTGAGATTCTAGTCTCTATGAATGCAAGAGATACTTTAATGATCATGTATAGACACAAAGTGGTACCAATGAAATGATAACTGCATGTAGAAGAATGAAACTAGATCCATATCTCTCACCAGGCACAAAGTTCAACTCCAAGAGCACAAAGGATATCATCATAAGACCTTAATCTAATAGAGGAGAAAATAGAGAATATGCTTGAACTCATTGATTCATGAGGTTCTTCCATTTATTAATCTAGATGCCAACTTTTGGCCCTATGTTGGGCTCTAGAGAGACCAATGAGGGGTGCTAGTGAGGTCTAATTGGAAAGTGAGAGACTGAGGACCATGGAAGGGGAATGTCAAGGGAGAGCCTGTGATTCCAGCAGTATTCCCCTACAGTCTGATTTAGACAAGAGTCCACTCAGGAGAAAAGCTCAAATCCATATGGAGATGAGGCATGCTGCCCTTGGGTGGTAGGGTCAAGTTCATCTTGACTCAGACATTAATTTAGCACCATGGGAAATGAACAGAAAGCAGTTTTGAGCAGAGGAGAGAAAGGGAAAGAGCTTGCCCAGGGCAAGGTTGCTATTGCAGGTTGTGGTTATGACTCAGTGGTCTGCCTTAACAGGCCCTAAAGCATGCTACTCTCTTTATGTCCCTGCTAGTGTTTCTGCCCACGTCTTCAAGTTCATCCTCCAGGGTTCCTTCCCATCACGAGGATGTGACATTCAAAACCAGACTTGATCATACATTTTAGATTTTCTTTGTTTACTTCCCATAGTTTTGGAGACTTGCAATGGGAGAGAGGAAGAAGGCTTGAAGACAGGAAGGAGGGGCTTTTTCCTGACAGTTCAAGGATGGGTTGTTAGTTTCCTTGATGACCTCTGAAATTGATTCACAAGTGCAAGTTCTATTCGGACATGGTGGTCAGGGGCTGATGGTGCACTGATAAAATCTATTCCATCTGCTCTGCTGCTGTCGGGTAATTTAACAGATAACCACTTGAGGGCTTTGCTATGTCACAATGAAACAATCCCTGTCAGTCATCCCTGAGATAAATTAGAGGAGAAGAAATCAGTTGTAAGCAATTTCTGTCACTACAAAAGAAAACACTGTTGAGGTGGGCCTCACCTGCGGTAGACTGATAAGTACTTTTATGGATAGAAATACAGGCCACAAAAATAATGGGCCACACAAGAGAGCCCCTGTGTGTCTAAGGACACAACAGGTTCTACGAGTCTTTGGTTCTTTTGCAAGCTTTACTCCCCGGACTTCCTTTAAAGGGACTCCATTTTCATAACAACAATGAAGGTTCTAACCAGAGAAGTTTTCATTGGCGACGTTTTTGGAATGACAAAACCCATGTTCTCCATACTGTTTCTCCTTGGCAGCTTCCCACTTGCCTCAGTTCGCTTGTCCAGCCTCCTCCCTTCAGGATTGTGAATGCAGCTTCCTGTAAACACCCACTGCTCTTGATAAGTTCTCAGTTCACTGTCATTCCCTCCTCGTTTCCCTTGTTTTCTTCCTGGCCGTTCCATCTGCATGTCCTCTCCACTGTGGCTGAAAGGGACAAGGGCCTCACTGTTCCTCAGAACCTTGCTTTATTGTGCTCACCACCAGCCTTCATCTCTCTCACTCTGATGAAGTCTCCCTAAGAAGGCCACTTGCCAGCCGGAGAACTGACACACATGCCCCTCTTCCCTGGCTGGCCTGTGACAAATGAACCTTCCCACCATGCTTTGGGTTTAATCTCCACAGACACAGCCTCCTATGTACTACGAAGCTCCTGTAAATTGGGTTTTGGCAAGCTGAGCCCATACTCCACTAGGAGCCCTGAACCTTTCCCAGGACACCTCATAAGGTTTTCAGCAAGAGGGTTGGAGATTTAACCTTTGTCTGAAGTCAAGCTGTGGAAAGTCCAGAGATACAGCCAATCAGAGGTAGAAGCTGTATAGGGCAAGGGATTTCTGCTTCTGAAAATGAACTAATTGTATAAAATGAAAATGAATATTTTAAAATATTTAAATAATTAAAGAATTTGAATGTTAACAGCTCATGACTAAAACACAGCTTAGTTTTATTTGTGTGTGTGTTTATGTTTATCTGTGTAGCAGTATACACAAAGATACACAAACATACAAACACGTGAAATACATGAGAAAGAGAGAACAGAAGTATTACATATCCTTGGGATCTGAACTGACACTTTCAATCAAACAATAACTGAATAGATTCAGAAAGAATCAGTATTATAACTACTTCATGGATTAATAAATTCTATGGCCCATGGTGTATAGATCATATACAAACACTGAAGCACTTTATGGAGGGTACTGACTCCTATAGTCTTGGCATTAAGCTCTTGTGGATACTGAGGCATGATTGGCTGCATCTACAAATTGTCCCTCCATGTCTCACTCTCCCTGCTTTTCTGAAATATTGCAATCTAGCTAAGTCATCGTTGAGGGCAGACATTGTCCACCTATTTCCATTCTTCCTACTGACTCCATAGTGCGGGAGAACCCTAACTAATGTGAAAGTGAACTCACACACCACTCTTACTTTTCTGTTTTCATGTTGCTTGTGACTATTTTGCCACTTGAATGTATATTGAATTTACTAATATTGCGACACAGGAGGCTAATGCATATTGCCTTTCTTTGAGCAAAGTCTGTTTTGATTTGTTATATTTATTAGGAAAACAATAGTATCATAAACCTGTTGTGGCTTGGAACTGAGTTGTGGCTGATTTCAGTCAAATAATTTGTGTATCTTTTCACTGGTGGTTGAATAGCTGATTGAATTATTGAAACTAATTTAAAGTTAATTTTGAATTTAAATGTGATGTCATTATAACACTGTAAACTAAGTTTAAAAAAACATTTCATCACACCCAGAGGTAAGGGGTGTGTTCTGACTTGAAAGTTTATCTTTATTGCCTCCTGCTTATATTTAAATCTCCTATGTGTCACTCAAATCAGGATGCTCTCACATTTAATCATTTGCATGTGACAATGGCAGATTAGCCATTTCTTAAGATTGATGCATGCTGAGAAGAGTCTGGAAGTCTCTCTGGACTGCCTTCTTTTAAATCAGTGCACTGGACAGACTTGTAAAATGTCTCTCTGCTATACACTATGTCTTGTGTTGACTCTGCATCCAGACACAGCACAATTCTCAATATCAAAACATTAGGAACCTAGAAACTCTATGCTTGTCATTGCAGAGCTGGGTTTTAAGTCTTTTATCTCTCCACAGACAAAGACTAAAAGCCTAATAAGAAACCCAAAGCCAAGAGGGGTTGCTTTGCTTTGGGCTGTATTAATCTTCTGGAGAAACGGACGCCTTTCACTTAATGGAATGGAAACCTTGGGACATCCAATTTACAGGGGCTGAAAAATACTTTAGGAGGTATTTTTCAATGTATTTTTAAGAATATTATTTATATCCTCTGCTTGGTGAGCTGAGATCACACTTCAAGGGACACCTATAACGCTAAATCACACTAGATTTCTGTGCTCAACCTTCATCTCTCTTTAAAGTGCAGTTCTGCAGTACGAACTGTGAAGAAGCTATGTTAAGATCAATTTATGAAATCTGCACTTTGACTGATCACCTTCTCATGCCAAATTGTCACCAAGGAAAAAAGGAGAATAAGACACTGGCATTGCTAGTACCTTCATAAGTGGCAGGGCCAGGGTAAGCGAGGCCAGAGGATGCTTAGGTCAAGTGACGATGCTCTAGCTGAGGTGACAGGTTGAGGGGAAGAGGTGTATACCGGAGCACCTATCTTTTTTTTTTTATTTTTTTTTATTCTTTTTTAATTAAAATTTCCACCTGCTCCCCGTTTCCCATTTCCCTCCCCTCCTCCCAAATATTGCCCCCTCCCCCCACTTCCCTCCCCCTATCCCCACTCCTTTTCTCCTCCCCCCACTCCATTCCCCCTCCCTCTCGATACTGAAGAGCAGTCCAAATTCCCTGCCCTGCGGGAAGACCAAGGTCCTTCTATCTACGTCCAGAAAGGTGAGCGTCCAAACAGGCTAAGCTCCCATAAAGCCAGTTCATGTATTAGGATCGAAACCTAGTGCCATTGTCCTTGGCTTCTCATCAGCCTTCATTGACCGCCATGCTCAGAGAGTCCGGAATAAACCCATGCTTATTCAGTCCCAGACCAGCTGGCCTTGGTGGGCTCCCAATAAATCAGTTCTACTGTCACAGTGGGTGGGTGCATCCCTCGTGGTCCTGATTTTTTGCTCATGTTCTCCCTCCTTCTGCTCCTCATTTGGACCTTAAGAGCTCAGACTGTTGCTCCAAATTGAGACTCTGTCTCTACCTCGATCCATCGCCAGATGAAGGTTCTAAGGTGATATGCAAGATATTCATCAGTATAGGATAGGGTCATTTCAGGTTCCCTCTCCTTAGTTGCCCAAGGTACCAGCTGGGGACATATTCCTGGACACCTGCGAACCCCTCAAGAGTCAAGTCTCTTGCCAACCCTAAGATGGCTCCCTTAGATAGGATATATACTTCGCTGCTCCCGTATCCATCCTTCCTATATCCCAACCATCCCAATCCCCCGAGCTCCTCCCATCCTCCCCTTCTCATGTTTCTCATCCCATTTCCCCTTTGCCCCATGCCACCTCACCCGCAAGTTCCCAGTTAAGTAGACAAGATTGCGGAGCACCTATCTTAAAAACAGAGGGCAGGAAGATCGTTGAGCACTAGAGATATTGTCTAGGCGGAATATAGTCTCAAGAGATATGCATGTCTCTATATCTATAGAGAAGTGGATTTTGCCTATATGATTCTAGTTAAAGACTTGGAGATAACAGGAGTATTCTGAATTATCTGGGTGACTATAATCTAAGCACAGAAAGAGGAAAACTGAGCCAGTCAAGAAGCAGATGAGGAAGACAGAAAAGCTGAGAAAATTTCAAGGACATGAATAGTCTGATGCTTTGTTGCTGGTTCTGAGACGTAGGGTCAGGTGGGAGGACCAGAGAGAGTCCTATGAGAAGTTGCCTGTGACCAGCAGGAGGCCAACAAGGAAGCAATAACCTCATTCCCACATGCAAGGCCTTGGAAGTGAATTTTCCCCCAGGTTCCTAAGAAAGAAACACAGTCCTACTAGACTCCAGCCTCATGTCTCAGTAGAGACAGTGCTGCTGGAACACGCCATGATGGACTTCTGACCAACAGCATTGGACGTAAGAGATTCATGGGACTTGACATTATTTTCCTTATGGTAGTTTACTGAGGCGTCAATGAAAAGCTAACCTACAGTGTAATGCATGTCTTTCAATCTCTCCTCATGATTAGTCTGTATTGGTCGCAGAATTTATTCCATATTACCGTGACTAGAGAAATAAGTATCTTCTCATGCATGTTCAGCTTGAGAAGCATAGTCAGGAGACACATGACTAATGGGGATGAGTGTGGGTGTATGTTTGCAGGTGAGATGACTCCTTATTCAAATCCAGGCAACACTGAATAATGCATTCCTAGTTTTAACATTCAAAACATATACTTACATGTTGAAGGCTGCAATCAAGAAGATCATAAAATTGCTTTCCCAGGGCTCCCAAAATTTATTTCACCATTCATTGTGCTTTTCTCCATGAGGATTTCCTGGCTGCTTTCTAGTAAATGCCGTATACGCCAGGCTTTGGAAAACTGAGCTAAGAGGTAAACACAGGCTACTCAAGACATTCCTTGTCCAAGCAGAGAAGACTTTGACAGTCCTTGGAGGGATGTTAGTTTGGAATACACAAGACTGTGGATTTAAAGGATCCTCTAAACATGGAGAGAAGATTGGGAGGGCAGAAATCAAATTGAGGTACAGGTTGGAAAATGAGTGTAGGAATCTAAGAAATGGAATTAAACCCAAGTAAATAAATTTCATCAGAGGTAGGAAGAGATAAACAAAACAAACACAAAAGGCTATAATCTAAGAAATGCTACTAAGATACTATTTAGATAGCTAGATAGATGATAGATAGATGATAGATAGATAGATAGATAGATAGATAGATAGACAGACATACAGATGGTCAGACACACAGAAAATGGTTGGTAGGTAGATGGAAAAATACATAGATATACAGATGATAGATAGATAGACAGATAAATTGATAGATAGATAGATAGATAGATAGATAGATAGATAGATAGATAGACATACAGATGGACAGACACACAGAAAATGTTGGTAGGTAGATGGATAAATACATAGATATACAGATGATAGATAGATAGATAGATAGATAGAGATAGATAGATAGATAGATAGATAGATAGATAGGCAGATAGAAAGGTAGATAGATAAGTTACATATGTTTGTGAGCCACCATGTGGTGCTGGAAATCAAACTTGGATCCTCTGGAAGAAAAGTAAATGTTCTTAACCTCTAAGCCTAGTATGTATGTATTTAAATAAAACCACTTTCTAACTAACTTACAAATAAAAGCATTACATTGCTTCAAGAAGATAAATTATAAATGTTTGCTAAGATAGTTATGTTTAGCATGATATTAAAATATTATACAATTTACATGAGTCTATCAAAAAATCTTTAAAGTACATTATACATAAAGTATATATATACATAAATATGACATATTTATGTTTTCTGTATCAATTAAAAGTAAATAATTTTAAATATATTCACATAAAAATGGAGTCGAGGAAACGAATGTGAAAAATCACTTATAGGTTGGAAAGCCCAAGGGAAGAATCAAGATTGACCAGTCTGGGCCTGGCACAGTGCACTTAGCTTGCATCCCTTTAAGGGATCTTTGTCAAAAAAGTGGTGGGTTCAAGAAGCAGACTGTGTTTGGAGAGATGCACAGCATGGATGCTGAGACTGATTTTAAGCTCCCCACCGTTCTATTCTGAGGTTTGTTTGTTCTCTTTGGACTGTAAGTTCTGCAGATGAAGACCCATAAATTACTCATTTCCTGCCGAAACAGATAGGGTTAGTAAGCATTTATCAAGGGAGGGGATGAGTAAAATGTTGTAGCTAAGTAGGAAAATTCAGGGTTAAGATAAATTGAGACTAAATTTTCCCTGCTTTTTAATGAAAGGAAGGATTATTTTGTTTTGTTTTGTTTTGCTTTAAAAAAACAATATAATTTGGGGTAAAGTGATAGAATGAACAACCTTCAATTTTCCCTTCAAACAAAGTCCATTCAGTAGAAAATGTTCAAATGGCAGGTCCTTCTGTAATTGTGGCAATTGCCTTGGGTCCTCATCTGCCGCCTGCTTCCCTCCATTTTCCTGTGGCTCAGTGTCTGCTTCCCAAAGGTCGTAGAGGGCACCCCTCCAAAGGCATTCAAAAACAATAGTGCACAATTGCTGAACACGTTTAAGAATTACTCTGTAAATCATATAAGGCTTGAAGAGTTTTTAATTCATCGCCATTATGTAGTGAAAAAGTGAATCTCTTCTTCCAGTGTTAGCCTTGGAAGGGCAGAAATTAGGCCAAGTTAGCAAAGCAAGATATTTTGAAAGGGGAAGGACTCATTTAGGGACTAGTTTACCACATAGTTACATTTTAAAAATTGTACCTTGAAATCACATCTTGCCCATGACATAAACCTGGTATCTAGGCTTTACTTGAAGTCTAGAGAGTCACAAACCTGAAAGCTATATAACACAGGACCTAAAAGGACCATCCAAAAGCTTTTTGTTTAATATGTGAATTTGTTTCTGAGACTGTGTGCCCAGTCTGAGCAAGTTCTCATGTGCCAGGGTCTTCTCACTGAACTGTGACTCAAGGTGAGCTAAAACACCATCAGAACACGTCTCTTATGTCTCTTGCTGCTCCTCTATAGTTTTCTTGTGCTCAGTCACAGTGTGACAAGCACTGTTCAGAGTCAACTTCTCCAGGCCTGAGAGGCAGGCAGACAGGAAAACTTGTTCCACTAGGCTACACCCACATCTCTCTGGTGAGACGCATGTGCAGGGTGAGAACACCAGATGGCTGCAGGTGATCCATGCAGCTGGTGGAAGGGCATGATCTGAGGATGGGTATTTACTCAGTCTGTTCAAGATTTTCCTGTCTTCATGAGCCATGGGACATCCTTTGCCTTTGTGCTCTCAGCTGTTGGTTTTCATGGCCTGAAATATCATTGTTTACATTCCTGGAAAAGAGTCTCATCAAAACTCCATTTAAAAGTCATAGTGAGGATGAGGCAGCAAAATCTCCGTGGATGCCCTTCCAGCCAGAGAGAGGATTTGGCTGTCTCTCATTGGCTGAAGGTACCCCTGCATCACACCAGCCCCTATGATGTCACTTAACCTAGATAAGCTGATGATAACAGTAATAAAGTGAGTTCCTGCTTTGACTTGACTCCCTATCACGTCTGATAGTCCTGCTTCATGGGGCTATGGAACAGGCAGACAGTGCACTCACCTTTCCCTGGGGAATAAGGCTAAGGAGGCAGGGCACTGAGGAAGGAGCAACAGCTGCTAAAAGACATTTGATTATTAATGCTCAAACTCAGAGAGGTCTGCCTGACTTGGCCTCCTGAGTGCTGGGATAAAAGTCGTACCCCGCCACTGCCTGACTGCCTTCTCCTTTTAAAAGTTGAGATTGACAGTATTATGGGTGTTGGTTATCATGAGGATCAAATTAAATACTTGAGGTGAAACAGAACTTTAGGTGTCAAGTATTACACACGTCTTAAGCCATTGTAGTCACAGTCACGTGGTAGTGAACCGAACATTTGCAGTGTCTCCGCTAACAGTGGTTTCCTTTGAGCAGGTTGGTATCATGAACTACTGTGCAGTCTCTTGCTTATAGTAAGCATTGACATAAGTATAAAGCAAAGCTACTCTGACTCTCTCATCATCTGAGAATAACCGTCTTTTCTTAATAGTTGCATATTAAGTACAGTGTCAGGAAAAGGAACAAAAGGATAGCACTTGTCACACTGAATCAAAGATGATTTAATTTTGTCTTTCATCAATCTGGCAACAAGAATGCCACATGCTTCTAAGAGTAATAATGAAGCAGAATATATTCATCCAGAAAACTTACATGGTAATAAAAGAAATAAATCATGTGAGTAAGTATAAAAATTAAAGTGGAAGTTTGCCAGGGACCAGTTCCAGAGGTTGACAGGTTCCAGAGAGGAGACAAGGAGTAGGTGAGGGAGAAGTGGTGGTGGCAAGAGGGTCACAGCCTGACCAGCAGTTAGAATGTTTCTTATTTATACAGAATTCAGTAAGCAGAGATATAGCCAAGTTATTAAAAAATATAGATTATATCATTTTTGTTTCCAACATGTGTTTAAATTTTTCTCTTGCACATGTGGCATCATAAGTTTAGACATCATTGATAAACTATGGCAGAATACAGTTATCTTTTATAATATTTTCCCACAAGTTTAGTCATCATTTATAAACAGAGATGTTTTATGATCATTTTGAATCATCAGCTTTAGACCTAACTTTTAAGTATCTGGAGTCATATGACAGCCTGTTCTCAGGCTGGCAGCTCTTATGGTTTCAAGGACGCTAGACAGAAGGTGAATCTCCAAACAACCCTGGGCAGATTTCCATGTCCCAAGTAGTGTGTTATTAACTCTTAGTGATCAGAGTGCTGAAGAAAAATCCTCAGCTGCTGCTGTTATTTATTATTTAATTTATGGCATAATACTATGAATCTTGTTGAACTTTTAAAATTTATTTTGTTTTGATTATCCTGGTTTTGAGTAAGTACAGAAGCATATGTATCCAGAATATCTCACAGCCTCATAAAGAGATCTCTGGCACGTTTGTGTGTCACAACATCCAAGGTGTCAGGAAGACCTTCAAGTAGATAAGCATATCTCTCTAAAATGAGAAAGGTAGTATGGCTAGCACTTCCCTGGGGAAGCTCAGAAGCAATACTTCTAGGAGAAAGCATAAATGATTAATAAGAAATTTCCCATCTTTCTAATATTCCCAAATTGTACAAATATTAAAAGCCCCACACACATGCAATATGCGACAATCTAAACCAAAAGTGGCATGGTGGCCATTATATGGCTCAACTTCGCTGGATCTTTGTTATGCAGCTATGCTGACCTTATGATGTTTTCCAGTCTTGTCAGATAGGGCTGTGCCTGAAGAGGAACATGTCATAAAGGTGTTAGAGACACAGTCAGCAAACAAGGAAAGCTGGATGACTGCACTCAGGCAGGGGTCATGGAAGATGGGCTCTAATTTTGAAGGAAAAATATGGATCTGAGTGCAGAGGAGGAGTGGACCCAACTCCTTACTTGGAAACGTACTGAGATCAAGACTGATATGTTTTGGATTACATTCCATGGGTTTTGCTTGCAGGGGAAATATTAGAAAGTGGGAAAAAAAGAAAGAAATTTGGCGGAGGGTAGTAGAAATATTTAAGTTGTCATGCAGCTGCAATAAGAGCCAGGGCTATCTGGAAGCTGAGATGAACCTTCACAGACATCCTGCATTGAGAAAAATGACTGAGCCTGCTGCAGTTTACAATGAAGGGTCTATCTGTGTGAGGAAGCTTCCTTCGGACTTGGGAAGTCATGAAGAATGGGCTAGACTCACTGTCAAGAAAAATCTGCTTGCAATTGGTAGAATGAGAAGAACCCAGAACATATGCTACGCATTAGTGTTAGAGGTTGACACAGGAAGCCTGGATCTTGTATCAGCTTATGGGACCTGTTTAAGGGCTTCATATGGTTTTTCTCCTTCCAAACAGTTGCTAGCATCTGACTGCCATCGTGACAGTGTTGATAGGTGTCTTAGTCATTGTTCTATTGTTGTGAAGAACTCTTTTTTTTTTTTTTTTTTGGATTTTCGAGACAGGATTTCTCTGTGGCTTTGGAGCCTGTCCTGGAACTAGCTCTGTAGACCAGGCTGGTCTCGAACTCACAGAGATCTGCCTGCCTCTGCCTCCCGAGTGCTGGGATTAAAGGCGTGAGCCACCACCGCCCAGCTGTGAAGAACTCTTATATAGAAAAGCATTTAACTGGGGACTTGTTTAGAGTTTTATAGAGTTAGCTCATGAACATCATTGTGAGAAGCAGCCAGGCACAGTGCTGGACAAGTAACAGAGAGGTTTACATTTTGATCCACACAGTCAGTGGGCCAAGAGAGAGATACCAGGACTACATAAGACTTTGAAATCTCAGAGCTCACCTCCAGTGATACACCTCCTCCAAAAGGCTGTATCTCCTAATCCTTCTAAAAAGTTCCACTAACTGAGGACCAACAAGTGACAATGTGAGCCTGTGGGGGCCACTTTTATTCAAACCACAACATTGCACTCCTTGGCCCAATGAGCTTGCAATCATAGTATAATGCAAAATTCGGTCAGTTCCACTTCAAAAGTCCTCATAGCCATTCACAGTCTCAACACTGATTAAGAGTTGAGTCTTCTGAAACTCGAGGCAACCTCTTAACTGTAACCCTCTATAAAATCAAAAAGCAAATTACATACTTCCAACAATAAATGGCAAAGAAAATATAGTACCATTCCCAAAAGGAGAAAGGTGGGTATAATGAGTAAACAATGGGCCAACACAAGTCTGAAAACCAGCAGAGCCAACTTTATAACTTGAATCTCCATATCTGATGTCAAAGCATTCTTCTTTTCTGTCACTTCTTCCTGCTTTGTTGACTAAAACAAACTTCTCTTAGGCTGGTTCCACACTCTGTGAGTAGCTCTGCTGGGCAGGGATCTTCAACACCCTGGGGTCTCTACCATAATCCAAGCTTCATTATCACAGCTTCATTAAATGACTTCTACAGGCCTCTATGTAGGGACTGCCCTGCCAAAAGCCTGGCCTTAGCAGCTTTTAACTGCTGGGCAAGATTCCACAACCGCTTTCCAGTATCGTTCTTGACTCTAAATTCAGGACCATGTAGCTGAAGCTGCAAAGTTCTTTTGCTTGCTGGGGAAGATACATGGCCCCCTCCTTTCTGAAAGGAAAGGCACTGTTAAGAGGTGTGGCCTTGTTGGAGTAGGTGTGGTCTTGTTGGAGGAAGTATGTCACTGTGGGGGTGGGCTTTTTAAGTCTCTTTTGCTGAAGCTTCGCTCAGTGTGACACTCAGACCACTTCCTGTTGCCTGTAAGATGTAGAGTTCTCCAGCATTGTGTTTGCCTGCATGACTCCATACTCCCAGCCACAGCATTGCACCATGATAGACAGTGGACTAAACCTCTGAAACTGTAAATTGCCACCTCAATTAAATGTTTTCCTTTAAGGTCACACAAGGTCATGGTGTGTCTTCACAGCAATAGAAACCCAAACTAAAACCCTAGATAATAGCATATACAAAGCTTTCAACCTTTTCACTTTCATGCAAAATGAATCTGGAGGTCACTGTTGATTGGACATGGTGCCTCCACAAGTTTTAAGGATGTCTATCCATGCCCCATCTAGCTCCAGGTATGTCGTATTTGTTCCAGCCAATAGGATGAAGGAAGAAAGGAGAAAAGACCACCAGGTCCTTAGCATTTTACTACCTATACTTTGTATCCTAAAGTCAGTACTAATTCCTCTATATACTCATCAGGTGTGGGGACCAGAGGATGCCCTGGCTGTGAGAAGCCCTTAGATAGCTTCCTTCTCTTGAAAAACATCCCAAATCACTCATCTAGTTCAGCTGGGTTAGGAACCCTCTAGTACGAAGCAACTCCCTTTTTACCTATAAGAAAGGTCCATGGCATGTCAGCTTCCTGTATATGTTCTTAACCTGAGCAAACCATGTCAGGGACCAAAGCCCTAGTCCCATTGGAAAATGGCAAAGCCTTCCTGTGATACTCTTAGGGAAAAGGCAAAACTTCTCCTCCTGGTCCAAATATGATTTTTTATTTTATTTTTATTTTATTTTTTTTTTTGGTTTTTCGAGACAGGATTTTTCTGTGGCTTTGGAGCCTGTCCTGGAACTAGCTCTGTAGACCAGGCTGGTCTCGAACTCACAGAGATCCGCCTGCCTCTGCCTCTCGAGTGCTGGGATTAAAGGCGTGTGCCACCATCGCCTGGCTCCAAATATGAATGTTGATGGTGTGTGCGTAAAAGTCCACCATAACTTTCCCCCTGCTCTCAGTGGTTATAGCCTGAAGGGTGCTTCTTTTCAGACACTGCCTTACTAAGCCTGGTTAAACCTTCTTCTTTCTTGAGTCAGCTCTATGTCATAAGCCTGCCTCCATGTCCATCTTTATGTAATAACCCCACAACCCTGTTCAACTGTTTACATTAAACCTGCTGAGCTTCTCAGGTTCCTGCTTCAGCACCACTACTAGGTAGTGAGAGAAATGGGACTTTCCTTGGTGACAAGGTGCCTTGAAAAAGAAGTATAAGGCCAGGTGGTGGTGACACACACCTTTAATCCCAGCACTCGGTAGGCAGAGGCAGGTGGATCTCTGTAAATTCAATGCTAGCCTGTTCTGCATATTGAATTCCTGGACAGCCAGGACTGTTGCATAGAAAAACACTCTGTCTCAAAAAAACAAGAAAAAGAGAAAGAGAAAAAGAAAAACAAGTATAAATTGAATATTACTAATCCTGAAATCTGAAATACACTAAAATTCAAAGGTGTTTTAGCATTGACACATCATAAGTACAAAATTTCTACAACACAAAATGCTGTTTCCTGTACAAAGTTAACATGGATGCAAATATTCTGAAACCTGAAAAATTCTGAAATCCAGAGCACATCTTGTCCCACATAGATCCCAAGGGGTTCCCAAAAGCATTCTGACCTCCCCACTGTCTATTTTTTCTGCTGGCTAAATGGATGAATGGATGTTAAAAAGTATTGTTCCCTAGCACATTCTCTGATTATTTTATGTTGACATAAATAATATCATTTGAAAATATGCCCTTTTAGCAAATTGGGGCACATAACACGTATCCTTGTGATTATACATTCGCTGCTGAGAGCTCCAGGAGGGGTTGGACAATCCTCCACAGCGCCGTACCATCACTGAGCTACCCATTTGCTACTCACTGTTCATGTATTCCTCCTCTTTCATTCATAGCTGCAGAGTTTCTTCTGGGAACCATAGTGGTTCCACCAGGTCCCAGTGCCCAGGCCCAGATACAAAGACCTCCTTCAAAGATGAGCTGCGGACCAGCATGGGCTTCATCAAAGTCAGGGAGCACTGGGATAAGTGATGGGGCCTCCATTCTGGAGGCAGCCAGTCTCCCCCTTTAAGATGCTGACGCTGCACCCTCTGAATCCTCTCCAGCTCTGCATAAGTCACTTTGGAAGCAAGTCCCATACCCGGGGACACACCAGGCTCTGATCAAGGCTTCACTGAGGTTTTTCTCTGGATTTCCAGGTATTCAGGATATTTCCCTCTTCATTCTTCCTATCTGGTTTTGACATTCTGTCAACCCCACAACTGATGAGTAACTCGCAATCCTCAGAAAGAGGCAATGAGAAAGTACTGATGTCGTCCTCTGTGTTCCTGTGTTGATAAGAGAATGTTACCTTTTTCTTTTGGAAAAAAAATCCATGCATTTCCAAAAAGTTTTTATTTTCAATAATTGAAGGAAAATGTATTTTAGGTGAAAGAATGAGATATTTTACAATGAGAAAAGTATGGTGATTTTTACAAATGTTTGGGTGAATGGAATTTCTCCTCTTGCCCTGCAGAATGCAACGCAAAGGACCATTTAAAGTTAGACACAGGTAGACAGACTCTGGTTAGCTGTGAAAAATCATCTTCTAGGGGCTTTGCTTTTGGTGTGTCTGTGTGCACACCCACGTGTGGATACATGTGCATGTGTAAGCATGGAGAAGACAGAGGGCAATGCCCAGAATAGTCATCAATCAGTCAGCCTTGTTTTTTTGAGACGGGGTGTTTCAGTGAATTGGGAACTCACCAGTTCTGCCAGACTGGCTGGCCAGCAAGCCCCAGGTATTGGCCAGTCCCAGCCTCATAGTTCTATGATTACATCATCATACAGAGCTGTTTTACATGGATTCTGGTGATCAAACTCAGGTCCCCCAGCTTGTGTGCTGTTCATGTCACTGACTGAACCATTTCCCCAGGCCCGGTGTGTGTTTTGACTGTATGAAAAATCTTTTCTTCTTTCCATCCTCCACTTCCCCTCCCCCTGGACAAACACCATTTCCCCCAGCCCAGGCGAGTCGGGAGGTTTGGCTTCCATCACACACTGACAGGATTTTGTTTATTGTAAGTGAGGAATGGGCAAAGGGAAACACAGAACAGATGAATGGATGAGAGTAGGAATAAACCATTCCTGCAGTCGAGTAACAGATGGCGGCTGGACCTTCAGAGCTAAACAAATCGATCCGCAAGAGTTCTTGAAGGAAACAATGTTCATGTTTTTCCCAAGCAAATGTTCTAGTGACAGAGTAAAAATGATTTCACCACTGACTTCCTAGCATTAATGGGGGGGGGGAAGCCAAGACAAAAGAAGTAAAAGCTTGATTGCTAAGGCGTGCTTTGCTTTCATTCAGACCCCTCTAACAAACATTCCCTGGGTCATTGTTATTGATGACAAACAGTGGAGTCTTTAGGATGTCCAGAGGAGCGACACAGAGCCCCCCCCACACACCTCTCTCACCTCATCCTGTGCCCACAGAGTTCTCTATTGCCTCCAAGAGAAAGCTTCAGCGGGAGGCTGAGAACTAGGAATCTACAGTGTTAATGCCAACTGCCCATGAAACTGCTGGGTCAGCCTCAGTTTCCAGCCAGGGACTGGAGTTCGGATCTGGTGGTCCTTAGGTTTTTCAGAATGAGCTTTTTCTTTTAAAATTAAAAACAGCAACAACGAAAAACAATTTTCTCACTCCTTTACGTGATCAGTTGTTAATGAAAGACTCTTGCCTTCAGAACACAGGGCTCTGGAGAAAAGGCAGTGAATGCCTCAGTGGGCAGATCACCTCACAGGTGGAATCTCTCTTTCTCTCTCTCTCTCTCTCTCTCTCTCTCTCTCTCTCTCTCTCTCTCTCTCTCTCTCTGTGTGTGTGTGTGTGTGTGTAGTATGGGCAGAATCCTGGGCCTCACCCACACTAGCTGAGCTACTATAGGACCACGCACCTTGTGCTGAGAGCTGCTTAGGGAAGGTGACTATGGTTGGATATAAAACACAGGGCTATGGGGTAATCCCATCTGGACTGACTGTGTGACTTAAGTTGGGATAGTTAACATCTCTGTGAGTTATTATGATAACTAACTGAATTAATAATCCATGTAGAGATTTTACCACAGGGCCTGGCCCACAGTAAATCCTAACAAATGACATTTATGATATTGTGACTTATTTGCATATAAAGTACAAACATTTAAAATTCTTAAAAATCAGCTTGTGATTAAATATGAGTTTTTGACATAAAAATGACCTTAAATACCACAAGGAATACGCTCTCTCACCTGAACATCGAGAGATTTAACATGAATACAATACTGAAAGTTTTGGCCCTGGATATTGCGTCCGAAGCAGCCAGCACTCTAGTGTGAGATCTACGATGTGTCCATGACTGGATTGAGTGGAGGGGTGTGCTGAGGCCGCAACATAGGAGCTCCCCGCTTGGTACACAGCTCCCACTCTGGGCTGCGGCTTTGGGTATAGTGAATCTGGCTTGTGATGCTCAGGACATGGGTTTAGGGGAAGCTTCTGGGAAGAGGCCAGCCTAAAGGCAGTCTTCGCCTTTCACGTCAGCAGAGGAAGACTAGAAGCATCACACTGGCAATTTCTTTCAAACGATCCCTCCCTGCTATTGCATGCTGGCATCATTCAATATGAGAGCTTCTTCACAGTGGATGAACTCTCTAGCCTCCCCTAAAGCCTTTCTCAGCATGTCTGGTGTTTTTGTATCTTCTTGTTAAATAAATGGCTTTACAAGGAGTTGAGGAACTGGAGAAGTTGTGTTATTCCCTGTGTCTTCACGGTCCTCACCTTGGTGACAAGGGAGGTAGGTTCAGCTGCACCTCTGGTACTGAGCTCCCTATTGGCCCAGGGCTGCCTAGAAGAAGGGAAACTGGACAGGCTGTCATACAGAGCTGGGTAGTCACATGACCAGAGGTTAACCTGCTAGAAGCACAGGCATTTCACAGACTTCGTTCTGCAGCTTCCAGTTCATAGGTGGCTTATACCTACATTGATGGACAAGAGCCAGTGCTCGAAGCCTCTGGGGTGCAGGCCACGGGCTTCTGAATAGAGCTGAGTGTGTCCTTCCTTCACTTTGCGAGGGATATGCTAATTTGAAAACATGTTCATAATCATTTTACTGTATATGTTAAATATCTGAGGCCTTCATTCTTCTGTTCAAACAGAAGTCTCAGGTTCTTTAATGTCCCCAAGAGCTATGCTTTTCATCCCAGAATAAGCTACAGAAGGTGCTGGGTCTCTTTTTTGCATATTGAAGACGGATGCCAAGGTGGCTTTCATCTCTTTGGGGATCTTTTTTTCTTCGATTTTCTACCCACTCAGTGGCTTGGAAACATATCATTCAGTGGTAAGCTCTGTCATTTATGTTGACATGACTAGAGCAGCATTGACAGACCAGTGACATGTAGGCTGTGAGTCAATTCAGCAAAGACACAAAAGAGCATGAGTAGAGTTATTAGGATACACTGTGATGCAGCTGACATGGGCACGGTGCTAGTAGAATCTGTCCCGTGCAGCAGAGACACCCAAGGAGCTGCTTTGTTGTGGGATTTGGGGGTATGAGAGGCAGGCTGGTCAACAGAGATGTCACACAGGGTTTCCACGTCAGAGTTTCCCAGAACAGTTACAACTGGAACTTTTCATGGTTTGCAACAGCCTGGCCAGGAGGCAATGGCAGTCTCGTATTAGGTTAAAATGGCTAGGAACTACCCCTGACGTAAATTGGCATCTACATTTTGCAGTCAGAGATTGCAGTGGTGGTTTCTCTATCTTGTTTGGAGGCTACAGTTGTGTTGCTGCGAGCCCAGTCTGTTCTATGGCAAAGCAACCCTGTTCTCGGGCTCGAACGACTCTCTCATAGCCACCATCCCAAAACAGCTTCTGCCCAGGCTAAGGATGGGAAATAAATCGGATAGAATATGAACACGGTGATAAGAAATTCATTGAAAATGATTGTGTTGTGGAATTTAAAGTGTCCTGCACAGGCTAGGCTTTGGATGCCTGGTCTCATGGTTGGGGCATTATTTGAAGCCTGGGAGGTCCGTGAGAGGTAGAGTTGCCATGCTTGTCAAGTCAGTCACTAGGGGTGACCTTTAAAGGTTCTGTGCTTCCTGATGTGAGAATCCTACATCACACATTCTATGTTTTCCCTTCCGTGCTAAATGGAAACCATGAAATAGTAGAAACCCTTCCTTTCTTGGGCTGTCCCTCTTCAGTATTCTGTCCCTCTGAGAAGAGAAGTGACAGATGCAGACTGTATTTGTCACATGGGCTGCCTGTACATCAGATACAGGTCAGCAATCGTGTGTGCTCCGCATTTCCCCACATACATCACACCTCTGTCCAACCCAGCTCCTTCTGCCCCAAGCAGAAATCATAGGTGGGAATTGCTCATAGGACATTCTTAACAAAAGTTCTCACACTATGTCTGGTCAATGTCCTTCAGGTAAGTTTCAGTTGTCCAGCCACATCAATGCCCAAGGGGATAAGAATTGACTTGATACCTAGGAAGAACAATCATCTGGAGGCTGGTGTGTGCTAGGCACCAGCATAGCATTGTGTGGAGAGACTTTCATAACCATCCCCTGAGAGAAATGAGTTACAGGGAAGGGGCCATAATATTGATATGGGTACTGTAAGCTTAATATACTATTTGGTTACTATATCCCCATAATCAAGCTTCTCAGAACATGTTGATCCTAGTTAGTACAAAATACATTCTCATCTTTCTCTTACAGTTAAAGAGAGCGATGAGATGTAAATCCATATATAATGAAGGTTGGCCGAGGAAACATTTTCTTTCAAGTCGAGGGGTGGATCCAGAGGACAAACAGTCATGTCCTCTCCTTTGCCACATGATTTTAAAATGGTTTGAGGATCAAGACTTAGAACTTTGGTAGCAGTTTTGTGATCATGAGGATACAAAGCAAGGAATGTTAAGCAATGATTTGTATAGTTTTTTTTTTTCAAGGCTGATCTCAGTGGCCTCTGTTTTCCCAGTGCATTGAATAATACCCCTTTCCAAAGCCAGAAGAATCCTGGATTAAACAATACCTGGGATTCTAATAAAAGCACTAGGCAATAACAATGCAAGAAAAGAGTGAATGGCCGCGACAGCACAGAGGACCCACCCCTGCACAGGTGGCCTCCAGATGTCTGTATCAAGTCTACAACTCAAGGTCAAGACTGTGCTCTGGGTACTTGCAGCTTGGAAATACTCCACACTCCCATCCTTCTCTTAACTTAGAGTCATGGAGGAAAGGTATGGCTTGAACATTGATTCAACCCAATCCTTCAGAAGTTCTGAAGCTTTTGTACACATTTTCATGTCTATAATTCTGAGCTGGCTGTCACTACTGAAATCCTGCCCAGAAGGCTTATTCTGTGATATTTCCCATGGGACCGGAAGCAGAAGTGTCAAAACTCTCACCAAAAAGTTTGCTAAAGTTCTGTCTGAGCTGGCACTCCTAGGTGGTTTGGAAAGTACAAAGCAATGATAGAAAAGACCCCTCCTATTCCATCTGGCTTACACAACTTGAGGTGCAACTTCTGGAGTTTCAGTTTTCCCAGGCAGCAGCTTTTCACTCCCCAAGGGCTTATATAGGGAACTTATGATTTTCTTTGATTGGAACATTTCCAGTTACGGTGCTATATGCCTTTAATCCTACCACTGGGAGGTAAAGGCAGGCAGGCACTGTATATTCCAGGCTAGCTTGGTCTACATAGAAAGTTCCAGGCCAGGGCTACACAGTGAGACCCTATCTCATAACAAGCAACAAAAACCAAAACCCTAACCAAAACAAACAAAAGACAAAAATAAAAGAAAAACAAAAGGGAGAAGCCATCAACCAAACAAAAACAAAAACAAAAACAAACAAAAAGCCAGCTGGGTTTGTTAAAGTTCTTACTGCTCTTGCAGAAGGCCCACCAGGCTGAATGCAGGGCATACACACGCATGCAGGCAAAACACTGTTGCATATAGAGTAAAAATGTAATAAATCATTTTTAAGAATGGGCATATGGTGCTACCAAATCCACTATCTTTCTACAAACACTGAGATTCTTGGGAGTGTTGCATTACTTACAGGTGCTTAAAGCATGATGGAGGGACTGGCCAAGTCTTTTGGGGGTACATGGAGTTTAAGTAAATATCTGTTAACTGAATATTCTCTACCTCATTGAGCAAAGAGAAGCAAACATCTATTAATTAGTTCATCAGCTTCATAATATACAATCATGCTAGCACTTGTCCACCACATAAAGAATTCTTCTTTATAGTCAGCCACAGTGGAATGCAGGGGCACTGAACCCCTAGAAGAAATCCCATCCATCCCAGGCATTGTGGTCTCACACACCTGTTACTGTCTTTTTAACATTTGTCACTTCCATCACTGTTTCCTTGATTTTACATGGTGGCTAATTTCTCTTTAACATTCATTGTATCCATGTTAGTTGCTCTTTAACGTTTGTGATGTTCACCCAGCGCACCATTATCTTGTGCATCAGCTATTTTTCCCTTAACACTGAGGAAGTTTCAGTCAAAAGAAGCTGTGTTGAACGAGCAACATTTCAAAGATGAAGATTTGAATAAGAAGATGTGTGGTTGTATTTGAACTATTAATATTATTCCAAATCCAGCTATGGAAGTTTCAAAAAAAAAAAAAAAGGGAAATCTTTTAAAACATCACCAAACATTTTGGAATGAGAAGGGCAAGGAGGAAGGCTGTGAAGGATTAAGGAGATAGAAATCACCACTTCTTGAAACTCCAAGGCTACGAAGCAAAGCAACTGCAAGCTTTGAGTTGAACACTAGACCATGTCCACAGCCTTCAGTTCTGTACGACTGTTAAGTCAGGTAAGATTGTTGGAGTAACTCAGGTGCTGAGGGAGGCTGTATGTGATGAATGAACTGTGGACTCTATCAGTGCTGGCAGGCAGCAGGAGCTGGGCTGAGGCCACGATTGCAGCGTCCACAATAACAGCATGGACAGACGCAAACATTTAATCAGGTGTCTGGAGGTTTCTTTCCTGAGAAGCATTGTGCTCTGCTATCCCATTAAACACTGTAAACAGAGTTTACAATTCTGATTCTGAACTTCACAAGCCTTTGCTTAGCATCACGGCTCTGCTTGTTTCTCCATTCCCATGGGCTCTGCTTCTCAGCTAAGGAGGGAGTTGGGAGCAACTGCACTGTGTGTGTGTCTGTTTGCAAATGTCTATTTGCAAACTGTTTTTATTACTTGTGAAAGTATCTCCATGGCCAAACAAAATCAAAATACCCCCAACATGGTATCATAATTTTAATTCTTTTATTATCATATACTAATGTGTGCCATCACCAAGAGACTGCTCACCGGGGATTAGTTAGACTGTGTGTTTACTTAAGTCACTGAAAAAGTTTTCTGTTTCCAGTACAGATCATGGTTTCTGATGATGGCTCTACCATCCTCTGAAATTACCACAGTTAAAATCCACATATTTCAACCCAATACCCACTGTGCTCTATGGGGCCTTGGGGAACTGCCACTGGGAAGTGGACTCCATCTTTAAGAATGGGATTAGTGGCCTTACTAAAAGGTATAAGCAATAATCTTTTCCCTTTTGCTATGTGAAGACCTGTTGGCAGAGGCCGTTAATTCATTTCCTGACTGCCCTGATTCGAAATAATCTCACAGAAACTATATTATTTGCAATACTGTTTGGCCAATAGTTTAAGCATATTTTTAGCTAGTTCTTATATTCAAAACTAGCTTATCTTCATTAATCTGTGAATTGCCATGTGTCTGTGGCTTACCAGGTAAAGTTTTGTCTAGCATCTAGCCTCTGTCTCCGGTGGGGCTACATGGCTTCACTCTGACTCTGCCTACTCTCTCTATATCTCTTTCAGCTTGGCTATATTCTGTTAAGCCATTGGCCTAAAGCAGCTTCTTTCCTAACCAATGACAATAAAACATATTCACAGCATCACCTCCCCCATCAAAGACCCATCAACAGACATTGCCTATGAGCCAGGAGTCCCAGTCCTCACTAGACCCTAAATCAGCTGGCACCATTATCTCAGAGTACCCAATGCCAAGAGTTGTGAGCAATGCCTTCCTGATATTTACAAAATACCTGGTTGTTATGTGGCTTTTCAGAATTGTGAACAAACCTCTATTTGCCTTAGGTAGATTTATGCCGGGGAATCTAAGAAATGTACTACACCCGAGTCTAGTGCAATGAGTCATTGAGCGTGCTGGGGTGACATACAGGGATATAAGTGAGGGCTCACTTCCAGGAGCATGAAGGACTTACAGGCAGCTGCATCAGCAATAAGTCTGTTCCCTAGGATGACAACACGTGAAAGCCCTATCACTGGAATTCCCTATATGGCCTGGAGGTGACTCCATTGGTGGCCTCTCCTCTCTCAGTAGTTGTTCATGCTCATATAGCCTCAGGGAGGGGTCTCGTGGTCTTGTACATGTTGTCTAGAATCTTCCTGAGGTCTGAACTGTTTACTTCTGGAATGATTCTCTCTCTAGAGTGGAATGTTTCCACAGAGAGGACAGTACTGTGTGACACTGGCATAAGGTGTTTTGTTGTTGCAGTCTGAACAGGTGACGACAGGCTTTCCAGAAATAGTTCTTGATTTGAAACATTAGAAAAACCCAAAGAGTCTGAGGCAAACTCAATTGAACAAAAAATACATTTCTCAAGTGTCTGCTAAGACCAAGAACTAAGCCTTATCAAAATGGAGCTTGCCTCGTGACTCTAGTCTACTTCTCTGATTAACAATGCTAATATAAATTGAAATTCTCTTTTTACCAGTCTTCTGTAAGGATTTCTCATGGCAGCCCAATTAAAGAGCCTGCAGGCTTCTTATCTCTTAGGAGCTAAATCATATGTATGTAGTATTCTATGACTTATATCAATGGCTTCAGAGACAAAGGGTAGCCCTGGCTCTCCTGGAACTTGCTACATAGAACAGGGTGGCCTTGTACTAACATAGGTTTGCTATGTATTTTTATTAGAAAAATGATATTACTTCTATCATAGACCAATTTTGAGGCATGAAAGAAATACATTATACATTTTTTAACTTAGAATACCACTTAGAACATAAACGGTTTTGACCTGTCGACTCTTTTTCTTACCCAAATTAATAATATTGAATTTAAGGTCTTATGAACATGGGCATATCCAGGCAAAGGTATTGAGGGGAGAGTAAAAAAATATGTAACTGAGTTTTAAAACTAGTTTTGGGCATTAGGAAGCCTGAGTTAGTCTTAGGTTGAGATGTTGAAGCTGACCCATGTAGGCAATACCATCCAGTAAGAAGAAAACTGTGTATAGCAAAGGAAAGACCTGCGTAGAAGGCATGGACTTGAGAGTAAAGGGAACCCAAGAACAACTGTGATAGTCTAGATGGTTAGTATTACAGAAGGATTGCAGCCACCAGTGTGGTGATGGAGAGACCCGAGGGAACAATGAAGAAGATGAATGTAGTATGAGCAGCATCATGGGGGTAGGGATCAGAAATCAGTCTTGCACAGAGAGTGAAGGCTTGGATGTTGTGGGAGCAGGTGTCTTTCTGCTACTGTAGGGATAGGGGATGATGACATGGAAGCTGGATAGAGTAAGATTGGGGTGAGGTTCAGAAGGAAATGGATCTGAGAAGAGAGTGTCTCCATCATCTCCTGGCATTTCTACCACATGACTCAGCTCCATGTCAAGTTTCTGTTACTGAGCAAACTTGTTCTTGAGACAAGGGGCCGGGGGCAGCCATGTCATCCCTGGAGATGCCCTTCCCAAGATAGCTATCTTCTGAAGATAACTGACTGGAACAGAGTTTCATGCAAGACGTTGAATTTTGTACCACATTTTCTATACGATTAGTACCATCCTGCCTCAAATTATTTAAAACTGTAATTATCACACACATTACACACAGCAAATACACATAGATTTGTCATGAAAGAATTCCGCCTTGAAATTTTTCCTCAGTTCTCCTTGGTCCCATTAAATATTTGTACCATATACTACTTATTTTCTCTTTAAATCTTATGTCTAGCTTTTAAGAGGATATTACCACATAATAAGAAGAAATAAGATGAAATTGAAAACTTAAATGTGTTGTCATTGTGCTTGCTTCTCTTTGAATACTGGCTTTAGACAAAGGAAGAAAGACTGAATAATACCCTGCCACCAGAAATGTATAACATCATACATCAACGAGGTTTTACTTTGTCATTTCTTCCATTCATAGAACAGGTACTACTGAACCCTGTGTGTACACAGCATTCTTAGCCTGGACTCAGCCTCCACGCTGCAGACAGTTCTTCAGTAGGGCTCTTCCTCACAATCTCTCTTCTCACTGTCTGAAGCTGTGAAGAATAAAAAAGAGTCTAAAAACTCCTCACGCTAGGGTGTGAGTGGGTGATAACAGCTTGAATTTATAATCCATCTCACAAGTATTTCAGTGTCAAAATGGATAAAAGCCAGAAGCAAAAACACTAAAGCCAGCACAGCATAGCTTCAGACATTATCGGATAGAGTTGGCACTGTGTGAAGAGATTGACTAGCACCCCAACTAGTGTGTGTGTGTGTGTGTGTGTGTGTGTGTGTGTGTGGCACCGTTTCTTTCCAGGGCCTGGGATTTTCAGCACTAACTGCAATGTGCAGATTGGACTGACAGATCTGCACAAAATGCTTGAATTGCTCAGATGCCCCTGGATGACCATCGGTACAAGCTCCTGACACAGTATGCAAATGAGCCAAGTGAGTACTTCAGGAGGGAGAAGAGCAGACCAAAGCCAGTGTTACTCAAGGAGCTCTGAGGAGACCACAGCTGTGTTGGATAAGACAGTATTGCTCAGAGATTTAGTTTCTGTTTTCCCACCTGGAAACCTTTGCTGCTGCTTCTGCTTCCTCTTCCTCTCCTCCTCCTCTTCCTCCATTTTTTCTTCTCCTTCTCCCTTTCCTCCTCCTCTGCATCTCCTTTTTTCTTCTTTATAAGATTTAGTTCATTTTAAATTCTCTCTGTGTGTGTGAAAGAGAGAGAGGTTCCTCAGAAAGGAACCTCGGATTCCCCAGAGGCTGAGTTACAGAAGGCTGTGAGCAGCCTAATGTGGATTCTGGGAACTGAATTCAGGTCTCCTGGAAGAGTAGGGTACACTCTACCTGAGAGCAAACTCTCCAGGCCACCATTACAGTGCCAAGGGCAATGTCTTTCATTCTCTCTGTATAACCTGTCTTTTTTTAAGAATTAAACATTTATCCGAGTTTTCCTGCCTGTTCCCACTGGGTTATTAGATATTCCTTAGACTCCTTTGACTACTTGGAACCACCAAAGTATATCTCCTTTAATTGGGGGCAGTTCTTTCTGTATAGCCCAGGCTGCCCTCCAAGTCTCCATCTTACCCTTCAGTTCTGTGATTGGGGACCCCTGGGCCCCAAGTATATCTTATTTTAATATTGACCACATTGTACAGCATTAACAATTTTCTCATGCTCACCATTTCCTTGATTTTATGCACTCTGTACTTTCAGGATGTCCCTAGAACCTAAAGACTTTTAAAAATGTCCTTTTGGAAAAAAAGTATTTAATGCATGTGTTCCTGAGCATCTGCATGTGCATCGCTTGTGTTTAGATTTTAAAAATGGCTTCAAGTAAATCACATGTTTAAATCAAGAAAAGGAAATGCTAAGAATTACCATCCCTGCAGATTCTACATAAAGCAGATCTAAACAACCACACTGATTACAGGAACCTATGTTCCAAATATTATGATGAGTTCCATAAATGACAGTGAATTTTCAGAGGAGAGAGGAGTTCTTTAAAAAATTACTTGACATCCATGTCTTTGGAAAACGAAAGAAACATGAAATATAAGCAGGCTTCTTACAGAAATTCTGGCTGAGCTGGCAGCTGGAAGGGGGATTCTCTTAGACCACAACTTGCTGGGCATAACATAAACATCACTAAGACGGCAACAAGTGTAACCCTTACTTTGTCATCCAGACAGTGCCTGGGAATTCTGGAAGGAGATAAATGACTTAGTCAAATGCTTAATATTTGTAGTGCATGAACAGAAAAATGGCTATGCTGTGGCTATGTAGACAGTGGCTAAACTGGAAAGGGTATTTCCACCTAAGGCCCTGCATTGACTCTTTACATAGATGGCAACATTATTTTGAAAGCTTAAACAGAGTGCAATTTTTGTGACAATAAACTGTTACAGTTGGGTCAGCAATCTCCTAATTTTCTAAGATGAAAACAAACTCACTTTGTTTCCTGATTTATAGCACTCACAACTCCAGCCACCACAGAGCTGGGTAGACGTCAGGACGAGTTTTATAGCATCATCTTCCAGAGTCAGGGTCAGGGAAGGATTTTTTTCATGACTTGTGTGCAAGGAGAAAATTTCAGTATGGGCTCACATCTGTTCATAGAGTTAGTGGCCTGTGGATAGTAGTGTGACAGTGTGCCCTGGTGTCCACTTTGGCTTCCCATGATGCCAACTTTGTTAAATATCTTGACTCCTCATGTACATTCACTTGTTTCTCTCTCTGTATCTTCTCCTATTTACATGTGATTTCTTTTGACTTCTTCTGTAGCCTATTATTCAGTTTTTCTGTGTCAAGATACTTATAGGCAAGGATTCTTGCAAAAGTGAAGTTTATATGAAGTATATTGGTAACAAATATGATGGAGTAGATGAAATATATATGTACACTTTTAAAGATTTACTTTTTGTGTGCTGTGTGTGTGTATGTGTGTGTTAGTCTGCATGTAAATGTGTGTGCATGAGTGTAGGTGCCTGTAGAAAGCAGATCTCCTGAAGCTGGAGTTACAGGTAGATGTGAGTCACCTGACATAGTATTGGGAACTAATATCCAGTCCACTGCAAAAGTAGCAAGCGATATTAGTTACTCAGCAATATCTCCAGCTCCCAAAAATGAAACAAAAATTTCAAAACAAAGGTCTTTGTATCTTTTCCTCATAAGTCACAGGTACTGAAGTTTCTAGTTTGCCAATGTTACTAGACTGGCATCATCAGACAAAACAGCAATTCCCATGTGTTGGAAAAGGAGGTGGAAATGAAGTACTCTGGAGAAAGTTTCAGGGAATAGTGTTTGCTTTATTTTATGTGAACAACTACTTATACAGAGGAAGCCTATTGAGTGTAATTGGTTCATTACCCCAGACTGGACAGTGAGTGCTAATAGCACCATAGTTTCTATGCAGAAAAAGCACATTAAAGGAGAGTTGGGGTGTGCAGATTCTTCTGTAGGCCAGCTCCTGGCTACTCATGCTACTTCAGAATTCAGCATTCTGACTTCAGAGGAATTGTGTGTCATGCTTCTTATTGAGAAGTGCTATGTGCCAGGTAGGTTGGCCATCAGCATTTTCTCCTATGCTGGTTAAATACCTATTTGCCTAATACACCTAAATAAAATATCACCACTACCATTGGGCCACTTCTAAAAAAAACCCTTATCAGCTTCTATATTATAATTTCTCTTCCTCATCTTCCTACCTGAGATTTTCAAAAAGGACAGAGAGATAATGGAGTAGATAGGTGCCAAGTAGTTAGGAGGGACCTGTACACATCTGTGCATTGGTTTATTAAAAGGAGTAGAGTTGCAAGAATGAGAAGGTTGATATGTCCTATATCATCAGAATGAGTTGGAAAGATAGAAAGCCACAAGAGCTGAGAGTATTGTTTCCATCTGAATCTGTGGCCTCAAGGCCAGGAAAGAGTACATGTTTCTGTTCATGGGTGAAAACAGAAAAAGAAACAACATCCATGTTGAAGACCAATAAGAAGACTTTTCTATTATTTGGATGAGCCCTTTGCTGTTAAAGAGCCAACTGACTAGCAGAGTCTCACTCAGGTTGGAAAGGGAGAGAATTCTGTCTTACTCAACACGTTGATTTAAATTCCAATCTCATACACAGAAGCATTCTCACAGAAACCTCCAGAATAATGTCTGGCCAGATATTTGGCCAAGTCAAGTTGGCACATCAAATTAACCATCACAGTTGTCATCGGTACTTAGTCAATGGAAGAAATCACCCGTTAACTTCCATAGATCATGTTGTTAATCTTGTCATCTCGTAGTTCCCAAGGAAACCATACACCCTTTGAAAAATCATTCTCTAAAAGAGCATGACCAAAACACTCTCGCCATCACTTTGAAAGACTGTCCAGAGTAATAGGAGCAGATGTGACATTCAGTTTCATCCCTAACAAGGCCATCCACTGATGTGTTATGTGTGAGGACACTGCAGCCTACATGAAGAGGCCATTTGGTGCTGTTCCTAATGTACCTGCAGAGCCCAACACAGCATGTGCATATGGCAAGAATTTAAGCTAACAGACCATGTTCCAGCTTTGTCAGAGATGAGAACTAGGGAAGAAAGAAGCTGTTCAGGAGAGCTTCATGAGCAAACATCCCTAATGCCCTTTTAAAGTAACATCCTGAACGTGATGATGTACAGAATAGCCCAGTGAAGGAGCTGTGGGTGAGGCTGCTCCAACGCCATTTGCCTCTGAGCAAAGGTTCTTTCCATCTATAGTAAGACGATGGTTAGCCCATCTCTCTGGCGAGCATTTATTGACTGTCTAGAGTATGGCTATCTCATGTGTGACGGACATATTTCACAGTCATACACGTATCACAAAATCTCACGTGTGTCACTAGAACTCCAAGGCGTGAACCGAAGTTGAGTTGATTGCTTTTGTGGATGTAGTTCCATCAACAAGGAGGGAGATGGGTAGGTTGTTTTCCCTAGAAATCATTTAAAAATAGGATTCTGATTTATTTTCTTGGGATAACTTAATTTAATCTACTTAATTTTAGCAAGCTACATTAACTCTACTTCTGCTTCTGTTACTTGAACATTTAAAATTAAAGTTCAATTTTCTGGTCAACACTTACTGTGAGTACTATTATCATTCAATTCATTTTTCTTCAAGAAAACAAGAAAACTGTGTATAACCCTACTTCCAACCAGTCTTTCTTGCCTGCGGTGTCTCACACTCTATGGAGTTTCAGCCAAGTCTTGTCAATGTTGGCTTCTGCAGCTTCGAGTCATTCCTTAACAGTACTCACTTTAGTGGAGGCACATACTAAAATTCTGCAGTAATTAAATGACAGGCACCCCAACTACCTAACCTCCAGCATGGTCAAGTGTAAAAGGTCATAAAAATTCCCAGACCATAGTGTTTCAAAAGAGAAAAAAAATTATATAATATAAGAAGCCAATTGGGAGTAGATTGGGTTCTCTTCCCCAGCTACTTGTGATAGGAATATTTCACACTGGATAAAGAAAGAGATTCTAGCTGGGGAAAAGGATATTGCACAGCTGTGTTTCCTGTGTACATCTCAGAGGTAGTAAAGAATGGGCCTAGTTCTCACTGCCTCCATGACACTCGAGATATGCAGTCTGCAAAGGCAAAAACAAATGGTCTTAGCTCTCACTGCTTCCATGACATGCTCATGTAACAGAGGAAGGAGGGGAGCAGCCCTGAAACAGATTGCAAAGCATCTTTTCCAAGTGAACCTTAAACAACTATGTGTGTGTGCAAGTGCATGTGTGAAGGTCAGAGGTCAACCTGGAGGCCCCACCTTTGGTCTTTCTTGAGGCAAGGTCCCTTGTCATTTGCTACTGCACACACAGACTAGCTCCCCTGTGTTCCTCTCCTATCTCCCCTTGGGCCCACTGGGTTTACAGATGTACACACTATTGTGTTCAGGTGTAAAGTGGATTCTGATTCTGAAGGTTTGAATTCAGGCTCTTTTGCTTGCGTTAAAAAAAATCCTCACTGAGCTATCTTCCAAGCTTGGTGTGTGTGTCTGTGTGTGTGTGTCTGTGTGTCTGTGTGTCTCTGTGTGTGTGTGTCTGTGTGTGTGTGTGTGAGAGAGAGAGAGAGAGAGAGAGAGAAAGAGAGAGACAGAGAGAGAGAGAGAGAGAGAGAGAGACAGAGAGAGAGAGAGAGAGAGAGAGAGAGAGAGAGAAAATTGAGGTTGAATCGGGACCTTTGTGTATGCTAGACAAATACGCTAGCACTGACCTACACCCCACCCTCCAGTGGGAACTAACTTAAGCAGTGGGTTTGTGTATTGGGAAGGTTAAGATTTAGACAAGAACTTTTTATATAAGGATGGAGAAAGTTTGAAAGAAGCTGGTGATGGGGTCTGTCTGTTGAGACACTCCTTTAAGGTTAGGAAAAGAGGAGGAGAAAATGAAAGGAAAGGAGAGAAATTGGTGTTAGAAAGCACTTAAGATGTCATAATCTTGTTGATGGGAATTTGATGCCAGGCTCAAATTATTTTGTAAATAATATTTTTGAGGCATTTCCTTGTACATATTTGTGGAAGATTTACTAAATTAAATTATAGGTAAGAAAAACGTTACTCTGGTTTAGAAAATAGTGTTTCTGAGGAAGGACATCATGAGTGGATGTGGAGAGTGGGAGACAGGAGGTTCCCACATCCCAGGAAGGAGTGCTGAGGATATTTGAGCCAGGCAACCACTACGTTTCCTAAGTGTGTAATTGCATTACCATAGATTGGGAACAACTGTGTAATTAGTGTACTGAAAAGACTAGAATTGTTTCCAATTGTTCTTAACTTTTTTTCGGATGCTCTATCTCTTTGCTTGTGTCAAGAATTGCAAATGCCCAAGGGTCAGGGACTGCCAATGCCCAGGGGTCAGGGACTGCCAATGCCCCTGAACTGCCTAATTTATATCCCAGCACAGTTCACATCCCACAGTCAGGTTCCATAAAGCTGAACAAACTGCAGCCCAAGCATATGAGAATTCCCACTGAGTGTCCCACTCTACGGGTCCTGCTGTGCAACCTCACAGCCGCTTCAGCAAGCTTCACCACATGTTCTGACCATGGAAGCCTTCCATTAGGGCTGTCCGCAGAAGGACAAGTAGGCGGCAGCCTCACCCACCTCTCTCCCACACCCAAATGGGGATTGGAAAGATGACTGAGCTCCAAGGACTGTCCTGGAAGATGAGAAAAGCTGCCTTCCCACTTTCACAGCAGGGATGGGTGAGAAGTGTTTGGGAATTTTGGTTGCTGTGGATATCTATGCGTACCATCCCTCAGGCTGACAACACATCCCTTGCAGAACCTAGTAGTCATTATGGGATGTTCCATCTCAAGTCACAGCTTGAACAGCAACAACTTATTTATATTTTTCTTAGACAGTAGTAATGTGTGTGCTCACTCCTTAGAGTAACTGTAGGTGACAAACCAGCCTTGTGCCTTCTGAGCAGCAGCCACACGAAGTGTTTGGACCACAGAGTTCCTGATAAGCCATATATCAGGGGTGTCTTTTTGTTTGTTTCTTTGCTGTTTTTACCATCTCCGTAGAAGGTATGAGATTCCTTGGAGGGGACATTTGTTTATTCAAGTCTCCCTTTAGTGGCTGACACCAAGTTGTACTGATTTACTGTTTGTTTTCAAAGTTTTGTTTAATGAACTGTCACTGAACCTGACATAACTGCAGTGCAGAGGAATCATGTCTCCGACAAATATGGACAAGCAAAGTCCTTAACTAAACATCTGTATACACGAAAAAATATTGCTATATGCTCATCTATTGGATCCCTAGTTCAGTTTTGCTTCTCACAATTTGGTACAAAGATGATTCGAGTAATTATAGTCTGATTCTTAAAGTTCTTAGTGATAAAAATTAAAGAATTTGATTAAATTTTCCTTTTCTATTATTTTTTTCTTGATAAAATAATTCTATTCAAAATTTCACATCAAAACCTGACCAAGCCAAATCAAAAATAATGAACATTTTTACTAGAAAATAATACTGAACATTTCAGAAAACTAATTCTCTTTTAATTTCTTTACTGCTTTTATTGAGTTATATATTTTTCTCTGTTCCATGCCCTTCTTCTCCCCTCCTTTTCTATCCCCTCCCATAATCTCAATTTACTCAGGAGATCTTGTCTTTTCCTACTTCTAATGTAGATCCACGTATGTCTCTCTTAGGGTCCTCTTTGTTGTCTAGATTCTCTGGGATTGTAAATTGTAGGCTGGTTTTTCTTTGCTTTATATCTAAAAGTCACGTATGAAAGAGTAGATGTGATATTTGTCTTTCTGGGTCTAGGTTACCTCACTCAATATGCTGTTTTCTAGATCCATCCATTTGCCTGCAAATTTCAAGATCTCATTATTTTTTTCCTGTGTGTAGTACTTCATTGTGTACCACATTTCCTTATCCATTCTTTGGTCGAGGGGCATTTAGGTTGTTTTCAGGTTCTGGCTATGACAAATAATGCTGCTATGAACATAGTTGAGCACATGTCCTTGTGGTATGATTGAGCATCCTTTGGGTATATACCTAAAAGTGGTATTGCTGGATCTTGAGGTAGGTTGTTTCCTAATTTTCTGAGAAATGGCCATACTGATTTATAAAGCAACTGTACCAGTTTGCACCCCCACAAGCAATGGAGGAGTGATCCCTTTACCCTACATCCTCTCCAGCATAAGCTGTCATCAGTGTTTTTGATCTTGGCCATTCTTACAGGTATAAGAAGTAATCTCAGAGTTGTTTTGGTTTACATTTCTCTGATGGCTCAAGATATTGAACATTTTCTTAAGTATATTTCAGCCATTTTGTATTCGTTTGTTGAGAGTGTTGAGAGTTCTATGTTTAGGTCTGTACCCGATTTTTTATTTGATGACCAGTTTCTTCAGTTCTTCAGATATTTTGGAGATCAGACCTCTGTCTGATGTGGGGTTGGTGAAGATCTTGTCCCACTCTGTAGGCTGTCATTTTGTCTTATTGACCGTGTCCTTTGCTTTACAGAAGCTTTTCAGTTTCAGGAGGTCCCATTTATTAATTGTTTCTCTCAGTGTCTGTGCTGCTGGGGTTATATTAAGAAAGTGGTCCTATATGTCAATGCATTCAAGTGTACTTCCCACTTTCTCTTCTAGGAGGTTCAGTGTGGTTGCTTTTGTGTTGAGGTCTTTGATCCATTTAGACTTGAATTTTGTGCATGGTGATAGATATGGATCTATTTTCATTCTTCTACATGTCGATATTCAGTTATGCCAGCACCATTTGTTGAATATGCTTTCTCTTTTCCATTTTATATTTTTTGCTTCTTTGTCAAAAATCAGGTGTCTGTAGGTGTGTGGATTAATATCTGAGTCTATTTGATTCCATTGGTCCTCCTGTCTGTTCTTATTCCAATACCATCCTGTTTTCAGTACTGTAGCTCTGTAGTAGAGTTTGAAGTCAGGGATTGTGATGCCTCCAGAAGTTCTTTTATTGTACAGGATTGTTTTGGCTATCCTGGGTTTTTTGCTTTTCCATATGAACTTGAGTATTGTTCTTTTGAGGTTTGTGAAGAATTTTGTTGACATAGCAATAAATCTGTAGACTGATTTTGGTACGATTGCCTTTTTTACTATATTAATTGTACTTACCCAAGAGCATGGGAGATCTTTCCATTTTCTGGTATCTTTTTCAGTTTCTTTCTTCAAAGATTTAAAGTTCCTGCGATACAAGTCTTCCACTTGTTTGGTTAGAGTTACTTCAAGACATTTTATGTTATTTGTGACTATTATGAAGGGTGATTTTTCTCTGATTTCTTTCTCAGCCCATTTATCATTTGTATAAAGGATGGCTACTGATTTTTTGAGTTAATCTTGTATCCTGCTATATTACTGAAGGGAGAAAACTAATTCTTTAGCTCATATATTGTGTATATAAAAATATCTCCACCTGTAGTAATCTGTTTACATATGAATTTAAATGTCACTGATCAGTTCTATAAAAATTATATCCAAATGCAAAAAGTATGATCAGTTGAATTTATTGCTGGAATAGTTATAATAAAAATAGAAACATCACCTTCCATCAACAGGAGACTGATTAAATTTTAGATCATCTGTCTGATATGATGACATGCACTTATGAAAATGTGAGTTAGGGAACTATTGATTGACACTGGCTGGGTTTGCTCTGAGTGTGTGTATCTAGTTACAGAATTGTGCCAGGTGATTGCATTTGTGAAAGAGAAGCTTGTTTATGTTTGTAAGAGGGCTAGGCTTTGTTGCAATGGACTGAGAAGCATTGATAGGAATGAAGAAAGCAGAGATGCTCCTACATAGAACACTCCAGTGGGGGTGCTAGGGTAACTGCCTCTCTCAGAGAAGGAGTATGTGCTCCAGGGTGAAGCACAGTAAGGCCTGTTCTAAGTCATATTCTTTCTTAGCTCTGAAGGTTAGGGATGTGAGCATGCCTCTTTGGGAAAGTGTCAGTGATTTCCTTCATCGGATAACAGATAACACACAGTAAGTCTGTCATAGAAGTTTGTTTGTTGTTTTTGTTTGTTTTGTTTTGTTTTTCGAGACAGACTTTCTCTGTGTAACAACCCTAGCTGTCCAGTAACTCACTCTGTAGACCAGGGTGGCCTCAAACTCAAAGAGAATCCACCTGCTTCTACCTCCCAAGTCCAATTGCTGGGATTATAGGCATGAACCACCACTGCCTGCCCCAGCTCTCTCTTCTCTCCCTCTCTTCTCTCTCCCTCTCTTCTCTCTCTCTCTCTCTCTCTCTCTCTCTCTCTCTCTCTCTCTCTCTCTCTCCTCTCTCTCCCTCTCTCTCTATTAAGTAACAGAAACATTTTCTCTTCACTGAGCATTCTTGGCAGCACTGTTACATTTTAACCTAAAATGAGTGACTCTAATTAAGAAATCATTACTTTCCATTTCCAGTCCCTCCACGTGTTCTTATTGAAAGAGTGTGTGCCAAAAATGCTAGCTTTTGTATGCCTTAGAATCCCAGATATCGAGTTTCCGTCCCAGACTCTCATTTAAATCCCTGTTGCACAGGGAACAGCTTCAGAATACAGAGACTGCATCTTTCCACATGTATGGATGGTTTTGCATGCAGTACACAAGAGGCAATGTCTCTCTCTACTGAAAAGTTTTGAGTGGCTTCCTGGCCTTCTGGAAGTTCTGGGTTACCCGAGCCCTTCTCCAGCGTCACCCCACATTGTCCAGGCAGCACTTGTTTTCACTGCTGAGGAGCTGGTGAAACAAACCAAAACCTGCCTGCAGCCTCCGCTATGATTGATGCATTTTGTTGTCTCTGATGCAGGAGTCTCGTGTCATGGTTTGGTGTCTATGACACCAGCAGAGGTCCTCCTTAGCAGGCAAAGAGGGTAGAACGTGAAGTCTCTTAAACATGGACTGATCCACGTCCTGTCTCTGAGCCCCTAAGAAACGATATTTAGACATTTAACACATTTTTGTAGCTTAGGACATGACTCTGAGGGTAAAGTCCTCACTGCAGAAGCACAAGGAGCTGAGTTCAGATCTCCAGCACCCGTGTAAGAAGTGGTCATTGCGGTGTTTTTCTTATAACCTCAGCATTGGAATGGAGAAGAGACAGGTAGGTCCTTTAAGCCCTGTAGCCAACCAGAGTAAATACATTGGAAAACTCAAGATTCAGTGAGAGATCCTGTCTAATAAAAAATTATAAAATAAAAGGTAGGTGGAGAATGAAGAGGAAGAAATCCCACACGAGATGGTCGACTGTCCTTCACGAGCTGCCACAAGCCACACCCTATGACCTTTAACAGACTTTGGAGGAAGAGGGCCTTATTTATTTAAAACTCCACCAATTAAAGGCTTTACTGATTCTTGCTATTTCTTAAAGTAAGCAATTTTTATTGAATTAATGACAAATTGCTTTAATATATATATATACATATATATATATGAATAAAAATAACTTTAAACACATGAAGACATAATTGCTTTTGGGAGTATTTTTGAGGGCAGTGACTGATAATTTGCAAGAGTAGTTCTCGGACAAATCAATAGAAACAGAGACTCTTGGTATTGATCAGTTACCAAGGTTCATCTTCCCAGGGTATTCAAAGCAATTTATACAGAAACATGGTCAATACCAGTGTTCAAGTCCAATTGCACTTTAGAAGCTATTAATAATATTTGTTTGTTTTCAAATGAATAGTCCTTTGTCCAAAAATACATTTCCCCGAAGAATATTTCAGGTAGTCATGGATTTTTGGTGAGAAACCTCATTTTCTTCAAAGTTTTCTGTGACTTTTAAGAGAAAAATCTTAAGACAGGTGTAGTGACAATCTCTTGTGTCATTTGGGAGCCTGTGGGAGCAGAATCATGAGATCTGGGTCAGCCTGGGCTACATAATGGAACAGGGTCTCAAAATGGGGGAAAAAGCATGTTGTACTGCATCCAACTAAAGAAACAATTTCTCTTATGATTTTGAATAAAAGTCTCACAGTTACATGCTTATGTCTGTGCTTGGTCCTAAGCTAATAAGAACACTTGATCTCTCCACATTCACAAACTGCAGTGAAATATTAGCAGAAAGGAGCCGTGAGAACAAAGGAAGTATGGTGTGTGAGAACCAGGGACAACTGAGAAATCTCCTCTCTTAGAAAGAAAAGGGTCTGGTTAAAACCTCAACAAGTAGAATGTGGAATGAAAATGTGTTAGGCAGGACGAGGCTGCAAGAAGTACCCAGAAGATGGTGAGGAAGATGTGACAAGTAAAGTGGGCGGGGCTGTGGCAATATGTTCAGCCCTTCAAGTGTGTAGGCCAGTTTATGGCTCAGAAACATGAATACTTTGGAATCATTTGCACAAAGATGTTTGTAGAGATGAGGGCAAACAATGTTGCCGAGAGCATTGCTAGGGGATAGATGAGCTTGTAGATCAAGTATGAGACATACTCAGAGTAAGAAGTCTTCAGGGCACTGGGAAGTCCTGACTGTGGAGTCATATCAGGTCCTCAGGGACAAGTGGCCAGAGCAAGGGACTGCTGGGGTGCAGGTTCCTTTACTCTTCCAATCTCTCATCTTATTTTCCCAGTGAGAGTGAACATAGAATCTGAGACAAGGTTCTTGACTAGGCAAATACATAAAAATCACTGAAGCCCAGACAGCACAAACCTTCGCCTTCATGAAAAATATTTCTGTCCCTGAGTTTAACCTAACAATCTCATATTGATGCAGAGCTATAACCTCAAAATTATCAACAATCAAAATTTTGTTTTGTTTTACTATTTTACTGTTGTTATCACAAAACACTATGACAAAGATAACTTATATAAGACAGAGTTTATTTGAGCTTATAGTTTGGCATTATGATGTGGCTAGAGCTTATTGGGCCAGGGAGTAGAATGTGGTAGTTTGAATGAGAATGTTCTCCATAGGCATATATATTTGAATACTTGATCCTCAGTTGGTGGAAGGATTTTGAGAAGGATTAAAAGGGTATGGACTTAATGAGGGAAGTATGCCACTGTGGGCAGGCTTTGAGGCTTCCAAAGCCTATACCATCCCTAGTTAGCTCTCTGCCTTGTGATTATCTCTCAAGATATAAGCTCTAAGATACTGCTCTTGTACACACCCACCTTCCTGCTGCCATGCTTCTGACCTTGATTTTTATGGATTCTAGCACTCTGAAACCCCAAACAAACTCTTTTATAACTCGCCCTGGTCATGGTGTGTCATCAGAGTCATAGAAACGCACCTGAGGCAGAAGCTGTAGTTCCAGAGGGTTGGAGTCAATAATGGTGTTGTCAAGGCATGGCAGCAGTAGCAGCATCCCGGGGCCTGTCATCTTGTACAAGCATGAATCAGAGAACATAAACTAGAAATGGCAATAGTGACTAAAATCTCAAAGACCACCCTTAGGGGCATACTTATTCCATCAAGGTTACATCTTCCAACCCTACCCACATGGCCCCACCTACTGGAGATCAAGGGTTCAAATGCCCTAGACTATGATCGGCATAGATTCCTCAAACTGGTCCAGGTATTGAATTAAATACCTCTAGCTACTATGACATACTAGAGATGGCAAAGCACAGCCTACAGTCAGATTCTGCTATTCTTTAAAACGATTCTTCCTTGGCTTCTCTGTGTCAGATCATCTTCTGGAATGCATATTAAAGGCAGAAAACATTTATAATAATAGAATTTCCACCATCAACCGGGCCAGATTTGATACGTGTAATTTGAGAATTCTGTCTGTATCCAGTCCAAACCTGCTAATCCATGCCTTTGAGAGTAAGATAATAAGCTAAACAGTTTCGGGTTGCTTTGATAGATGAAGCATTTTTGAAATGGTGCCTAGAAAGTCAGAGCCTGGGTGTGTTGTGCCAGGCGGGATCTTTCAATCATAAAAACAGAGTTCATGTCTAGCTGTCTTATTCCTGGAAGCCAAGGGCACTTAAAATCCGGCTATGATGTGTTATTCAAGAGGGAAGCAAAGTCTGATTCAGACTGATTTCCAAGGTGACCTAATATTTTTAGCCATATAACTTTCCCCCCACTTTAGTAGTTTAAAGTGTAGGTGTATATATACATCAATAGTTTATTAAAATATTGTTTTATGTCTTAGAAATATGCTGTAATCGGTAGGAAATACTTGCCCTTGAAGTAGATGACATTTGGGAGAGGAAGCACACACACTGTGGGTTGGCCCTGAGACAGGCACAGTCTAGATGTTTCAGAGCCCTCTGTGGCTCTGCTCCCTGTCTCTCATAAAGAAATCAAGTCTAAAGTTTTAACTACATCACCAAGGCACTTAGCAGGGTAATGTGAGTATCTTCCCTGATCCTAAGGAAATCCATGTTTTTCCAGTGGTGGCACCTGATGGTAGCCTGAACAGCTCCAGGGAGCACTCTTTTTCCGATGGGAATGTTAGCATGAAGGACTCTTCCTCAGCAACACCCCCTGTCATGGTGGCAGTAGATGGTAGCCGATGCAGGATTAGAAGACCTGCCTCCGGGTCTGTCAAATATGCTTCCTGACCAGTAGCTGGGGAGCCTCACTCCCCTCCTGGATTAAGGGTGTCAGCCCTCCTATCCTGTGAGTACAGCTTGGGGTTCTAATTTTTCTTGGTACTTGAATTCAATAGCTTCAAATGCATGATACTATGAAAAATTATGATAGTTATAAAATATGTGATTCTTTTTCTTTATTCACTCATTCATTTATTCATTCTTTTTTGTTAAAGCTAACAAAAAAGCTCCAACTTGTGGGGTGAATACATTCACTAATGTGATTATGTAAATGTTGTTAATAAGATATTGCAGTTGTATAAGTAGACAGATGTGTAATGACCAATTACATCTTCCTCAATATCATTGCTGTTGGTTACTGACTGACATGACTTACCTGTACCTCCAACTGCTTGTATGTTAAGGTGCCGTCATACTTTTTAGAATTTTTATGCATAGCAACTACTGAATTTTCATGCATTTAAATTCCTTGAATTCCCAAGTTGAGGATCGTTCCAATTTTTGCGAAGATTAGTAGGATAAGAATTGCAAATGAGTAAAATTTTACAGTTTAAATTAGTACTGATAGAGTCAACTTTCTCAAGGGATAAAACGATGAGAATTTGGTAGTCAGTCCTGAATAAAGTTTTTTTCAGGAGGAAAAAAAAACCCTCAAAATCCAGATAGATATAAGTAGTCGAAGAGTGGTTCAATCAAGGAAAATAAATAGGTTTATAATTAGAATTTGAGATACCAAGCTCTAGAAGAGGTGGGCTGTGTGATGAGGCAAGGCTGAGCAGCAGAGGGCTGGTTCCCCCTGAAGGGACAGTCATGCCAGCGGAGGTGGCACTGTTCTCAGATGGGCTATCTGAACAATCTTCAAGGACTATCAAACTCTGCTCAGGGGTCATTCATCTCAACCTCTTCCACATTTTCTTACTTCCCAGTCCTTAATTAACTTTCCAATCTCATGGTTGCTTGAATGCCTCAGTTTCCCATTTGTTCAAAATAGAAACACTTAAGAGTGGGCTGATATTTTTTTTTTAGATTAATAGCTAGTAGTTATTGATTTGTTTCTGGCCATCTTTCCCATACCTTTTCTGGGAGTGGGAAGATGTCACCGTAGCTGTGCCATGCTCTTCCTCAGTCATAGTCTGTCATCAAACAAGAGGTTGGTTTTAGTCATAGTTGCTTTTCTTTCTTTTTAAAATATTTATTTATTTATTATGTATACAGTTTCTGCCTCCATGTCAGAAGAGAAAACCAGATTGAATTACAGAGGGTTGTGAGCTACCATATGGTTGCTGGGAATTGAACTCAGGACCTCTGGAAAAGCAGGCAGCATTCTTAACCTCTGAGCCTCTCCACCCCCACCCCCAATAGTTGCTTTTCTTGCTACTGTGATAAAATACCCTGGTGAAAGTTTTTGAAGGGAGGAAGGTTTTATCTGCATCAAGTCACTCTAGCTAGGAAGTCAGGGTAGATAGAAGTCTCTTATACTGACAGTCAAGAAAAGAGACCATTGATTCATGCTTGCTGCCCAGCTCCTTTTCTCTACTTACATAGCCCAGGATCTGAGTCAGAGAAAGTCCCACCCACATTGGTAGATCTTCTAGAAAGAGTGTGAAGGGAACTTAAACCAATCAGAAACTATGGATGGGTTCTTTTTTAGAGGAGTTGCTTCTTACTCAATGAATTGTCCCCTCCCCCAAGGTGTTGCAAAAAATTACAAACTGTTAAAGCATAGGGAAGAGAAGAGCCCATCCAAGGTAAAGCACCCCTGATGGGACCAGTCAGGGGAAGGGTGAGGATTCTATGAAGGGGAGGAACCCTGGAACCTGAGACCTATGGTGGATGCCTAGCTCCAGGGCTTCTTCCATCTCCTGTGTGTCTGCTCTAATAAACCCTGCAGGTTTTTGTTGTCTTTCCTTTTTCTCTGTCCAGTGTTTTCCCTTCCAGTGCATGTGCCCTTCCCATTCCCAGCTCTCATCTTTCTTAGCTAACTTTGAACACACTGTTATTGCTTCTTGCAGGTTTCTACCTTCTGTCTTTCCCACACACCCAGTCCTTTGTTGGTCTCATGGGACTGATCTTCTCAGAACCCCTAGATGGCCACTCCTCACCCCAATATCTTTGTAACATCTGCATGTCAATTAACATAATCAAGACAACCCCAAACAAGGAAGCTTAGAGTCCACCTCTCAAATTCTAGATTCTGTCGAGTTTCTAGTTAGCATTAACTGTCGGGGAGAAAGAGCCAAGGAAAGAACACCCTGCACCTGGGCACCCTGCTGCACCTGGGCTGTCTACTAACCCTGCATTTGAAAATCTCCATCCCTGTGACTCAGCATTAATAGTCAAACAATGTTTCAAATTGGTGGTCAAACCATGCTATACTCTTCCACGAGCCCACTCTCGACTAGCTTACTGTACATACTCCACAAAACCCTATAAAAGGCCTTTTTCTGCCCAACCCTCTGCTGTCTCTCCCCAATACATTTCTTGCATAAGTTTTGTTACATGGGGTATCTTTGTCGTGTTCCTTGGCTCCTTACTACAAGTTGGCTTTGCACAGGAAAAACCCTTTCATTAACCATCATAGTTACCTTAACAGCGTGGGCTGGTAGCTATGCTTAACAGAACTGCCAGGAGTCTTCCTTCCCCTTTGTATCTCTTATTATTCTCTCATCCTCCCTCCTCCCTTTCCTTCCTATCCTTCTTTCTTTCCTCTCTTTCCTTCCCTTCCTCCATTCATCCTTTCTTCGTCCCTTTCTTCCTTCATTTCCTTACTCCATTCTTTCCTGATTTCCTCCCTCCCTCTCTCCCCCTACTATTTTTCTTCCCCTTTTCCTTCTTTTTTCATTGGTTCATTGTCATGTTCATCCCTCTCCCTTTTGATTAGACATGGATATTGGTTAATTTCTCAAATTATTAAGAAACAAAACAGGTACAACAATTTATTCAAGTTATGGATTTACTCACTTTGGACAATAGTCATTCTAATTATGTTAGTTTTCTCTGATTGTTCAAATTGCATTGACAATGAACCACTTGCTCAACTTGAGTTGAGAAGATTTTCCTCTAGTAACTTAAGGTTTTTCTTTCATCTGAGTAACCAAATGTAAGGTAATTTTTTACAAATTGACACAAATTGTCCAGAAGGGGATGGGCCTCCTAAGATTCAGGAGTTATGCATCTCCAGGGTCTGCAAAGGCTGACACTTAAAAGATCCTTGCAGTGGTTCTCAACCTTCCTCATGCTGTGATCCTTTAACACAGTGGTCCTCAGTCTACTTAAGGCTGAGACCTTTAACACAGTGATCCTCAGCCTCCCTGATGGAGGTGGTTTTTGTATCTTATCTGTTGCTTTCATTGGTTAACTAATAAAAAAAACTGCCTTGGCCCATTTGATTGGCCAACCCTTAGGTGGGTGGAGTAGACAAAAGAAAATTCTGGGAAAAAAAAGCCGAGTGAGGAGTCGCCATGATTCGCCCACCAGACACAGACGCAGGTTAAGATCTCCCTGGTAAGCCAGCTCGTGGGGCTACACAGATTATTAAAAATGGGTTAGATCAATATGTGAGAGCTAGCCAATAAGAGGCCAAAACTATTGGACCAGACAATGATTAAAAAAATACAGTTTCTGTGTAATTATTTCGGGGCATAAGCTAGCCATGCGGGTGGCCGGGTGCCGGGGATGCAGCCCCGCCATTCTTAATACAACACTCCCTAATACTGTGACCCTTTAATACAGTAGTTTTCCATGAGACCTGTCCACCCTAAAGTGGGATCACGGTCATCAAAGACTTTTCCAACTCTGTGCTTTTGCCACATCCTGGTAAGCTGATTCTAAACCGGGAAGAGATCTACCATTTCAAAGTGGTACAAGATAACAACTTTAGTAGACCGTGCTGGTAGAACAACTGTATAGGGAGATATGAGGAAAGAACAGTCCCAGAAAAAGGTATATGGACACCAGAAGCATGAGGCCTTTCACCCAATCATGCACACAAATAAGAGGTTGGAGATGGCCTTGGCACGGGCAAAAATGAAGATAGGAGGAATAGCAGGTCATCTTAGATTTCCCAAAGGGGAAACATATATCAGTCTGGCTACATGCTACAATCACAGGATTTAAATTCAAGTTCCCTGAGTGAAGAGACAGGGAGATTTTTGGATAACGATGATGCTTTCAAGAAAAGAACAGGCAGCATTGAATCTCACGTGCCCACACATGGAAACGGCATGAGTACTAAGGTGTGTAGGAGCATTGTACATGCATTGCTATGACAAATCCTTCATTTGGAGATGTCTGTTTAAACTCAGTAACAGAGGGATCAGCAATATTGTCAGAGTATGTATAAATAAGGCCTATAATGAAGTGGCGAGATGCAATCACTGCAGTAAGAGGAGGTGGCTCTCAAGCTGTGGTAAATGAATCACTTTCATAGAACCCAGTATTTCATCTTAAAGCATAAAGAAAACTTCTTGTCAAGAGGAGACGTTTCCATTAGGAGGTGGCCCCCACATACACACAGGAACTTTGGGTTCCTGGCCTTGGCTGAAATTAATAGACAACCCTTTGTACTAACATTTGTTTATGTGGATTCTACCAGGTCTGCATGAGGCACAGATGTCTACATGCTTTCAGAAGTGTAGGCAACAGGTTGGGAGTTAGCAAGAGCAGGGTAAAGTAGGTATGTGCATGGTGTCCTGTCCCAGACAGTAAATGGAAGTAAGAAGGGATACTGATTAGGAAACCACCACCTGCTTCAGAGAGCTGTGCATCACTGTGAAGGACACCATTGCCGTGAGCAGACAAACCCATTGCCGAAAGGCTGGAGCCAGAGTGTCCAAGATCAAAGCTTTTAGAAGTGGCTAAGCATTAGCTGTATATATTTTCACAAAGATCATAAATATGAAGCAATAAAATATTTCCAATATTAGTTACTTTTCTCACTGATGTAATGATACACTTGATAGCAACCACTTACAAAAGGAAAGGTTCACAGTTTTTGAGAGATTGGTCAGTGTTTTTTCAGCTTTAGGTGCTGGTGTATGAGGTCCTTCTGTCTATGTGTTGCTTTCATTGGTTGAATAAAGAAACTACCTTGGCCTTTTGATAGGGCAGCACTTAGGTAGTCAGAGTATACAGAACTGAATGTTGGGAAGAAAGGCAGAGAGAGAGCCGCCATGAAGTTGCCAGGTCAGACATGTACCGGAAAGGGTAGGAACATGGACATGGGTTAGAGAATTCTAATGTAGGCTTCTAGACCCTTCTTAAATTTACTTGCAGGCCTTTGATTTCTATGATAACTCAATTGCTTCAACTGGTGTTTGTCCAATAGAGCAATTGTCTTATCCAGTGCAACAAGCGTTAGCATCATGAGAATCTAGAGTCAATGCATGCTGTGAACTAAAGCTCTTAAAGCTTTAGAGGGACATCAGTGTCCATCGGAAGCACGGCACAATGTACTCCTTATTTTCATTACTGTACACTCTTGGCATAAGACAAAAGTTACCACATTCCACCAATAATTATCTATCATTAAGACCTAAAGAAAGAAAGATGCAGTCCCACATGTCAAGTGCTCACCTGAGGCCAGGATGGAGACTAGATTAAACAAAGAATGAAATCAGCAGAGAGTGTACAAGAAAATGTCAGAACACAAAGAGGTTAGTGCTGGATTCAATATTTAGCTTTTCCTAATTTTGAGATCATTTTAAATATTTTACACTTACCTTAATAAGATTGCTATTTATTTAAAGACTATAAACACTGAGGTTGCTCAGTCAGCACCCACAGCAGTCTCTCCTTGAGTGTTCACTGCCGTTGGCTGCCCAGGCCATCACCGTGAGCTTTTCTTAGGAAATCAATGGCCGTTGGCATCAATGGTGCCTTTTCCAGACAGTGTTAGTTGCAGCCTCTGGCAACAGCCTCAGCTGAGCACATAGCAGCTGTGCAGTTCCAAAGGAGAAGCCCCAGCATGAAATCAGTCATTGCTGAAGGGATTAACTATGACATAACCACATAAGAATCAGAAGTAAATGATTACTTGTCAATAACAGAAATCTGAGCATATTCATTTAAGACTTATATGTAATTATTGTTATTGTGTCTCTAGTAAGGATCTATGGGGATAAAACAAAATCTAGGCCAGGTAAATAGCACTACGTTCAAGATTCCATTCTATCACCGTACATTAGCTTTTCCACAGTTGTTCATTGTTCTGCCATATAGGGCTGTGTCACCAACCCCCAAACTGAATAAAACAGAAATAGCCAACTGATTACCATTGTTCTGATTGCCAGGGACTCACAGGGTTGCTGTCGCTCATGCTTCCACTAACAGGACAGGAAAGAAGAGCAGCTCTGGCTCTTCATGAGAAATACGAACACACTATGAGGCTTTTGCTCACACAGCCTGGGAATCTGCACAGTGTTTTCTAATATAGTATGTTTAAAAAACCACAAGGATGAAACTTCAGCAGACAGGAAGAATTTCCGTTCTTTAGTGGGCAGGATTGCCAGAAAATTTACAGATTAAAAACTTTTAAGTCACTTTATGTTTTCAAAACCATGCTGACTCTACCGTATAGAAAGTATTCAGCTAGGAATGCTGTTGCATGCTTTAAATCTCAAAATGCTGGACAGTGAAGCAGTTGATTTTCTATGAGCTTGAGCAAGCCCCGTCTCCCTAGTGAGTTTCAAGTCAGCCAGAACTACAGACTAGACCTACTAAGAGAAATATATAAATATTCAGTTTTCTTCAGAGAAGTTTTCTACCATTGGGGTTTGAGAATGCCTTCATTTTTGCTAAAAGCAATGTTTTCTATTTACCTAACTGCACAAAGATGGGCAGGTTATATAACTTTTCTAAGCCTCTGTTTCTTAGCACTAAATCAGGGATAATATGGAGGGATATTAGGCAAGTTAAATAAAAATATACAAATCAAAGGCTGAGTGCAGCCCATGTCTTCCTGTAAGTGTTACATAATAAGAGCTAAGCTCAATCGCAGGTGTTCTGCTTTGACGCTATCTCTTCTTAGTTTGGGGCACCTTACTTTTAACCACTTGATTCAAACCATGACTCTGCTGTATTTTTAAAAATCCATGAATGATAATTGGGCACTGGGGGGCGAAGAATAGAGACAGGGTTGACTCATCTGTCACCATTATAGGCATAGTACATTTATTGTCATGGTACATTTCATGCATCTATTACCTATTTCAAAAAGCAAGTAGAAATACATGAATAAAATGTTAGTAATAGAAAACATATCTTGATGCAGTTGGAATACATGTTTTGTGATTTGTAAATTCATATTTTCATATTTGGTAAAATCATTTGATATTGTATTTATTGATTTTGTCTGTACCACCAATGTTTACACTATGCCGATCTGCCTTTTCCTTAGCTGGCTCTGTGTTTGATAGCAACTATGATTGCTTTATAACTATTTACACATCAGGCTCAGTGACCTCTGCCCCCTCCTTACATTCTTTCTAGTGAAAGAATGAAACTAGAGAAATGAAGACTTAGGGACGCTGGCTTCCTTTGATAAGACACCATACCCTGGAAGATCCCCACCCATGGCTTACCCAGACTTTTGATGAGAGAACAGTATTGCCATAAAGGAAAAAAGAACAGAGTCAGAAAATGATGCAAAATTTTCAGCACCATTTGAAATTGAGTATCTGTTTCTTTTCTTTGGATTTCAGTGAACCTTTTGCTATCAACTTGCTTAGCTCTGGTATCCATTGATCATCATGCTAGGAAGAATTTCTGGAAACACTCATGTAAGAAAAACTCCTTAGAACATCCCTTCTCAACCACAGGGGAGAGAAGATGGAAAGCCATTGTGTATCCTGGGGGAATAATGCCAAAAGTTCTGTGTTTGTGAAGAAGCAGGTGAAAGCACTTTGGCCTGAGTACTGCCCTTTTGACTTTAGATCCCATTTTACCAGCAGGATGAAATAAAATTCAGATTCCCAGACCCTAGGGGAGCTGAGAACTTTCCAATGGCCGATTGACCTCCTCCCTAAACCATAGAAATTGTCATCATGCATTTTTAGCCCCTTACTATCATTATGGCTGTTCCTAACCACAGAAGACACACAGGAATCTGATTGGTTGGACTGAAAGGCTCACATTGTACATTGGTTAACAGTGATGGAACACATATGGAAAGACCCTAATTTATGATTTCTGATTGATGAAAACTGTAACTTGGCAACAAATGTTTATGAATTCTATGCTTTTAAACCCCACTTCTGCCCCTGCTCGGGGTTGTCAGAAGGACAAAGGCTCCCAAGTCTTGTCCTGCAGCCCTTATTGTCCTGCAGACCAACTTATGAGGTGATTTATTCAAATCTTTGGAACCCATGAGTGTTGCCTCATTCCTCAGAGCACATAACAGGCTAGGCATGACAGATGGAGATAGTAGAAGATCACTTGTTACGACGAAGCAAATATCGGACAATTTTGCAGGCTCAGAAGCACTGAGTTAAGAACCGAACACTTCCTTTTTCTTCTTTCTTTCCGCAAACAGGGTTAACAATACCTTCCAGACCTTTCTAGATGAGAAGCTCAGGTTCAGAGATTCCCCCTCACTGAGTTAGCCTTATTCTTGCTCTCAGTGCCTGAGCAGTCTATATTAGCTAGTGCACTGGAGCCTTTTTTTGTCTTTTCTCTGGAAGGCAGACTATTTCCTTCTGTAGGCTCAAGGCAGAGGTCACCCTATCACTAGGGAACAGGAAGAAGTGACATGGTATGAAAGACATGAGAAGGGATGCTGTTGAACCTGGGTAACTGTTTCACTATGGCCACTGGCTTGATCAGGAGACTTCAGCTAAAGAGAACCTTGAAGCCTTGCCTAGTGCAAGCTCTCTACCTCAGTGGTACTCTGTTTCTGGTCTTTGCAGGCTTTTCCAGGAGCTCTGCAACAGGGAACCTCAGTGGCACTCCATACCTCTGTCTAGGTGTACCATCTTGATGCTGGTTTGAGATGACTGGCTCCCCAGCTGCTCTCTGTGTTTGTTAAGATGAGTTCGTTTGGGCAAGGCTGTGTGGGCATGATTGTTCTGGATGTGAGGATCCTGAAGGGAAACCAACGCTGCGCCTATTTTCACAGGAAATGGTCAGGTTTCGCAGATCATGGTTGTAGGTTTTGCTCCACACACTATCCTGTTGCCTGCTTCATACCAAGCAGACAGGCTGCGTTTGCTGGGTGAGTCAGAGATGGGGAAGCCTCAGCACTGTTGTCTGGGTCTGACAATAGGACAGACTTGTCCTTCACAGCCTTTGGTGAGGGAGGTGATGGGAAAAAATGCCACAGAAAATTTCCTTGTCACTTAATGTTCATCACCAGGATCTGTCAGCCCTTTTAGCCTTGGTCTATGATTCTTCTTTGTACATGAATTTACACATTTATTAAAAAGGAATTTAGAGTCAAACCTCCATCAGGCACTAGTACTGATGAGGAAGCCATTTAAACTCAATGGGGCTTTGCTCTGAAAGACACCATATCTTGGGCTCAGATTTTCCAGCTGATACAAGCACATTCCAACTATTTGAATAAAATATGCTTTTTATCACTGAATAGAAAATTTTAGGAAGTGGAGCTGGAATGGCTACAAGTGGTTAAAATTTGACTGTTAAAAGTTTTTGTTGATTTTGCAAAGGACCAGAATTTGCTTCCCAGCATTCATGCCAGGCAATTTACAATTCACAGGAAAATGGCTACCCACGCTGTTTCTACCTGGAGGCTGGGGAAAACGGCAAAGCCTTCCCTTCTGGTCCATTGTGTGGGCATTGATAGTGTGTGCAGAAACTGTCCACCATAACTCTCTCCTGCCCCTAGATATTTATGTCCTAAAGATGGCTGTCTTACAGAGACCACTCCTACTGAGATTAGCTAAGCTTTCTCCAGCTCTATCATAAACCCTACCTCCTTGTTTATCTGTATGTATCTTATCCAGCTGTGTGAAATAGCCCTAACCCCCCCCCCCGTTCAAGTGCATTTAATAAACACACCTTCTAGAGTACTAAGATCTCTCCATCTGAAAGACCAGAGTTCTTGATCACAGCTTTTCTTCTCTTCATCCCAGTCTCCCCAAGTCAGGTCTGGCCTTGGAGCCATGGAAGACAGGACAAAGTGAAACCTAAGCTGGCCTCAACTGTCTGAGTTTCTGCTTGAGGGAAATTCTACCTCTAATTAGCTCCTAAGTGCTTTCGGTCTGGCAGGAATCTCCTCTCACTATTTCTACTCTTGGTGGCTGTTGATGGGTTGGTTACCCTCTAGTCCCTCTCAGTACAGCTGTGCTGCTGTTACAAAGGTCGCTACATTGCTTCTTCAGCATTTAGTTTTGTCACCCTGATTGACATTGCGGTTTCCCAAGTTCCTTTAACAACTTTGTCCTAAAAGTCCAAGATCTACCTACTTTTTAATGACAAAAGTCCCTCCAAACCCTCCAGACAAGGAAAAAAAAAAAGCAAACAACAGCAACAAAAAGCTCTTTAAATATTGTTGGAAACCTTTGTCTTTTAAATTCTCTTCTACCCCAGGACTATCCAGACAGCCAGCTTCCTGTGAAGGGTCTCCCACTGCCTGATTCTGGAAAATGTAAATTTTGGTAGGAACTCTGAACTTTAATAGGCTTTTTTTAATCTTTTAAAATAACTTAATTCCAAAGGATTTTTAAATAACAAATGTTCTATTGCCTAATTTAATTCAAACAATTAACAAAATAAAAGTAAATTTTCTCATTATACTTCCATGTATCATAAGTAAGCCTTCTTCAGTGAAATTTATTGTTAGTCATGAAACAAAGTTATAATAAGATAAGTGGGGCTCCTTGTGAGTTCTCTAATCCAGGCATATTCCATGCAATGTAAAAATTGGGTTAAATGTATGGGATACATCCTCAAATATCTATTATTTCTTCGTGGTAAAAACCTTCCTAAGATTCTGTGGGAGTCGTTTTCATTCAACACCACATCTGCCATCTGGCATCTTCCAGGCATCACTGGGATTCACTGCTATTTTCCAAACCTGAAGTGAAGCCGTGTTCACTTTCTGAAGTCCACGTGGACAGAATGTGGCAATAAATATAAACCCTATTGAGAACAATGTCCTTGTTGCTGTCCTAGAAAACAAGCTGACTTCACAAACAAAAGGTTTATGTACAAAGGGTTCTCGGCAGTCCTCTTCCATTCTTCTGCACTGCAAGCATTTATTTTTTAGAACCTATGTGTGAAAGGCATTGATTTATAAGAATGTAAGAAAGAATCTCTAAACAACAAAATAATATTGTCTCACTAAAATTCAAAAGATAATAAAACAGAATAGTGAATATTAATAAGAGATCATTTGAATGGTAACAAATTATTTTTTTATTTTTGAGATTATAATTGCATCATTTCCTAAAATTCATCTGGAATCACAAAAGATCCCAGATAGTCAAAACAATCTTGAGCAAAAAGAACCATGCTGGAAAGATTACAATTCCAGATCTTAAGATCTATTACAGAGTCATAATAATAAAAATAATATGGTCCTGGCACAAAAAAACAGACATGGAGACCAATGGAACAAATCAAAGACCCAAACATGAGCACATGTGACTTTGGCCATTTAATATCTGGCTAAGACACCAAAAACTTATGATGGAGAAAAGAAAGCATCCTCAACAAGTGGTTTTGAGAAAACTGGATGTCTGCATGCAGAAGAATGAAATTATTTCTGTATTTATTACCTTGCCCAAAAACTCAGTGCAAATGTATCAAAGATCTAAATGGTAACTTTTATAAAGATAGCTACAGTAGATTAAGAGGAAGGAATCCCAGAAGCTTACTGACTACCGTGTGTGGAAGGAAGATCTTTCAGTGTGTTACCTTTTGAGGACATAAAGGAGATGATCTCATGGAAATGTCTCTCCAAAAGAAGAATCATGTACAGAGATCCCAAGGAAAGCAGGTACTGAATTCATCTGCAATACACTAATGAGTGAATTGCAGTTAGAGCCTATGGGAAAAGGGAGTGAACTTGGAATGCTGAGCCAGAATGGAGGCAGAAGTAAAAATATGGAAGGTCATGTGAGAACTCTGAGATTTCTTATAATGCCTAATGAGAAACTGAAACTGGTTTTTGTTTTCACATGTTGCCAACTCTTTTACTCTATGGCATGAATTTAACATTCAGTTTTAGAAGATGCACTATCTCAGGTTTTATTTTTTCAAATTTTTTATAATACATGATTTCACATCTCTAACACGCAAGAAATTATGAACTTTAAATGGAAATACTCTGACAAAAATCACCCTTCCTGTTGAAAATGACAGTTAAAAACATCTTAAAATGTTTTTACTCTTTTTATTGGCAAAAGGGTAGTGGTTTATAAAACCCGATATCAACCCAAAGGAGGAAGCGTCCAATAGAGAAGAAACAGCTCCATTCCTCTACTGTTGGGAGACAGGGCTTTTATGACTTTCTGAGGTGATGGAGAGGGGTTTGAAGGCATAACTGTCCACTCACACAGAACATTTTACAACACCCCGGCATTTTATAACACCCAGTAGACTGCCTCTTGCCAATGTCATGCAGGGATAGCTGCTCATCCTAGCTCTCCTCTTTTCAAGTGTCTAGGACACGTTCAGTCTACCCCAGGGCAGAAGAAAACATCCATAAGTTTGTAGTCTATGACTTGTAACCATTTCTGAAGCAGACCCACCGTCTTCATCCCTAGACTTGTGCAGTAGAGGAGAAGGTGTGGTCTAAATTTCCTTCTGATACAGAGTATGAGTGACAAGCCTCAGAAGGAAGAGTATAGCTGCTTAGAGGCCAGACGAAGGAAAGGCAGCTACAGCAACCTGAGCACTGGGTATGGCAGGAGCTTCCAGCCAGAGACAGAGTAGGACACGGTATCCAGAGAGGTTGCACACAGGATGCAGGATGATGAGCTCAGATAGACTCCGAGCATCTAGAAGATTCCACACGATTTCTGCAAATGGGAAGGGAATAAGTGTCAGGTCGAAATTCTGGCAGTTAGACAAAACTTGCATTTCCCAGAAAGCTGGTCCCCCTCTACCAAAGGAGAAGGCACCAATGATTATCTGTGGTGGTGGCTGCTCACATGAGAAAGCACACACTGTCCTCCAGACTCCAGTGACGTGGGATGCCACACAAGTACCACTTTCAGATTTCCGAGTCCATGGCTAAACTCAGTTATTCTCCATCCCACCCCCAACAAACATCTTCCAGCGCAGAAGCTTCCCTGCCCCAGTTCCCATTCTTCTATAACCATACTAGTTCAGTCACGCTCTCCTTTGGTCCCCTCTCATGGTCTTCTCTCTGTCTTCCTCCCTCACTATCCACCCACACCTCCACTCATGGCCAGGTAAGGTCTGCTAGCCATATTCAGTCTACTAGTTTCTGTCTTTGCTCTGGACTCTTCCAGATGTCTCTGGTTGTCCTCTCCATCATATCTGCAATTAAATACTTTACCCTGAACATACCTTGGAGGGGTAATATCCTAAAGTTTTAAACCTAGTTCCATAACCTCTAGTTTGTGCATTAAAAAATTCCAAAAATTATGTGGACCACATTAATAGAATGGGCTCAATGCAACTCACAAGTAGAAAAATACCATATTCGGTGGTAAAACTTCAGCTACTAGAAAGAGAGCTGGGAGTGATTGACACATTGGCTTGAGTGAGGCAGGATGGATAAGGCCTGATGTGAGACGCACAAGTCAGCAGTGAAGGAGCAAAAGGAGAGGGGTTGGTGGCAAATCCTAGGCAGATTTTCAGGACCTTTTGTCAAAGATATGAAACCATGCACTTTCTCTTGCTCATCTCACCAGAAAGACCTAACAGTGAGACTCATTGCTCATCAAATGTTGTGACGTCCTGCTTAAGTTGCAGTACCCATCACGACATAGGGTGGACAATTATAGCTCTTTGACTTTGTTTGTCAGCATTGCTGTTGTTCCCCAAGTCTTCAATCTAAAGAGTTAATCGCTATCCCTACCCCACCTAGTTGTGTGCCTTTGACTCGGGGGCTGTTGGAAACAGTGCACTGGACAGCATGACTGCACCTGGTGGAATGTCATGAGCCACTGGTTCAGAGAAAGGGAATGTGATCTGGGAGATGATAAAATCATTTACCTGTCAAATTCCCCAAATCACCTCAACTGCATCCTGAGGATATCACGGCCTGACCATCGTCAGAAGTCTGCTGCAGACAATCCTTCCACTCCATGCTCGGAAACAAAGCACTTGGGCCTTCACATTCTCTGTATCCATTGACAGCTATAATATGTGCTTCAAGTCGGAATCCCCAAAGTGCTTCTATGCAATACATACGTATTTACAGCTCTGACATTTGTTTGGCAAGGAATTCTGAGTCTGCCCAGGTGGGAAAAAATAAAACTCACTGTGTGACAAATGACATTGGTGTTGAGGGTCACTGCTGGGGTGTGAGCACAATAAAATTCAGTCAAGGAGGAAACTAAGGAGGCTGGAATGCTTTTTGCATGGACGTTCTTTCCGGGAAAGTTAACTTACTGTCTCAAAATTAATTTATCACCTCTGATCTCTCCTGATAAAGCCTGAGGATAGACTTAAAGTGCAGTTTATGGACCTTGGCTTTATCAGTCATTTCTTTAGTGTCTTTTAATGATAAAGGCATTAAAATATTTCCTATCAAATACATGAAAAATCAGATTGAACTTTCAATGACTTATTTCTTTATATACTTACTAAAAACTTAAAATGCATAGTAGGGATAGGATCCAAATCCATATGATGCACTTTCACCTCTCAGGAGTTCTAGCTTAACAGTGGAGTTCAATATTAAACAGACCAAGAAAAGGGAGGGTAAGTTTCCAGCAACTGGCAAAGGGATTACATTCTAAGAGATCTAAGAAGAAGAGATATTTTTTCATCTAGAGTGATGGGGAAGGATTGTAGAGGAAGATATAAGGGGCAATGGGATTCTAAAAAATATATCTTAAAGAGTGATAAAATTTTTAAAAGAAAAAACTTGTGGCCCTTGAGACTCAGAACCGTGGGAGGATGGTGTTTACCTACTTCTGGAGTTCTTACCGTGACAATCATGCCTCTATGGCCCAGTGTCCTTCTTCAGCTTCCCCTGGAAAATTGCCAGGACAGATAGAGGTCTCTGATCATTCCTCCAAGGCTTTGTAACTGGAAAGAAGTCACTACAATTCTGCACAAAATCTCCCTTACTCTCTCAGATGGAAAGGTGCTGACTCCAAGGGTCTCAGTGGTTTGACTTTACTGTTTAAATTTTTTCTTCCCTGTTTGCACTGCTATTTCTGCGTGTCAGGTAAATGCTCCTTTTCATCTTATCACCCTTTGCTGTCTGTCCACTCCATTCTTAGAGCCAGAGCAAGATAAGAACCCAAGACAGGCGAGCAGATCATGCCAGTACCATTCCATACCACGTCATGCCTCCAGTCTGAGTGATGCCTCTGAAAAAGCAGTATGCATCTATCTATGTATGGGCTCTCTGCATCACTATGCCATTTTCTCACTTAGCACCATTTTGGTTTTCTCTCCAGATGGAGAAGAAGACATCTTTATTAACATCGCCATGTCCTGCCATCTGTCTCAGTCATTGTCCAAAGTGCTCATTATAATATTCATTACTCATCCCTGAGGTATAGTTGGTAATTATTATAAAACTTTTTCTAACCAGTTTTAATTAGGGCTAAGTCAGTTTCTAAAATTGGAGTGATGGATATTCAGAACACCACTGGTAATTTATTTTCTCATGAAGTCATTTTCTATTTTTTGTTCTTGTGCAAGTATTTAATAGAAATTCTTCACCCTGTTCACTTCAGACAGAGGCTCCTATGCACCAAAAACAAGGATGGCTGATTGCAAGTCCCAGGGATAGGCCTATCTCCACCCAACATAGCTTTGCAGTTACAAGCACAGGGCACCATCGACCCCTTTGTTGTGGGTTAGTGGTTTTGAACTCAGGTCCTCATGCTGAGTAAGTCCTCTCAGCAGCTGAGCTACCTGCCCAAGACTGTTTTAGTTTTTTGGTCTCTGCTGTTCATCATCATCTCTGGTTGATTTTAAAAACAGCAACAAACACCATGCTCCCTCAAACCTTTGTATCATCTTCATTTACGTGCGTGGGCGAGCCATTTACTCATTTCAACCCCCACATGAGAGCTCCGTAACCCCAACTAGGGTCACATAGCCTTGCCGGCTTGTTCTGTGTGACCTCATTCCCAGAAGCAAGGCTTGTCCGAGGTGAGTCTCTAGCAATCTTGGCTTGTTCCCTTTGTCATATTCTACATCAAATCTGCACTGTGCTTATTGGGTTTGATAGAGTTCTCTGCAAGCTTCCCTTCTTAAGTTCTAAATCTGAATACGCTTTTATCTGCTTAACTGAAAGATGATTCGGATTTTTCTTTTGCACCCGAGGCCAAATACTTTTCCTATTCTTCATTTGCAGTGGTTGCTTCTGTCCTGATTCTTGTTTTGAATCTCTCATATGTAACCTTCATAGTTTTAGACCTCCTAGGACTGAAAAACTGACAGTGGATGGAACAACCTACTGGGAAATGATCAACTCAAGCACAGTTTGCAGCTAGCCCTTGAAAGAGGAACACTTCATAACTATTAATGAATCTTGGGTTTTGAGAGTATTCTGAGTCACGGATGGCACTGAGTCGTAGTGGCAAGAAGAAAGACTTGGCATAGAAAAGTTTTCCAGTTAGTGGCTTTTTGCTTCTGTAGTCACTAATAGTTGAGGCCACATCCTGGTTGTCCTCCATACACCACTGTGGCGTCTCCCTAAAGCATCTCAAGTATTGAGGGCAGTAGGATAGAAAGTGGTTTATTTCCCAGTTATTCCTCCTTCAGCATTTCCTGCAGCTCCATCCTCACTGTTCCAGTGAAAGTGATTATTTCTGGATTATGTTATAATTTTCAAATGGAACTTTTGTACCTGGTAACAGGAAAAAAGAGCTGAGTAAAGCGGTATCCAAATACCCTGCGTTTTTAGTATAAAAACTTGGATTCAAAAAGGAGTCTGAGAATTTTACTGAATCTGTCACACTAATCATGAAGTATCTTCAAAAGTTGGCATTATTTTTGGATAGGGCAAAGCCAGAAGAAGGGAGTATTAGAAGTCTTCCGGAAGATGGAGCACCTTAGCCTCCAAAGCAAGCAGTTCATAGAATGGACAACATTCTCACTGGGCGCTCGAACAGAATCTTCTTTTAAAAAGTATGAGATATAAGACAACTATGCCAAATGTCCTCTGCAAAGCCTTTCGGCTATGATAAAGCCAAAGATGCTGCAAAAATAAATAAATAAATAAATAAATAAATAAATAAATAAATAAACCAAAAACCACTGGAAAAGAGAAAACCCAGTGGTGGATAAGATGTGTGTGTGTGTGTGAGAGAGAGAGAGAGAGAGAGAGAGAGAGAGAGAGAGAGAGAGAGAGAGAGAGAGAGATAACAGACCAGTGCTGACAGCAGACATTCCATGTGCTTTAGTGGGGGTATATGCATGTGATGTCCAGTAGGAAAGTGTCACATCATACCTTATCCCATCTGCCTCGCTAGCCTGCTCTCAGAACTGTGGCTGTTTGAATGAGAGGGCTCTCCATAGGCTCATGTGTTTACATACTCGTTTGGTGGAACTGTTGGGGACGAATTAGAAAGCGTGGCCTTGTTGGAGGTATGTCACTTGGGGTGAGATCTGAGGTTTCAAAAGACTCCTGCCTTTCTCAGGGTGCCCTTCCTTTGTCTCCTGCTTGTGGTTTGAGAAGGGAGCTCTCAATTTTCTTGCTTTCACGTCTTCACTTCTCCATCTTGGGGTCTAACCCTCTGAAACCACTAGTCCAATGAAACCATCTTTTTTATGGGTTGCCTTGGCCACAGTGCTTTATCACAGCAATAGAACTGAGACAGCAGAAGTTGCTCCCAGGGTGGGATATTGCTGTGAAGGGTCTGAAGAATTGCCTTTTGAAGGACTGTGAAAGCATTTGGGACTTTGGAACAGGAAAGTGGCTGAATGCTTTAAGCAGAGCTTACTCTGTCATCCCACTAAGCACTGGAAATTCAGAAGTGCAGAGAGCAAGCGTTGGCCCAGCTCAAGATGTTTTAGAAGGAGGTCAATATTAGCAATAAGATTAGAAACCATTCTTGTGGTATTTCGACAAAGAATGTGGTTGCCTTTTGCTCTGTCCTAAGAATTGCCTGAGGCTAAATTGAAAAATAATGGACTAGGAGATTCTTCGGTGGAGAAGATGTTAAGACAGCCGAATATTGGCTCTGCATGTGACTATTAATAATTACTCTTCTGCGGGACTATAATGAAATAGAGGCAATCAGGGGCAAAAAGAAATATAAACTGTGCAAGTCTGGAAGGAAAAAGAGCATAGGGGAATTGAGTACTTGAGCTGAGGTTTGTGCTGAAAAGGGCAGGAAGATTAAGAAAACTCCGAGTCTATGATGAAATAGAAGGAAGGATGCTCTCACCTAAGTTTCCAACTTGTGAGAAGAAACAGCCTACTTATTTCTTTATTGTCTTTTTTTACCCTATGGGTTTTTTGCACATATGTTATGACTTCTAGTTCAGTCTTTTATGGGATCTCTGAGCAGAAGAATAAGTAGGTATTTTTTTTTCTTGTGCCACATCTTAGGATCTTATCCTTCTGTTTTGTTGTTGTTTTGTCCAATTTCAATGTGTTAGTTATTGTTCCATCTTATTATATTTTATTTTGTCACATTTGGTTGCTGTCTCTTAGAAGACTGTTCTTTTTTAATGAGAGACATTTAGGGACTGGGTCTGGATGGTAGGTGAAGAGGAACTGGGAGGGAAATGGGGAAGGGGGGCTATAATCAGCATATATTATGTGAAAAGAAACTATTTTCAACAAAAAGACTGAGGAAAAAATTGAAAATAGTGGGACAATGCTGTTGATTATGTATGATACTATACAGATGAAAGATAAGCCATTTTATTTGTGAGCATTTCTGAGAATCAATTGAGATTTATCTTTGTATTAGACTACTTATTATTCTGATTAGCTTATTAAATTAAGACTTTTCAATGTGAAATGGAACTCGAAATCAAGCTATCTTAGTTGGGGGTATGAGGAGAACACAGATGGGATCTCTGTGAATTCCAAGCCAACTAGGGTGCCATGGTGAGACCCTGTCTGAAAACAAGCAATAAATAAATAAATCCCTAAAGCTCAAAAATATCAAAGCAAAAACAAAGGAAAGCTACTGCAAATATGATTAAAGGGGGCCAGGCTCCATTCCAAGTTGGCAGCCAAACTTGGCAATATCATCCATGTGGTTCTGACTTTAGAGGCATTAAGGATACATGATTAAAGGGCACGAGGAAATCTTCCTCCACAGTGAAGGAGAGGCACTGATTTCAGGCAAATCTGGCAGGGAAGTCATTGCATGGAGGCACTGGGAGGGCAAGGAGCCTGGAAAGACCATTTCTTGAAGCTGTGCAAGTGAAGTCTGGCATGGGTTAGAGCCCCCAGAACCAGGGGATATTTGCCAGGAGAGCCGTAAACAGGGAGTGGAACCAGCCCAATGGAGAGAAATGTGCTTCAGGCTTTGCAACTGGAGGGATGGAGCCAGATAGGCCCTCTGATGTTGGGTATGGAGCTACAGACTTGGGAACTTGCCCAGATCGGTTCTGTCTTGAATTTGTACAGTATTTCCTCACTACACCTTTTCCTCCCTTTCACAATGGTAATGTGCAATGTGAACCATCGCATGTTGGAAGTAGATGACAGGTCATTTTCTTAGGAGACTGCCTTGAGTCCCAGAAGAGACACTGGACCTTTGAAGCATCAGGACTGAAAGCAACATGGGATTTTTGAACTTGGAGTAAATACATTTTGGGGTGGGGGTGGAGAAGGTAAAAGGCTTTGTTTCAGCATACACTTCATGGGTGGTTACCAAATCGAGATAGTGACTTTGTCTGAGATGGGAGATTTTGTCCATTTATTTTTCTGATGCTTGGACCCCCATCTGGCTTTGACTTGTGCAGACCCTGTGCGTGTTTCCACAGTCTCTGCGACCTCATACATGTGCCAGCCATGTTTGGTCTAGAAATCCTCAGTTTATTATTGGCTCCCATCCCCACTGTCTTCTACAAAGTTTCCTCTTCTCTTCCACAGATTTCTCTAATCCTTGCGGGGAGGAATTTAGTCGCATTTACAGCTGAAGGCCCCAGGAGGGTCTCTCACTCTCTCAGGCTACCTAGCTGTGGGTCCCTGTATTTGTCCCCAGTGGCTGCAGAAGGGAGCTTCTCTGATGATGAGCAAGCAAGGCACTGATTATGAGTATATCAGAGTGTCATTAGGAATCATTGAATTGCTCTTCTTTATCGGAACAATAGTATTTGGTCTATGTCCAAATAGACCATAGACTATCTCCAAATAGTGTATGTCCATGGCATATCTATCTCAGGCTTTTCGCCACCCATTGTCAGACACTGGTTTCATATTGTGGAGTGGGCCTTAAATCTAATCAGTTAGTCATTGGCAATTCCCGCCAAATCATTCCCCTATTACACTTGCTTATCTCTTATGCAGGGTCATTGTAGAACAAAGGGTTTGCAGTTAATTCACACTCACTGGTTTGACAATAGAGGATAGGTAGAATGGTATGGTGTATAATCAGACTTGTGAGGGAGTAATTTTTTTTCTCACAATGCTGTGAAATGTTCTCTGCTAGCAGATGTTCCCTTTAACCCTTTTCCACCTGCTGGGTTCTCAATGGTGTTTCATGATTGGAGGTTTTCCCTCCAGAATAACCTAGCTAAGTCAACTGTGGCTTGGAGCTTCTGTGGGAATGAAACTTAGAAACATTCCTGTCCTCTATTAATTGAAAACAATTCTGTAAATGTTCTAAAAACAGGAACCCTTACAAAAGAGAAAGGATTGATAGTGACTGTATCTATATCACGGATCCCAGAAGGTGATTCTAAACTACAGCTGCTAAATATGGGAAGGCTCTGGGTTGTTCAGATTCACTGATATGCATTCCCTCTGTGACACTCGTGTCTGCTGCTAAGTCATTTAGCTGAGAAACATTGTGCAAGTCATTTTGAGATTATACATGGAGAAATTGTTTAATTACTTCTGTTGAAGATTTCTATACTTTAATGCATTGCTTTATCCATGTTCATTGCCTCTTTCAGCCTCTGTTTCTAAGTAATTGACTAGGAGACTTCATACTCTAATAAATTCCTTTTGAATCCAAGAATTTAGGTACACATGCAAATATAAATAATTTAAGAGCATTTGGGAGTGAGAAAGATGTTTTAGAGAGCATTAGAAATTCCCAGTGCCAGTTGGCTGGGTCTGAGTGCATCAGGTAGAAAGTGGACGTCCTTAATGTACCTGCTGTTCTTTCTAAGACACCCATCCTATCAGAAGTGATGGTTATGCCAAACCCCTCGAAATGACATTTTGAATGCATTCAGTAAACAATAAAGGGGTTCAATATGGGTTAGCCACTGTGTCAAAGGAGCCGTGATTGGGTCACCAACTACATTGGCTAGTTTTATGTCAACTTGACACAGGCTAGAGTCATCTGAATGGAGGAAATCTCAACTGAGAAAATGCCTCCATAAGATCCAGGTGCATGGAATATTCTTAATTAGTGATTGATATGGGAAGGTTCAGTCCATTGTGAGTGGTGCCATCCTTGGGCTGGTGGTCCTGGGTTCTATAAGAAAGCAGACTGAGCAAGACATGATAAGCAGCCTAGTAAGCAGCTCCCTTCCATGATCTCTGTATCAGTTCCTTCCTTCAGGATCCTGTCCTGCTTGAGTTCCTGCCCTTACCACTTGTCTTAATTAGAATTTCTATTGCTATGAAGAGACACCATGACCGTGGCAACTTTTATAAAAGAAATCATTTAATTGGGGCTGGCTTACAGTTTCAAAGATTTAGGTCATTGTCATTAAGGCAGGAAGCATAGCAGCATGTTGGTAGACATGGAGCTGGAGAAGGAGCTATAAGTTCTATATCTGAAAACATCACACTGTGCCAGGTTTGAGCATCTGAGACCTTAAAACTGGCGCCCACTGACACACTTCCTCCAACAACGCATGCCTACTCCAATAAGGTCACACCTTCTAGTAATGACACTCCCTATGAGCCTATGGAGGCCATTTTCTTTCAAACCACCACACTGCTTTTGATGATGAACTATTATAATAAACTGTGAATGAATAAACTCATTCCTCCCAAAGCTGCTTTTGGTTATGGTATTTTTTCATAGCAATAGGAACCCTAACTAAGACACCAACTTATCAAGGTCTTTTTAATATCAGCCTCAATTCCCTCTCAGGGTTCAGAAAGAATGCTATGGCAAGCAAGGGGCTTGGGATCTGAGGCTTGGGAATGAATCTATCTGTGTACAATTTGTGTCACATTCTTTATTGTTCTGCCTTTATCCTAATTCTCTTGTCCTATGTCTAAATTTTCCTAGCTTCTTCTTCTATTCTAAAAACTTTTCTCCTTCAGGAGACTTGAAGCAACAAAGAAATTTCTCTTATTGGTTGAAAGCACATTCCTAGAGCAAGCAACAAAGAGCTGAGTCATTGCCATGGCAACATAAGCTCCCAAGGCCATAGCAGCAAAACTACGACCAGACCAGGTTGCGGGGACACACACACACACACACACACACACACACACACAGTGTGCAGTGATAGCTTTGAGACACAGATCCATTGTTAGTAGACTAGCAAGTGAAGAATTGAATGCTTTTCTTAGTCTAGGTTGGACATCAGTGATTCTGGACTTGAGATAGCTGTAAAGTTTTAAACTTATGATCTATTTACAAAAAAAAAAACAAAAAAAACAAACCCTTTAGTCTAGTTTGAACTTGCTTTGAGGTAAAAATGAGCTAATTGTGTGAAGTTTGTGTTAGACTGAGGAAAAATTGTTATTTTTGATATTAGTCTAAGTAAAAGGGAAGAAAGCAGGCTTCTAAGTACCCACAGTTCTCAAGATACAAACAGATCCAGTTATGAAGCATGTCCAAGTATATCAAAGCTCTACAAGCACATGAAAAGCCAACTTCCTGACCACCCACAGATATATGTGCCCAGTAGATAGAATATTTTCATGAGATAAACGCACAAGCAGTGGGCAAACACCCAGGCTATTCTTAAGGAAGAAATGAAGTTCTTTGGGGAAATATGAAGTGACTCATGAGAGAAATTACAGATAGGAGCAACTGGTTTCCATAGCCAGTAACTCCATAGCCTTCCCAGGTGGGGATCCTTATCAGAGAATCACTCATCTGGTAGGTCAGCCTGTAGAACACTAGTTATCACCTGCTGTGTCTCTCATGGCCATGACAGCTAATTCATAAACTTGGTGAATCATAAGCCAATTCATTGTGTATACTTCGTAGAGCTACCTGGAACTTCTTAGAAAGAACTATTCTGCATTTTTAACAAAAGCTAAGTTTGGCCAATTTATGATCACCCATCTCTGACTCAACTGCCTGATGTTACTTTATTGAAAAGATTATCAAAAACACATCTGTTCAATACCATGTACTGTTTGGTTCTCACCTTCATGTCATCTTTATGCTCATACCAATACTGGCATTATGACAGTTAATCAGATCTGTAAGGCAATAATGAATCTAAAGAGTTATGCAAAAAACTTGCTTCACTCCGTAGAAACAAGCATTAAACATTTGCCATATACTAATAAATATAAAGAGGCATGTATGTATGACAAAATGAACATTAGTGTAAGCCTTGTGTTTATGCTCAATATATTATATAGTTTGAAATAAAGCCAAAGAAGGCTTTTTGAATAAGCAAAAGATTGTTAAATATTAAGAATCATCACTTTCTACAATGGAATAAATTTATTGGATTTAGAACTGATAACTACAAAGCAGGAAATCCTTTAGGGAAATAACATTCTTATCCATCCGTCTTCCTAACAGAAACCAGATACTTTTGCCTAAGCACAACTGCTATTTACCGAGTCACTTTGTGTTGCTGTCTGAGATACACAAAACATGAAACATCCCATAAATGCAAATGCCCTTATTGATGTGATAGAGTTCAATACCCTTGGCTGTCTTTCCTGCAGAACATAAAAGAGGTACAATAGATTAAAAACAGGCTAGCCATTCATCTTCTCAGGGGAACTTGTCTGTTTCAAAAGTTTAAAGAATGAGAAATAGCTAAGATTCAAATAAAAGTGTTATTTCTCCTCAACGCATGGGTCAATATTGTCAATAAGCGCCAAGAATTCTCCAAATTGCTTTTTGTTTAGAACCATCAGTAGTCTACACCCGGGCTGTCCTGCTGCTTAGAGATGTTAATAGGCACACTCAGGAAATAGTCACAAGTGTTCCCTCCGAAATGGAAATGGGCTTTCCCAAGCATGAGAAGCTGAGTGAGTCTGTGTAAGAAGCAGTCCCCATGTAATGCCAGACGAGCTTGTTCTTTCCGTTGTGCTCAGCCACAGTCTCATCTCGCCAGGAATGGGCACACATGCCCACATCAGCACCACGAGTTAGCAGGCAGCCTAGTACCAACAGTCAGCTCCCACCTTGCCACGGCTGCGGATATAGACCTTGTCACCAACAGGATAGTTATTTGTTCGCTCTCAATTCCTTGGGTGTGAATAAAATTCTTCACGAAGTCACTCGCCGCTGTGTGTCACAGCATAAGACTGCAGAGTTAGGCAATCGTGAGACTAGAGTGTGAGCTTGAATGGAGTCAGAGTAAAAGTGTTCAGAATTACAGATGGAGAAAAGAATGCAAAACCAAGTCAGACGATAAGCAACTTAAATACGTTCAAATATTGAAAGCTTCTACAGAGTTACTAAGACCTACCGAGGAAATCAGAAGATATAAGCTGACTTTAGTACCATTTCGATTCCATTCTTATGGACACCGCATATTTTAAAACTTCATTGAGTTGCCCCTCTTTGTGTTCAGGCCCTCCATAAATTATCATTTCTATTATTGCTAAGGTTTAAATTTTTTAATCTCATCTCATTCTTTTTTTCTTGCAATCTACAGTGGTTCCTAACTGCAATCAATATCCTTCACAAAAGTTCAAAGCCCTTCACTAGTCCCAAGCAATTGTATGGTCCCAGCTAATTTCAGCTCATATTATCTGTGTTCAGGCAAGGATTTCTTTCTTTCTTTCTTTCTTTCTTTCTTTCTTTCTTTCTTTCTTTCTTTCTTTCTTTTTTTTCTTTTTTTCTTCTTTCTTCTTTCTTTTTTCCTTCCTTTCTCCCTTCTTTCCCTTCCCTTCCCCTTTCTTCCTTCCTTCCTTTCCTTTTTTTTTTGTTTATTTTTTTATGTTTTTTTTGAGACAGAGTTTCTCTGTGTAACAGCTCGGGCAAGGATTTCTGGTAGAGCTGCCTGAAGGAAACCATGGTGAGAGTTACTTGAGGTACTGTTTGAGGCAGCCATGCATCCCACTGGCTGTAGATCTCAGAGAAGACTTGCTGTGACCTTCTCATAAAATTTTAGAGATTAACATGGCAGTCATGTTGGGTAATTTACTGCCCCCCCCCCAGCACAGCCTTTGCTTTTTAGTTCTTCTGGATTGTCCTGTTCTGAACTGGGTGTTCTAAAATAAAGTTGTAGAGTGGGTTTTTTCTCAATGAAAAATGATTCCCCATAATACTGCAGAGACTGCTTCTCCATAGTACTGCAGAGACTGCTTCTCCATAGTACTGCAGAGAATGCTTCTCCATAGTACTGCAGAGAATGCTTCTCCATAGTACTGCAGAGAATGCTTCTCCATAGTACTGAAGAGAATGCTTCTCCATAGTACTGCAGAGAATGATTCTCCCATAGTCCTGCAGAGAATGATTCTCCTATAGTACTGCAGTAAATGCTTCTCCATAGTACTGCAGTGAATGCTTCTCCTACAGTACTGCAGTGAGTGCTTCTCCATAGTACTGCAGAAAATGCTTCTCCATAGTACTGCAGAGAATGCTTCTCCATAATACTGCAGAGAATGCTTCTCCATAATCCTGCAGAGAATGCTTCTCCATAGCCCTGCAGAGATTGCTTCTCCATAGTACTGCAGAGATTGCTTCTCCTATAGTATTGCAGTGAATGTTTCTCCTATAGTACTGCAGAAAATGCTTCTCCATAGCACTGCAGAGATTGCTTCTCCTATAGTACTGCAGTGAGTGCTTCTATAGTCCTGCAGAGAATGTTCTCTCCATAGTACTGCAGAGAATGCTTCTCCATATTACTGCAGAGAATGCTTCTCCACAGTCCCGCAGAGAATGTTCTCTCCATAGTACTGCAGAGAATGCTTCTTTATAGTACTACAGTGAATGCTTCTCCTATAGTACTGTAGTGAATGCTTCTCCATAGTCCTGCAGAGAATGCTTCTCCATAGTACTGCAGTGAATGCTTCTCCATAATACTGCAGTGAATGCTTCTCCATAGTGCTGCAGAGAATGCTTCTCCATAGTCCTGCAGAGAATGCTTCTCCATAGTACTGCAGTGAATGCTTCTCCATAGTGCTGCAGAGAATGTTCTCTCTATAGTACTGCAGAGACTGCTTCTCCATAGTACTGCAGAGAATGCTTTTCCCACAGAATTAGAGGTGGAGAAGTCAGAGGTGCTAACAGATTTGGTTTCTATTGAAGACCTGTTCACTTTGGGTGGCATTTTCTTCACATGAAGGAAGAATAAACTACCTCCCTTCTAGCTTTTAAAAAGCTGCTTTACTTTTGGAAACCAGTCTTTCCCAGAATGTACTGCCGTCTTCTTGTTTCTGCCCATCCCATCCATTGTGCTGAAATTACAGGCCAGCGCCATGAGGCCCAGGACTACCCTAGCTCCCTTGTATATCTTTTATAAAGGTCCTGATGCCAAGCACAAGGACAGAGTCATAATGTCCCAGTCATCTCCCAAACATCCCATCCTCTGGTATTTATGTACTGAGATATGAATTCCAGAACTTAAGTTTTAAGAAGCTTCAAACTGACTGCTCTTGCCTCCTCCCTGGAATGTCTCCCTACATTCCTATCTCACAATTAGTACATTCCTTCATTCTGCCCTTTCCCGGACTTTCCCTTGTAACACCCACATAGGTTTGCTCAAAGGCAGGACTTATATCTTACTTGCGTGTATATTCTCAATCCCTATCATGCTCTATTGCAATGAACAGATACTTGATTCCTGCTTCTACAATTGAATTTTTAAAGGCAACGTGTTCCTAAGTTACAGAAGAGCCTGGGAATAGTTTCCTCCTGGGTTTGTGGCAGGCTCCCATCGGTTGATATTTGCAGCATTTTGCTACTGGAGGACAAACTGCCTATGACTGTAATGAACCAATCCTTTGTTTAGGGTGAAAATAAAGACTTTAAGAACCCAGAGAATGTAAAACTTCAATTGGACATACATTTTTATTTTCTATTTTATATATTTTGTGTGTGGTTTTGTGTGCATATGTGTGCCTGATTGTCCATATATGTGATAGTAAAGGGGGAACCCAAATTCAAAGTTGAGTGTCTTCTCTCACTCTTCACATCACTTTTGAGAGATGAGTGTCTCACTGAACCCAGAGCTCACTGATTGACTAATTGGCTAGACTTGTTATTAGTGATCAAAGTCTAGTCAGATGTTTCAAGTTCTTGCTCTGTTATCCAAAATATTGAAAATACAGCCTCATGGAGATTTGCAAAAGAAGCAAGGTAACTTTTTAAAATGAAGCAATAGTAAAGATTAGAGATGGAAGCCCTCTCAGGGATGGCTGCAGATGATATGAGTTAGGGAGGGGCTTCCTTTTATGAGGTTCAGGAGAAGAAATACCTTGTTTACTTTCTTAGTCAGTGTTCTAGTGCTGTGAAGAGACACCATGAACACAGCAACTCTTTAACAGATAGCATTTAATTGGAACTTGCTTGCATTCAAAGAATTAATTCCTTATTGTCATGGCATGAAGCATGGTAAGAAACATGGCGGCATGAAGACAGACTTGGTGCTGGAGAAGTAGCTGAGAGTTCTACATCCTGATTGGCAGGCAACAGGAAGAGAGAGACACTGGGTTTGGCTTAATCATTTGAAACTAAGTTCCAAAGCCCACCCCCACTGACATATTTCCTCCATTAAGGCCACACCTACTCTAATCCATGTTATGTAATACCACTCCCTAATGACTAAACATTCAAATATTTGAGTTTATGGGAGCTATTCTTATTCAAACCACCACAATTATTAAGGGATCTTAGCAAGAGAAGTTCTCTATTTTGATAAATAAATAGATCATATAATCATTTTTTTCTGCATTTTTATTGCATGTTTCTTGCCATAATGCATCTAATTTTAATCATATACATGCCTAATTATGCATAGGCATAAGATGGGTGATGGAGGAGGGTCTATGTGTTACTTTCATTGGTTAATAAAGAAACTGCCTTGGCCCTGATAGGACAGAAAATTAGGTAGGCGGAGTAGACAGAACAGAATGCTGGGAGAAAGAAGCCCAGTCAGTCAGTCGCCATGATTCTCCCACCCAACACAGACGCAGGTTAAGATTTTCCTGGTAAGCCACACCTCGTGCGGCTACACAGATTATTAAAAATGGGTTAATCGAGATGTGAGAGTTAGCCGATAAGAGGCTGGAACTAATGGGCCAGGCAGTGTTCAAAAGAATACAGTTTCCATGTAATTATTTTGGGAACACAGCCCACCGCAGCTCCGTACTACAGATGGGAAGTTGGGAGTTCTTGTTATAAGTTTACTTGTGGATGAATTTTCCCCTAATTGTAAATGCTTATTGAGCCAGTTAAATCTGGACAATTCCTTTTCATTATCCTGTGCCAGGACATATTGGGATATTATATATAAATATAATAGGGATGCTATATTAATTTGATTGTTGTTAGAAGTAGAGAAATTTACACTGTTGTTGAGAGAGTGGTGCTTCTACAGCCTGATACAGGTGGGGGTCCAAGACTAAAGGAGTGAAAAAAATGCACATCCAGGTGTAGATTTGTCCCTGGTCACCCAGAACTGAAATAACCACACAGAAGCTATATTAATTAAATCACTGTTTAACCCGTTTCTAATACTTTTTGTAAAGGGGACAATTTTTTAAATTGATTTCTATTGAACTCTATACATTTTTCTCTGCTCCCCTCCCTGCTTCTTCCCTCCCATTCAACCCTCTCCCAAGGTTAAGGAGAGAAATTAAGGGTTTAATTTAAACCTTGTTAAACCTGCTATACCTACCAGATAACTGGTCTTTAGGAAATGATGGTGAGGGGCAAGGAAGAATTCTCAGCTGCAGATATTAAAGGCAGATCTTTGTTTGTTTTAGCCACAGAAATAACTTCCTCTACTATCAGTAATAGATTAAAACTATTACTTCAAAGTATGATCATAAATGTTTACTTTCTAATTAGGTCACAGTTTGGAGGATATAAGCAAGCTGTGTTTCTGTGTTTTTAAGGCAGGAAAAAAAAAGAGGTTTCTAATATTTTATGTTTTAGTCGAGGCTCGTGGCCTACTGGCAAGATTCCAACTGCTGGTTAGCATCTTTTTCCTCTGGTGGCTACATGGTATCTCACTGACTCTGCCTACTTACTCCCAGTTTAGTTTTTCAACTTACCTCTATTCTGCCCTACCACAGGTCAAAGCAGATTCTCTATCCATTAACCAATAAAAGCAACACATATACAGAAGGACTTCCCACATCATCAAGGTCTTTTAGTTAAGGCTCCTATTGTGTGGGAAGACACCATGATGATGGCAACTCTTATATAGGAAAGCATGTAATGGAGACTGGCTTACAGCTTTAGAGGTTTAGTCCTGGAGAAGGAGCCTAAAGTTCTACATCTGGATTGACAGGCAACAGGAAGAAAGAGAGAGCTACTGGGCCTGACTTGGGCATTTGAAACCCCAAAACTAACCCCCAGTGACACACTTTCTTCAGCATGGCCACACCTCCTAATGTCACTTCATAAGCATTCAGATATGAGTCTATGGGAGCCATTCTTATTTAAACCACCACAGCAGATGAAAGAGCCGGGCTAGCTTATATATTCTTAGAAGACAGAGATGTATGTCACCCAAACCCAGCAAAGTCCCAGGTTACTAAATTATTTCCTGTGCTCACTCGCCTCGGACTGGCTTGCTGGAAAGTTCCAAGGCTCTTCCTGTGAAAGAAGAAAACAAACAAACAAACAAACAGAAAAAAAGCAGAAACTGGGAAAGCTTACTTGTGTACTGTACCGTGATTTGAGGATGCCACTCTGTAGGGGAGCCTCTGAATGATGGAGGCTGTCACTGTTCCTTTGTGCAGATTTATTTTTTAATTTCTTTTCGGTGAGACAGCTGGAGGTCACCTGGAAATTCTTGTTAGTGCAAAGCATTGAAAAACAGTCGAGTTGTTGAGATGGCCGCTGCTTTCTCTTTAATAACCCATGAGGTTGGATTTTAAAGTGAACATTGAAGAGATTCATCTGAATAAAGCTGTATTTGCATTGTGTCTCTAGCCTCTTCTTTCTCTATATTTGAGAAAGAACATTTGCAAGATTTGTTTTCATCCTTACTTGAAACATTCATAACCGAAAGATGGCAAAGTGCTTATTTTATTAAAACTAACATAAAATTGTGCACTGAAAAAGTTGCACATGGAAATTAATCTCTTTTACCAGAGTGAATTAGATTACAAACACACACAAAGGACTCAGACAAAATGTGGGTAACAGTACAAGTTTCTCCACGTTGTTTTTGCTCCTTCTCCACAGGGAGCACAGAATTAGCATAGCTTAATCAAGTCAGCACACTTATGAGCGTGCACTAAGACATTTATTTTATATGTCACATGCTTTAGTGTTCATATTTTTGAGACCTTTCCTAATACCCCTAAAAGACAAGTCTATCATCTCCAATTGGACATTGTGAGCATGGTGTGCTCGGTGCCTCGCAAGGCACTCTGCTCAGCTATGGCGTTTTTGAAAGGTTTGCAACCTATAATTTCCACCTATAGTGAAGTGTGTAGAATTGATTCTCTCCTACACATGTGAGCCCACCAACAGAAACTGTGGGAAGGCAATTCGTACTTTAAAATAAAATGAAGGCCTTGCTTAGGCTATCTTTTCATCTCCTATTTATTCTTTAGTCTGTGTATTTTAGTTTTTGAACCTACCAATTTACCTGAAATTGTCAGTGACTTCCTTAAAGTCATGTATACGATGAGATGACTAATTAAAAATGGTGTTCCAGAGCTTAAACCATCCTCTCCCATGATGGTGGTCTGTGCATTTATCCAATACAGATCTCCAGGGTATAGACTGAATAATGAAAATAGGCTTTAAGCTGTGTTCTTAAAATTCTGTATAGCTCAAACAAAAAATAACAGCCCAATTTAAAAACAGAACCAGAACAAACCTTGATTCAAAGAAAATAAAGTATCAATAAATACAAGAAAAATGGTTTATCTTATTAAGCACCAGGGAGCTACAACTAAAACCTACAGTGGAAAGCTGCTACATGCTCCTAGTAAGATGGAGAGAACAGAAGTAGAACAGACCATGGTAAAGATTACCACAAACACAAAGGAAGAAAAAGATCATTTATTTTTGATGTGAATGAAAACTGGCACTGGAGGACACACTGGAAAATAACAATTCTCAGGAGTTTCAGCATTGGGTTTCCAGGTAATGTGGCAATCCAGTGCTGAGAATTGGAGGTACATACCTAAGGGAATAAAGATGTGGTCACCAAAAGCCTGCGTAAGCACTTTCAGAGCAGGGTCGTTCCAATCATGCTCTATTTGTTTCTAGTATGTTCCCTCAGAAACAAAAGCTAGAAAAGAGTAGCTACATAGAATGACCGTCAGATAGGCTTTAAAATGCATGAATTTATTTATAATAAATCTACTGATGGAAGCTGTGCTGGGAGCTGCTTCTTCGTAACCCTAGCATTCAGGAGGACAAGGAAGAAGGACTCCTGTGACTTCTAAGACCAGCTTGGGGTTTCATAGTAATTTCAAGGGTAAACTGTACTATGTAGCAAGACTCTGTATTAATAAATACAAACCTATACAAAATGCATATCCATATGTATATATATATGTTAAAAGAAACAAAGACCTCCTTTACTCCATCTCTTTAATGCCATTTTTCTCTCTACTCTCCACAGTGACTCTTTAATTTTCTTCTTCATACAAATTACTTTGAAGGCTTACTTGGCTAAAAAAAAAAATAAACATAACCTTTCCTTGTATGTAGGAAGGAATTCAGTAACTGAGAAGCAGGGTGGTCCTAGTTCAATCTGTCTCCATGCCCAGCTGAAATTCAATTATCTGGAGACTGAACCATGGTTGGAGAGCTCAAAATAACCCATAGACATGCCTGTCAAGCAGAGGTGGCACACGGGCCTCTCCCAGGTTGCTTGCCTGTCTTTGTGACACGGTAACTGGCTTGGCCCAGAACAAGTGAATTAAGAGAATGCTCTCTTACAGGTTATAATCCTTTTTAAAAAGTCTAATTATTTCTATACCAGCTTGTTTGTTCATGACCTCAGAAAACTTATAGTTTTATATATGGAATAACTCTAATATTAACAAAGAAAAGATATCCACGCATTGTATCTTATTGCTTTTATTGAGATCCAAGCTGATGCAATATTTAACTCACCTCAATGAACATAACTGAGGTGAAAAGCCCTTGATTACAGATGACTGTCATACCCTCCGAGGCAAATGGAGCCTGTGTTTTTCCTCCTCTCTCTTTCCATCAACTGATTGATAAGTATGTTTGCCTCACTCTGCTTTGTACAGTTTAGATTTCTTTTTTAAAAAATTAGTTTAATAGCTAAGACTATCTGCTCAACTTCAGGTCCTCATATTGATCTTAACCTTCCAATTTATCAAAAATAATTTTGAATCTGGATTATTTTTCTATAGTAAAGAAATATACTGTGTATGATGGAACTCCTACCTAAGCGTAATAGGGGCCTTTCCTCTATGATACAATTTCAAAGACCCAGAGAAAGCTCAAGAGATATTCATGAATGCCACTCTTTAGACCCAATTCTTATTTCTATCTGCTCTGGGGTTCTGTGAACAGCTCATGTTCCCTGAGTGATAACATGCCGAGTCTCTACCCTCTTCCGGTTGATTTTCTATGATAATTCAGGGAATGTGAAGTATTCCTTCCATGCAATGGATACTTGGCTAGGGACTTAAAATGATTCTGAGCCTGTCATTAGAAACAAGGAACCAATCAGGCGGTGGTGGCGCCTGCCTTTAATCCCAGCACTTGGGAGGAAGAGGCAGGTGAAACTCTGTGGGTTCAAGGCCAGCCTGGTCTACAAGAGCTAGTTTCAGGACAAGCTCCAAAGCTACAGAGTAAACCCAGAAAAAAAAAAAAGAAAGAAAGAAACAAGAAACTAACAGGCAGGAGGTGGAGGAGCACTTGGGCTGAAAGACTGGAAATGAGAAGAAGTAGTACCGAAAAAACCCTGCATGCTGTGTCTGTCCGTTTCACAAAGGCATGAGCAGGTGGCTTTGCACTCTGACCCCCTTTCCTCTTAGCGCTACAGTTTTACAGCTCTTGTTTTATTCTGCCAGTTACATCATGCGCTTCATTCCAGAACCAAATTGATGACACCTGTTACTAAAACAGAGCCGCTTCTTCTTTCTCCTAGACTCAGAATCAATTTCTTTGCAATATTATCAAGTATTTTATTGACTAATCCACTACCCCAGAGCTCCTGTGATCTTTGGCACTGGCCACATAAGTCCTCAGAATGAGCTGAGCAATATACTGTCTGTTGGATTTAACCATGATGGGTGCTTGTTATGAAATAGGATTTCGCTATGTAGCCCAGGCTGGTCTTGAACTCATGGCTCTCTTGCCTCATCATTCCAATTGTGGTATTATAGGTACATGCCACCACACTAGGGTTACACCATTACACCTTGCAGCTTGCCTCTGTGATGCTTTGCATATTTGCTAGATTACTGTGGAGCTGTGGTGTTAAGAAACCCAGGATGAGTTTGTTGCAGGCAGCTGTGTCTCATGTAGCTTACGTAATTTAGGAGCAGAAGGAGCTACCATTTTTCAAGAAGAAAGAAATTAAGTGTCAAAACTTGGAGGTTTTCTCCATATGCTCTAATGCTTTCCTTTTCCATCTCAGGAAGGGAACCCGTGATGATTTGAGTGCAATAAAATGCACACTGCTATCTAACCTCCCAACCGACTTGAAGAAAATGCTCTCCGCTATTTCCTGGGAACATTTAGCTCTAAAAGGAGATGATCACAATCTATTGGTCTTTCAGCTCTAGTAGCCTTGGAATGGCCTCTATCACCAGCAGCTCTTGCGAGTTTAAATCAGCAGCCTAAGCCTGTCTCTCTCAATGCGTCATTGAATATAAAGCCTAAAGCAGAGGAACACTGCGGTAATCACAATGACTTCAGACCACAATCCTGGAATAAATGACTGTAAAACAGTCTGTTCATATCCTGGCAACAAACACAGCGTACTAGACTATCTAAGGTTTCACAAGATAATTCATTTAATATAAATTCCAGGGTTGGATAGTACCAGAACTTTTGAAACGTAAAAAAAAAAATAATAATAATTTCGAGTGATGTAATCAGACTATTGAGACACCGAAGTGATCAATTATCTGTGTAAAAGGTAGAATTTGAGCTAAATTTTAATTGAGGGAAATAATTTTGACAGAGTATGGTGAGAAATGCATTCTGGGTAAGGATGTTGAGAAGATACAAACTGCAGAGACACACACACACACAAAAATGTCCCAAAATAGGATAATTGCTTGACAGATGGGAAGAAATGTCCAGCCCAAACTGAGGCTGATTCCTAGGAATATATTCAAGAGAGTTTGAATGGCTAAGGGGTTTGGGTTAGATGCCTGTAAAGTTATATGATGCTGAGCAGAGAAGATGTTCATGACATTTAATCCAGCATTGCAGGATACCTTCGCCGAGAGAACAGCCTACATGGAGAAGGCCCTCCCTGTACGCCAGGGTGACCAAGTATAGAATCTGACTGTGGCCTGAGTATATCCCTGAAAGTTTGTGTGCGGAATGTATGGTCCTCACTGGGGAACATTCCAAGGTGGTGGGGCTTTTAGGAAATGATTTAGCTAATTGAAGGCATTGTTCTCAGAAAGGGTTAATGTCATCCTTATGAGACCTGAGTTGGTTCCCACAGGAGTAGGTTATTATCAAAGGAGCAAGGCTGACACCTGAATCCCTCTGATCAACTGTCTCATCAGGTTGTTTCTCCTCACATACCCTGCCACCATGAAACCATCCAGGTTGTCAAACAGCCAAAGACCTTTACCAGAAGGACAAGCATTTCACTTTTAGACCTTCAGGTACAGAACTAGCCAAACAATTCTTTATAAAGTGTCTAGTCTCAGGTATTTTAATATTAGCAACAGCAAATAGATCAGTAGTATCCCAGGTAGCTTGAGAAATCAAGGGCTAAGACAATGGACTTGAAAAAGCACAACACAAGTTTGTTTCTTTGCTTCTCCCGTACTTCAAGTCATTGATTGTATGTGTGTAAAAACAGTTTGTGGGCAACATCACAGATATCATTAAGGAGCTGAAAGCTCTATCTGAAGGTGGTTTTGATATGAGAACTCAGAATTCCACCTGCCACATGGAACCTTCCCCTACTTGTTTACCTAGCATTTTCCAGTTTCCCATCTTTGCAGGAAAGGGTGGTTCATTCTCGTGATGAGACCTGTGCTCAGGTGCCACCACTCCAGAAGAGCACTGCCCTCTGCTACATACAGAAGCAGGAATTTTCTTCTTTGTTGCAGCTTTTGTGGTGCTATTTCTTTGTCACTGGTTTATTTGTTTGTCTCTTTCTCTAAGAATCCAGTACCAAAGAAATTATGAGTCCTTCCCAGAGCTCCATTTACAGCATTGACATCAAAGCTTGGCATAGAAAAAAAGGACCACTGGTTAAATAAATGCAAATTTTATAGCCTATTCCTCTGTAGCTTCTTTCTTATGTAATAATTCTAAATCTATCCTCCTTGACTGTACTGTTTAAAGAGAGTAAGAAAGGAAAACATGAGGGGAAAATTCTATTTTAGAGACTGTTGTCTACATACTCTGAAACAAAATACAATGCTCTGTGATTTATCAATCGAGTCAAAAAAAATGTCACAGCAGTTACAATCCTGCCTCAAATTTGACAAAGAAATTAACATGTATAGTCTCAGCTATGCTTGTCACCAATTCTCCTACTAGACAGTGCTCACAACACTAAGTGGATCATCATGTCAGGGGTTCATTGGCCCTTCCTTTCACCTCAGTTTCCTTAAATTAGAAAGATGAATTTTGGTTGTGAACTTTACCTTTCTTTTAAACGTAGTCTCTTTTGTCCTACCAGGGTGCCTTGGCTGTTTCCTTGTGGTTGGACTACAGTGTCTACAGAGTAGAAAGAGAAGAGGGAGGATTGTGAGAAGAGGCCTGGGCCCAGTGTGAATCTTAGCAGGTGAGCCCTCTGTTGCCATTGGGAGAAGTTATCATAGCATGAACTTTGGCCACATGATGAAATACGAGTTCAGTACTTTGCATGACCAGAACAGGGTTCTAGCCTAGTTTGTTACATAACTTTTGCTGTTCAAATTTCTCATTCCCAATATTGATGAGATTCTTTCACTCTTAGATGGTAGAAATGTTGTCTTCTCTCATTCTTCTAAAGTAAAAATATAAACAGAGTGAAAAGATGTTTTAAAATGATGATAATGATAGATTGCTCTTCTGTGAGTTGCAGTCCTCAGTATTTTAAAACCCAGTGATAGATAGAGATTGCTTCTATTAGCAGAAAGGATTCATAGAGCATCCACTGAGTCAACTGAAACTAAAAAATAGGGTATCAGGATTTCTTAGGGTTTATATTGCTTTGATGAAACTCCAGGTCAAAGATCAACATGAGCAGGAGTGGGTTTATGCTTTCTAGAGCATCATCCACAGAAGCAAGGACAGGAACTTAAGGCATGAACCTGGAGGCAGAAACTGATGCAGAGGCCGCGAGAGAATGTAGCTTAATGGCTCATAGTCTGTTCGTCTTGCTTTTCTCTGTCATCCAGGGACTACCATCTCAGTGACGACACTGCCTATAGTGAGCTAAATTCTCCCACATCAACCATTATTCAAGACAATGCCCCCACAGACTTGCCCACAGACAAGTACAGTAAGGGTGTTTTCTCAACTGAGGTTTTCCCCTCCCAAATGATTTAGCTTGTGTCAAATTGAGAAAAAACCTATCCAGCACATGGGAACTTTAAATAATTCATTGCACCTTTTACCTTATTTTTCAGCAAAACCAAAGTTCAACAATATGGAAAACTCAGTCAGTAATAGAACATACCATAAAGAAATTTTTTAAAATTTGAAGAAGTTACCATAACATCTAAGAGTTTCTTCCTATGATGGGATATATTTCCATGCCACATATTTTGGGAAATACAATTCCATGCTGTCTGTTATTTTAAATTCTACACTATTAGAGGTCAGAGATTGTTTATTTAAGGATGGAGAAGGAAAATGCGCATGGCATGGTTTGTTTTCAGTAACCAGGGCACAGTTCAAAAGCTTGAGCTTGGATTTATTTTAACTCTGTGACAATCTAGAAAGGTTTGTATATCTTTTTCTCCTAGGACAAATGTGATTTTCAAGGTCACTATTTATGTAATATACAAAGAGGATGTTTTAAGAAAGGGCAATAGGGAGAGTCACTGGAACATTCTTTAAAATAGCTAAACTGAATTCCTAGCCAGTAATTTATATTCTCTTTTTGTGGATTGCGAAACTCTCCCAAAGCTATGAACACAATTTCTGAACACAACAGGAACTCTAAATGAATTTGGTTTTTATTATAAGGAGCAGCACACACTCCTCTTGGGTGTAGAGGGTGGCTTACAGTGATGGCTGTGCTGTCCCTTCTCAGGGTGATGTAAAGTCAAGGTTCAGAGGGGGGATGTTCTAGGAAACCGAAATCTCATTGCCAGATAGCCCTAATTTCTCTCAAGTTAAGAGAAAGTAAGTTCTGCTTCCGAATATTTTTGCCGCTTTCCAGAGCTCTACTGGTGGTTCCCTGTGCACAAGCCAGGACAGACCACACATAGGTCAGGGCGAGGTGGGAATTTCATTTGTTCTCTCTCAGGGGACCACTCCAAATAGTTCAAATGTTCATCCCAGGATGCTAACGCCCAGGCAGTAAAGTAAGAACCAAGTTCTGTTGTGACTCCAGAAGGATTATACAAACCTCATACTGGTGAGTGCTAGCAACTCCCGCTAGAGCAAGCATTTAATAATTTTGCAATTACAAATACATGGCATAACTCAACTTCCCTGAAAACCAGCTGGAGAAAATCTCACTTTTAAGATTCCTGATGAGCTATCTAATGCTACAGAGAAGCAGCTTTGCCTCAGGTTTACAGCCTACATAGACCCTGTATTTAAAGAAAAGATAATATTTATGTATGCTTCCTAATGATTTTATGCTGAGAAAGTAATCAATCACCTTCACTTAATAGTATGTATCAATGAATAAAAATGAGGTTATTTTCAATTAAATGGATGCTAACATAGGAATGCTCCAAAAGGCATACACAGATTGAAAGAGACAATGTTTTCTAACAAGCAACATTTTCAAAGCCAAGATTTTTCTGTTCCATGGAAAATAAATGTAGGTATTTTGGCACTGTCTTCTTGTCTTAACTGGGTGTTTACAAACCTAGTAAGATAACATATAGCTTACATTTAAAAGATTAATAACCCCATCTCTGTGCTGAACATTCTCTCTCATCTATCTTTTTTTTTTTTTTTGTAAATGCATCTTGCTCTTCTCAACAGCCTACTGCATAGTTAAGAGAAGATGCAATAGTCCAGCAAGTATGCAAGAGCTAAATTACGTTCACGTTGCTGTTTGAGCAGATGCATTTCTACCTGTGTGATGTTCTGTTTGTGAAGCTTTCCTCTCAAGGCAGCGAGCTTTCTTCATAGTTTTCAAGACAACTCAGAACAGTTATGTATAGAGAAGGAAAATGCTTCCATAGAAAATATTTGGGAAGTTGAGATGGCTCTGTAGATAAAGCCACCTTAACCAATTCTGGCATGCTGAGTTCTACCCCAGAACACACAGGGCAGGAAGGAGATCCATTTCTAGGAGTCGTCCTCTGACCTGCACATGAATACAGTGGCAAAGCATGTACCTCCATCTCGTGTACAAACATTCACACATGCAAATAACCATGAAAAGCGTCTATATTTGGTGAAGAACATTAAACATTACCGTGTGAAGGTAAATATTGTAAAAGTTTTAGATAACCACACTCGGCATTGTGCCTAAATTGGAAATTGCTTTCTGAATGAGACCAACAGGGAGAATCCCTTCAGCCTGAAGAGCTGTAAGGCAGACATTAGCAGATGAAGGTGAACTCGCTTTCTGAAGACACTATAGGAATCTGAGAATTACGTTGATTGCAATATAAAAATGCTCATCCACCTCAAGGAACAGCCTGAACGATGGCTTAATTTACATTAATTGCCCAGTAAGGGAGTCTTTCCATGTACCTGAGTTTATGCTTGCTGTGTTTATATTGTATGTCCATCAAATTCTCAGGAACCATCAGTAGAGAGGTCTGAGTAGAGAAAGGAAATTCCAGCTCCTGCAGTGTTGGTGAGGGATGCCAACGAGATGGCAGAGGGAGTTCACGGAGGAAATCCTGGAGCTGGCCTACAGATCTCTTGTGAGGGACTGAATGATGGCAGCGATGCAGAGACCCAAGGACCAACCATCTCAGGACTCACACCCTCGGGACTGGGGAAGGGGGAAAGTTCTGGGAAGTAGTTCTGTTAGGGACTAGAGGGATGGCAGGGATGGCAGGAAGCCGATGAAAGCAAATAATAATTGAACGTAACTACCACATTCCAGTGCAGGGGTTGTAGTGTAGATGCATTTCCTTTTTCTCATTATTTTGATTTTTTTTGACATGTGACAATGATGGAGAAGGGTTTATATGTATACTTCATGGACAGCAAGAAAGGGACTGTGCTTTGTGGCTCACTAATGTAGCTGGTAAGGGATGCTAATCCATCAGCACCCAGTGGTTTCACGCAGGGACAATCACGAAGCCCAGTCAGAAGCTTGTGCGGTTTAGCACATGGTTCCTTTGGTAGCCATCTGGAATGTCATCATCATCAATGTGAGTCTCTCCAGGGCAAGAGACAGCCAGGCTCTTTCACATATCTGTTCTCTATTCAGCAGCTGCCTGGGTCTGCTGAAGAGATAGCCTGAGGTTTCTGATTTATAAGGTGTGCTTTTATTTGGCTTTAGAGTTTGCTGTGGGAGAGACTCACTCAAGAGTCTTCTGTTTTTCTTTGGCATGGAAAAAATGAAAAACATAATTATGTTCACTTAAAATATTTTTAAAAATGTTTTTGGATTTATCACTTCCATGGTAACCTCTCAGAGAAGTGCAGTTATAGAAATATATATGGTCTATTTTTGTCTGGTCATATATCAAACTTTTTTTTATAAGCACAAGCCATAAAAATGTTTATGCCATCAGCATGTGGTTCACAGCTACAAACCAGAGACCTCCCAGCTCCCTGCACTGCAGATACCTTCAACTTTGTGCTCCACCAAAGGAAAGAGACCCACCACATGGTTTCCTAACAACACACTTGGAATGGAACTTTCCTTTAGGCCTTCTCAAACCCGCTCAGCCCATAATTTTGCCAACTCTCCCCTTTAAACCCCCAGAGTGCAGCTGTGGCTGATTTGAGTGGGAACATAGCTGAAGAAAGACGTTCGTTTGGGGTGGCCTTCTGTGGGGATCGCCAGGCAAGTGGAGTTCAGAATGCACACACCTTTTTCACATTAAGAAAATTAGCTTGGCAGCAGCATAGGACGCATCTTGAAAATCCAGGAAGATCGAACTGGCATTTTTAATGAGCCACAGGCTGTGAATCAGCAGTTGACTCTGGCGATCTGTCAGCGCCAAAGAGCCAAATTCTAATTGCTGTACCATCTAGAGGCAGAATTTCAAAGCTGTCTTCCAGCTGCAAACGCCCACGGAGCACTCAGGGCAGTCACCTTTGGCATCGCGTAATTGTGACCCGTGTGGTCTGGGTTGCAAGAAGGCCAGTGGGCAACAGTCCTTTAGCTCCCCAGGGTCCTGTGGAATGGCTGGATCCTAATCAGCTGAAGAGACCTTAGCGATATCAAGCAGCAGTGTAAAGGCACTAAAATATACACTGGGCTTGTTTAAATCTTTTGCTAATTAACTGGATGTGTGGCTTTAAAATTCCCAGGCTGCCCATTCTCCAAAACAAGCAGCGATGTTGTTTTCCTGGAGGAGTGATGGGGAGACGTGGAGTGCATTAGCAGAAAGCACCACTCCATCTTAAGCAGAACGCTTTGTGGTTTCTCTCTTGGGTATCTCAGGGTGTTATAACTGATTCCTTTCCTTTCTTTTCTTTTTTTCCTTCCTTCCTTCCTTCCTTCCTTCCTTCCTTCCTTCCTTGTTTCATTCATTCTTTATATTCTCAAACTATCATCCTATCCCAGACTCCTGAGTGCTGGGATCAAAAATATCTCTCACTGTGTTTATTTTGGAATGACTTTTAAAAAAACAATTAACATTTTTTATGTGTATGAGCGTTTTGCCTGCATACGTGTGTATTGCACTATATCCCTCCAAGGTGCCTGCGGAAACCAGAAGAGGGCATCAGAGCCCTTGGAACTGGAATCACATGGGATTGTGAACTGCCCTTTTGAGTGTTAGGAATGGAAGGGGGTCTCTGGCAAGAGCAACCAGTGCTCTAACCTGTTGAGGCATTGTTCCACCTCCACTTTGTAATGCTTTCTGGGTTTCACTTCCATCACAAGAAAATTTACTACTCCAAGAAGTTATTGGTATAATGTTCTATAATTGTAGCATGTATTGAGTATAACAATATCACTAGACCCCTATTTTGTAGCTGAATAAATTGAGATTTGGAGAAATTGGCTTGCAAAGTAACATAGAACATAGAAAAACACATTTAAACTTGATTGTCCCCTACAGTCTCACAAAAGACTTAGAGCCATTCAGTTGCTGGGCCCCACTGTCAATTTTCATTTTCTTCTCTTATGTTTTTGAAGTTTTTAAAATTGTTTTTATTGAGCTATATTTTTTCTCTGCTCCCTTCTCTTTCTCCCCTCTTCCTCTGACCTCTCCCATGATCCCCACCCTTCCATTTTACTCAGGAGATCTTACCTTTCTCTACTCCTCATGTAGATTAGATCCGTGTATGTCTCTCTTAGGGTCCTCTTTGTTGTCTACATTCTCTGGGATCATGAATTGTAGACTTGTGCTTCTTTGCTTTATGTCTAAAAGTCGCTTATGAGCGATTACATATGATATTTCCTTTCTGGGTCTGTGTTATCTCACTCGATATGATGTTCTCTAGGTCCATTTGCCTGCAAATTTCAAGCTGTCATTATTTTTTCCTGTTGTGTAGTACTCCAGTGTGTAAATGTACCACTTCTTCTTTATACACTATTTGGTCAAGGGGCATTTAAGTTTAAGTTGTTTCCAGGTTCTGGATTTGACAAATAATGCTGTTTTGAACATAGTTGAGTGTTGGCAGAGGCTACTTTTTCATTCCCAACCACTCAGAACTAAACACATTTACAGCATACAGAGGAGAATCCCGCATCAGTTCAGCACATGTCCTTGTGGTATGACTGAGCATCCTTTGAATATATACCCAGAAGTGGTATTTCTGGATCTTGAGGTAGGTTGTTTCCTAATTTTCTAAGAAATCACCATACTGATTTTCAAAGCAGCTTTACCAGTTTGCACTTCCACCAGCAATAGAGGAGCATTCCCTTTACCTCACATCCATTCCAGCATAAGTTATCATCAGTGTTTTTTTTTTTTTTTTTTTGTTTGTTTGTTTGTTTTTAGAGACAGGGTTTCTCTGTGGCTTTGGAGCCTGTCCTGGAACTAGCTCTGTAGACCAGGCTGGTCTCGAACTCACAGAGATCCACCTGCCTCTGCCTCCCGAGTGCTGGGATTAAAGGCATGCGCCACCGTCGCCCGGCTATCATCAGTGTTTTTGATCTTGGCCATTCTTAGAGGTATAGAATGAAATCTCAGAGTTATTTTGATTTGCATTTTTGTGATGGCTAAGGATGTTGAGCAGATACTTACATGTCTTTCAGCCTCTTTAGATTCATCTATTGAGAGTTCTCTGTTTTGGTCTGTACCCCATATTTTAAATGAATTATTTGTTCTTTTAATGACCAATTTCTTAAGTTCTTTGTATATTTTGGAGATCAACCCTCTGCCTTATGTGGGGTTGATAGACCAGGCTACCCTCGAATTCACAGAGATCTGCCTGTCTCTGCCTCCCAAGTGCTGGCATTAAAGGTGCTGTTTTGCTTTAACTCAGATCCTTCTGAATTCTCCAGCTTCAATATGGCTTGAATTTTTTTTAATGCCATACAAATTGTTTTCTTTTGTCCTATATAAAATTCAATATTTGTGAGAAAACATTCTCCCACACCTTTAAATGGAACAGTACAGAGCTGATCCCAAAGGAGACTAGATTTCTTCTTGGTTAAATCTCAAAGAGAGCAGTCTGTGTTTTCAAACACATGGTAACTTAGCTTCTCCTCCCACTTCCCCCTCAAAACAGAGGCGATTATATGAACTCTCTCTCTCTCTCTCTCTCTCTCTCTCTCTCTCTCTGTCTCTCCCTCTCTCCTTTTGTTTCCTTTCTACATTTTTAACCTAAACTTAAAATGCTTTTATGTGTAATAGCCAAAGTGTATCTGTGCTTAAAGCAGCAAGACACTTCAAAACCTGGTGTGGATCGCAGTGAGGAGAACGGAACAATCACATCAGTTCCACACTTGCTATCATCATAAGCTAGTCTGAATTTGGGTTTTTACTGCTTTGAAGAGACACCATGACCACAGCAACTCTGATAAAGAAAACATTTAACTGAGGGGGCTCACTTGTACTTTCAGAGGCTTAGACCATTAAGCATCATAGTGGGGAGCAAGGCTGCTTGCAGGTAGATATGGTGCTGGAGGAACAGCTGAGAGTCCTTTATTTTGCAAGCAACAGGAAGTTGGCTGACAGTCACACCTAGGGCATCCTGAGCACAAAAGACCTCAAAGTCCACCCCCAGAGTGACACACTTCCACCAACAAGGCCACACCTCCAGATAGTGCCACTCTCTTTGGGAGCCATTTTCTTTCAAACCACCAGAGAGAGCTCTGCAGGTAATCAAATGCCCCTGGGATGCTGGTGGTTCCCACCACAACCCTGCCCATTATCAGTGTCAAGCCATGAGCACCTTGGCAACAGTCTGAGTTATGAGATATGTTTATATTTTCTAGCCTGTGATTGACACCGTGAATATAATTCTAAAACAAATAATCGAAATCTCTGGACCTACTTATTTTAGGAAAGAGCATGCCAGGCCACAACCCAAAGTTAATCGCAGCAAATGGCAGACTTTTTCAGAAACAGATATACCCCAGGAACAGGTAGAACTAAAATGCACGTGACTTCCTGCTAAGTCTTATGTGCCCCTTAAATTGCTCCCCCATTTGTTTTTCCACCAGACGCTACTCTGTAAGCGCTCCTCATACATTTTAGAAGGCAAGTATAGCTCAGTGATGGAATCTTTACATCAGAGCTGCCAGACAGAGTCTTTACATAAGACCCTGTGTCATCTGGTTGCCATTCGAACCAGAATCAACTTTTTTTTGTTTTGTTTTGTTTTGTTTTTGTTTTTTGTTTTGTTTTGTTTTGTTTTTCGAGACAGGGTTTCTCTGTGGTTTTGGAGCCTGTCCTGGAACTAGCTCTTGTAGACCAGGCTGGTCTCGAACTCACAGAGATCCGCCTGCCTCTGCCTCCCGAGTGCTGGGATTAAAGGCGTGTGCGCCACCACCGCCTGGCCAGAATCAACTTCTTTATCTAAATTTGTTTTCTTATCTTTCCAACATTGTTATGTATCTCATAACCTGCTGCTAACACAGAATAAAGTAAAATATAGAAAGCCATAAACTCCAAACCTGGAACAAGACAAGCCTCAACAGTTTTAAGACTTTGGAACTTCTTTTTGCGGCACCTACAATATCTGTTGGCAGAAGATGCTGGTGTGTGATTGTGTCAGTTCTCCCCATTGGGAAATTAAAGAATCAAGTCATAGAGTCTGGGGATATGATTCAGCTATAGAGGCACTTGGTACCAAGCCTGATGACCCAAGCTCAATCTCTGGGACTCACGTGATGGAAGGAGCAAATAGATTCTGTGTGTTGTTCTGTGACCCCCCAACACACGGACTGTCGCATGACACGTGCATACACACACAGTAATAAAGCATTCAAAAGAACATAACCACTGAATCATTAAATCATTTATATTTTCAGTAGGTGATATTTTTATGAAAAATGACGTTAAGTGTAGGACTATTATCAGGAATGACTGGTTGTAAGATAAATAAGCATTTTTTTGCGAATTCAAGAAAGTTCTCTTACCAATGGCATTTTTCTTTTATTAAAAACAGGTTAACAAAGGAATTTAGTGTTATATTTCATAATTTCAAAAGGGCAGCACAGTTTGGGGTTTTGCTAGGTCTATCAGTGGTAAAAAAAATTGTCTACAATTTTCTGAAGACAATAGTTTACAATTGATTCCAATTGATGTGCTTTTCCAGACATCCTGGCAAACCTGAGTTTTCTCCAGAGATTTGGCTGGAGCAAAATATGAAAAGCACTTCACTTGTAAAGTGCAATTGAGCTCCAGAAATTTATTAATGCAGACACAGCAATGTGAATATGAGAAAATGTACTGGGCAAGCTTGCTAGTCAACTGCCAGCCGTATCCCAGAATGTCATTTCCAGGTTCGAATTTCTTCTTGGTAGAAGTAGAGGCAGAACAAATCATGGAGAAAAGAATGTGGAAAATATCTGTCCTGCAAAGCAAAACCTTAGGCACATGTGCTGTGTAATTTGTTGTCTAGGAATGCCTGTAAACAAGATCAAAGGAGGAGTTACAATTCTTTTCCCCGTCCCTGCACCTGCTCTGTTCTCAGCTCTCAGTGATCAATACTAGTGGGTATTGACTGAGCGCCATTCTGTTGACAGAGGTTTCTGTCCCACCCAGTCCTGCAGTCATTCAGTCCCAAAGAAACACACAGAGGTCTACATTAATTATAAACTGGTTGGTCTAGTAGCTCAGGCTTCTTATTAACTCTTGTAACTTATATTAGCCTATAATTCTTGTCTGTGTTAGCCAAGTAGCTTGGTACATTTTTCGGTGAGGCAGTCACATCTTGCTTCTTCTGTGGCTGGGTCATGACTGCAGACTGAAACTTTCCTCTTCCCATAATTCTCATTACCCTGCCTCTACTTCCTGCCTGGCTACTGACCAATCAGCATTTATTTAAATAGTACAAGAAACAAATCTTCACAGGGTAAAAGCATTGTCCTACAGCAAGGGGGGTGCCTGTAGACTATTCATCCAAGGAAGAGTCGCCTGCTACACAATTCATTGTTGTCACCTCCCTTCTGTCAAATTCCAGTGCATCATCGTGTGTTTACCTGTTACTTTCTACCAAAGTTGTAAAGCATGACACATGAGAAGCAAACGCTTTTTATGTTCAGATGGAACAGAGTAGCTGAAGGTGAGGTTAGAAGTTGGGGAAGGAAGGAAGACTGAAGTAAACTGTTCACAATGAGCCATGGTCTGAAAGGGTGCCACTGCTTAAGATTTCCATGACAGTAGGAAAGTGGCAAACAAAGAAAGAAAAATGTCACTTGCTTGTGACCTCACAACTTCAGTGAAGGAATTCCATAGACTCCACATAGAGAAGCCCTGTCACTTGTCTGCCTTAGTTAAGGGCCCTATTGCTGTGAAAAGACCCCATGACCATGGCAACTCTTATCAATGAAAATGTTTAATTGAGAAGGTGACTTTTATTTTCAGAGGTTTGGTCCATTACCATCATGGTAGAAAGCATGACAGCTGGGAATATGGCCGTGTGCAGGCAATATGGTGCTGGAGGAACTGAGAATTCTGCATTCTGATCCAAAGGCAACAGGAAGTGAACTGAGACATTGTGTGTGGTTTGAGCAAATATGAGACTTAAAAGCCTGCATTCACAGGGACACACTTGCTCCAACAAGGCCATGCCTCCTCCAACAAAACCACTCCCTAAGAGCTTATGGGGGTCAATTACATGCAAACTACGACACTGTCTGAATGAATCTAATCTGAAGACAATCTTCAAGTGAACAGAAAGTTTAAAATCAAAGCAAGTTTCAAGTCCATCACTATAAACAGCCAAGGTTCCTGATGATAGTCATATAGAGCTTTTTTCTTTAGCAAGAGTATTTTTCTAATTAATCTGTCATTCCTTAAAATACAGTAACATTCCATATTATGTGTGTGGATTTTATTATATGAAGGTATTTCCCTATTCTCATTCAATTTTAAACATTGCATTTGTAAATACAGTACATTTTTCTTCTTTCTCTTGAGCAGCACCCACTCCCTCTTTTTGTGTCTCTATTCAATCATCCATCCAATCAAAATGGTCCCTTGCAAGTCGGATCTCATGGCTCCCTGTTCTGCCTCCATGTTGGATTTGCCTATGTCCAGGACTCTCATCTCAACATTGATTAGAACTTTCCTCTACTGTCAGAGTTGGGAATGGGTGACTAAAACAATGTTTTCCTTTTCAAAGAAAGCATGTAGTTTCACATTTTCAAAAGGAGTCAGCATGTTTTCCTAAGTCACACAATTAATTAATTGGCTTCCCCTACTGTCCCCATAAGGTTGAGCTTCCATTATTTACTTGTTATGTGGTCTCCTCTCCATAGAGATGGCATTTCAGTTAATCCCACTGAACATAAATACCCTGTCACTTCTGGAGTTTATTCAAGGGATTTCTGAACGTCATTTGGAAATGGGGGCTATGTGGTATCACATCAGGAAAGCGGATGACTACAGGAATGCCTTTCTTCTGGGAGGAGAGCTGGGGGTCCACTCGCCAGAACAGAAACAACCGAGAGGGCTGGGGGCATCTTCTGAAAAAGCCAATAGTGATATCATCCCTTTGACCAATACTTTGCCTTTTATGGCAGTTGACAGGCGAGACACCCCACAACGCCACTCCTTCTGCCAGTGCTCATGGTCGCATTTTTGTTATTTCCCGTCCCATCTGGGGTGTCTCAGCTCATCTCCAGCTGAACACTTGCACGGTGCTTCTTGTTCATCCCTTGCTTCTGCATGCTGACATTCCCCTCAGCCTCCTGAAGCAAACCAAGCATCTGTGGGTCTTCTCAACACCCAGATCTGGCAACTGGTTCTTCTGTTCTGCAGTTGTTATTGAGGGCTGGCTCACCATCAGCAGCATGAGGGAGACTGGAAACTTTTCAAGTCAACGTGAGCACACCTCCAGACATATTAGACAGCGGGAAAGAGTCCCCAACTCATTTAATTTACCCACTACATCCTACAGCTTGAATGGACATCATGAGTTTTTCTCTGATGATCTAATAAAACTTGTTTGTATCTTCCAGGAAGAAACTTTTCCATTTGTTGATATTCATTTTCAAAGTTTAATTTTCATAATGATATACAGAAAAATAAGAGTCAAGTATAAAGGAATCACCTGTACATGTAACACAATGATTACAGAGCTTTTCTTCAGCAATTCTCCAAACAACTCTGCCTGTCCCTTGGACTCCTACTGTAAACCCCAGGCTGCCCAGAGCACCCAATGTGTGGTACCCTATAGCACACAGAGCTTATCATCTGTTGGGCAAGGAAGATGCATTTTAAAGAATAAATGTTTGTAGAGTATCTTCTTATTACTTTCTAGAATTTAACAGAGAAGCATAGAACTCAAACATTTACTGTACCCTGGACTTCGTGACTAAATTGAGAATGCTACCTCACATGGAGCTGAGAAGAAGATGTGCACACAAGACATCCTCTGGCTTCCTTCCAGTTTTCCTACACCACTGTTACTTCCATGGTCCTTGCCTGAGCTGCCTCAGATAACCGTCCATTTTTCTAATTAACGATAATATGCCTGCAGGCCTTACTCTGGCCACATATTACTCTGGAACTTTCCAGTGGGATTTCACGGTCTGTGCGGCATCTGTTTCTAGAAGGTCAGGAAGCAGTGCAGATGGGTGTGTGTAACGACCAGTGCGTTGTAAGAAAGCAGCCCCTGTGGAGAAGCCTGAGGAGATAAGATGCAGGCCATGGTCATAACAAAGGATTAATAAGTACAGTATGAGAAGGCAAGTCCAGCAGTTTGCATGAAGGGACGTTCCTAGGCACATTGGACATGAAGGGGCCATGCATTTCACCATGAAGGAAGCAAGAACAAAATTAACACACAGCAATCTGGAAAGGCTTTAGATTGCCAGAAATGTGTCCCAGGAATTACCCATCCGTGTCTTGTCATGCGGGCTTTCCCAAGCCTCTCTCCACAGATGGCTTCTGACGACCTTCTTCTGCATGCCCTTCCCTGGGGCCTTTAGTACACTCTTATGCCTAGTTTTCCAATAACCAATTCTAGCCAGACCTGAACCCTTATGCCTAACCCATAGAACAATGTTGCACAGTCAAATACATCTGCCTTTTGTACAGATTTTTAAATTAATTCCTCCCTAAAGTATGCATCATTTGCAATGCCATGAGCAACATATGGGAGTGTCTTATCAATTTCACTGAGGATTTTCTTTTAGGCTTATAAGGAGAGTTTAGCTTAATGGCATCCATGAATCCTCTATGTACTCTGACTTGATATATAGCTGTTTGTGCATATGCTTTATTTTCAGAGCTTTAAAAACCACTGAAGGCAGAGACACATTAACTGATATTCATCTTCCCTTACAGCCCCTAGCAGAGAGTCATGCATGCAGAAGGTACTTCAAGGTATGGAGGAAAATAACATGTATATACAACTCTTGGTAAATCAACAAACAAAAGGAAAGAAAAGTTAGGGTCAAGATAATTTCTAAATAAATTAGAGTCAAGAGCTTTTTGATGTCCAGCTAGCCACATTGTGTTGTCTGTGATCAGATTTTTCTGACTGTGAAGGCTCACTTACCGCTCACATTTGCTTTCTGTACGTTGTAAACCTACAGCCACCAATTCACAATGTAATTAACAAAGACCAGTTTGGAATTCTGTGGATTTAGGCTGCACGAAGAAATAAATTCTATACCAAGCTCAAACCATCACTATGGGCACAACCTGTGACCGCCATCTTGATAGACACACTCTTCACAGAACTCTGGAATGGATATGAAACACGGCTGTCTTTTCAGAAACCTCACACAGCAATTTCTGCTCATGACATGGGGCAGTACGCAGCTGTCACACATGCCGTGTGTGGCTCCTTACAGTGAGATGTCTGGAGAGTTGTTTCTGGAGTTAGAAGCACATGCAGCTACATGGAGGATCCATGTTTAGTTCCAGCACCCACATCAGGCTGCTCACAGCTCCATGTAACTTCTTCACACACACACACACACACACACACACACACACACACACACACACACAGAGGATAAAGTTAAATCCTTAAGAAAAGTAACTTTCTTTTCAAATTGAAATAAAAGTCTCATGCTAGGGGACTGGATTAAATTAGGAAAGACGGTTCCAACTATGAAAGCTAACAAGTTATTTTGTGATTTTAACATTCTATAGATGTTCTTAACCAAGATGGAGTAAAATCTAATCTCCAAAGACTCCTCCCAAAACTTTAGCTTGGTGCTGCATGGCCCTGAATTCCATCAGCTTTAATGACATAGCCTCGTGTCCTGTTACTGTACTGGGTACAGGTTGGTGCTGGCTTACACTGCAGCCACACAGCTGCTGGGAGATCATTGAGGGGTCTGTGAAGAGCAAAGTATGGGGGCCTTCATAATGATCCATCCATGTAATGAAAGGATGCATAGTCTCTACAGGGAAGGTGTTTAATGCATACTACCAACTAGTCAGGTAAAGCTCTCCTGTCTGAGTGTTTATAGAGCTCATAGCTGTAAAGAGAGGGGGAAATTATTTGTTTTTATTTGTGCTGCTAACAGTTGATGAGGTTTAATTCTGAAAATAAGGAAATAGTTTAATAGTTCAGGCAGGGCAATGTAAAAACAGAGAAAGATGACAAAGATATTTCGATTAGTCTTATAGAAACCCACAGAAGACTTTGTTAGGTGAGTTGACCACAGCCTATCTCACGGCCTGGCCAGGTAAATCAGATACCTGATTTCAGCTGTGGAGAAGTTGGCACCTCCAAGTGTTCACTACAGCCACGGAAACTATGAGCAGTCGTTTTTGCCTAAGTTTTACAAATTTCCTCTAGAGCTGCAGTGTTTAAGTCAGAGAAAACATGCAGCAGTTCTTCTTTATCCCAAAGGATTAACAACTCATAAGCAGAGTCCTCTACACACATGCATGTATATGTGGAGCTGTGACTGCTCATGCCTTCACGTGCGTGTGTCTTTGTAAACTTGTGACTTCCAGGATGCTACACACAACATGTTAGAGCTCCTGCGTTACTGATAACAGTGGAGATGAAGGTCACAGCCACACAGAATGCCAGTGCACACTCTAGAGTAGTCTCCCTTTCCAGTCTGACCTGTGGCTGAGCCAACCGTCCTCCCTATCTGTTCAGCTTCTCGTGCTCACTGTTCCTCGGTTCACTGGTCTTCAAACACGCGATTATTATTGTGTTAACTTTGCTTATGTATCAGAGAAGAAGATAGTGACCTGAGAGATAAAGTACACTGGTTTGAAGAGTTTTATTTATGTTCGTTAAATTAAAAACTATTAAATGCTCAGGGGAAAAAACTATAGACCATCCTTATGGTTCTCTGCATAAGCACACACACATATACAAACACACATGCATACACACATACGCATGCACGCACGCACACATACATGCACATATACACATGCACGCACACACACACACATACACCAGTTCCAAACTGCCCTGCTGTGCCACACTACAGTGGGCCAAGTCGCTGACCGTCAAATGGTAGCTGGGATCCTTAAGGAATCTAGAACAATGTCAGCCGCTTGTTTGAAGCAGGCCTTCCCGACCTGCTGCTGTTCGGGTGTCTAATGAATACAGCTGAGAGCGAGTGAGACGACAGCAGGAAGAGAGCTAATTAAACACTTGTGAGGTAACAATACTGAAAATGAGGCCATCTGCTTGATTGGCACAGTGGGCCATGCAGAGGAATCAAATACTCTGACCACGAGGAAGCCAGGAGGGGAAGCAAGAAAAGTGTGCCAAGCGTGACATCCGACTTGTCAACGAAGCAGAAATATTTCTGTTGACCTGGATATCTCCTTAAGAATCAGGCAAAGGTCCACCTAAGTCTGTGCTATGTGCGGTAAAGGTTAGCCCTGCAGTGCAGGGACATGCACTTTAAAACAGGGCATCACTTGGGGAGGATGCAAGACACTAGAGTGTTTCATTTGGTGTCAGGACCTCACAGTTCAAAGATTTATTTGAAATTGTCTATGAACGCCAGTTTTCAAGTATGTCCAGTTCTTGATCAAAGTCTCTGATTGCAAGTAGTAGCAACTGACTGGCTAATGGGGGGGCAGGGATAATAAAATAGCAGATCAGATGGTTGGTAAGACAGGAGAACACCTTTGAGGTTAAGCTGCCAAGAGTATGTGGAGCCCCACAGTGCAGACTGAGCTCGCTCAGGGACAGCATGCATCTCCTTTGTACCTAACTCCTCCAAATAAGGGTTCCAGCTGCAGAAAATTTCCTCGGGGATGGGCTTTCACCCAGCTGTTCATTCCAAAACAGAAATCTCAGGGACAGCCTCAAGTTTCTCACGTGTCCTGCAAGGCAGATGAAAGTTGCACAGTTTCACCACCCTGGGTGGACATGTGGATGGGAGGTACGTGAAATTTTCCAGAGATTTCTGATGTAGCATGAATAAAAACCCAGAGACAGATATTGGGGTTCAACCTGAAGATCATCAAGGTAAAGCAGCCAGCCACTGGCTCTAACCTCTATGTCAGACCAAAAGGATGAGATCCTTTGATGTGAGATTTCCCTCTGTATCCTGTAAATATGATTGGTTAATTGATAAAGAAACTGGTTTGGCCTGATAGCATAGAGTAGAGCTAGGTGGGGAAAACTAAGCTGAATACTGGGAGAAAGGAGGCGGAGTCAGAGAGAAGCCATGAAGCCCCGCCAGAAACAGACACCAGAACTTTAGCAGGTAAGCCACAGATTAATAGAAATGGGTTAAATTAAGATGTAAAAGTTAGCCAATAAGAAGCTAGAGCTAGTGGGCCAAGCAGTGATTTAATTAATACAGTTTCTGTGTGGTTATTTTGGGTCTGAGCAGCTGGTAACAAACAGGCAGCCTCCTACAACAATCCTGGCCCATGAATCATGAAGACGCCACTCTCCAAACTCCACACGTGGGTTCAGGCCCCACCCTGAGCACCAAATGTAGCATGATTAATAAAAACCCAGAGACAAATATTGGAGTTCAACCTGAAGGTCAGAAAAGCAAAACAGCAAGCCTTTGACTCTTATCTCAACCTCAGTACAAAATGGCAACGAGACTCTGTCTGAGAGCTATCTCCTCCTGTCTTAAATTCCTGGGATTAAAGGCGTGCACCACTTCTGCCCAGCTTCTATGGCAAACTAGTGTGCACTACTGCATAGTCTGTAAGGCTGAATAGGGCAGCTGTTTTATTTTCCGACCTTCAGGCAAGCTTTATTTATTAAAATACAAATGAAATATCACTACGTTCTAAGATGTGGTGGATGGAACCCAAGTCATCTCACAGAGTGGCCACCTAACCTGTCATACCAAATGAAACTTCTCAGGTTAGATAAACATTTCAGAGGTGTGAGCCTCAACACCTCCACTAGAAGTTAACACAAGGCTACTGTAAAGTGACAGGTATCTGAGGTTCGTTTTCCTAGCTTATCATCTACCAAATCAAAGATTCTAATTTTTTTTTTAAAAAAAACCTTAATGTATTTATATGCTCACCTCTTCCTCTGTTTCTCTCTCTCTCTCTTCTCCCTCTCCCTTGTACACACATACTCACATATACCAAGGACTTGACTGTATCTATTATAATAATTGTTGTGGGCTTTTTATGTTAAACGGGTTTATGGTCCTCGAGTACACAAACTTTCAAAAATTCAAAAGTTAGGAAAACAGCCAAAGCTACAACTTTTAAAGTTCTAACATCATCATCATCATCATCATCATCATTACTTGTGTTTGTGTGTTCCTAAATATAACATGACTATTATCTTTAGCCAGTCCTGCTTGCTGTAAGCATCCTGTCTGATCCCTGCAGGGTTGCTGAGGCTGGCACTGAAAGGCCACTGATAATTTGAGGTCTTAATTACTAGAAACAATTGCTTCTTCTCAAAGGATGGGGTAAATTTCTGTGTGTTGTAACTCTTACTACTTTAGTGCTACAAAATCTGGTGCAATGTGAAAAGGAAAGAAGAGGAAACGGAGTGAGTATAATACCTCAAAAATGTTAAAGAAATGCTATAAAGTTACAGTGATTAGAGATGGAGCCTGGGGATATCACGTGGCAGTAGAACGCTTACTTAGCATGTGTGGAGCCCTGGTTCAAACCTCAACACAACAGGAAATGAAAAGAATGTCATATGGTGTCATTGTGGCATGAGTTCACCCTATGTGAGCTGACACAAGGCTGGGGATAGAGTCCAGAACCTTTGGGAGCCCTGGTGAACCCAGATTCTATCAGTCTATTCTCTGGTTCAGAACACACTGCTTCAGCAGTCAGAGCACCCCGAGTCAATCACTAACAACAACAGATCGCCCTTATTGGACTCAAGTTTATAGGCTCCATATTACATTGAAGCCTGTGCTGGGCATATTCTGCTGCTTTTCAAGTTTTTATTATGATGCTAGAGCTGTTATTTCTCCTCCCCAGCACATCATTTATCATTCAGAAGAATTTTGGATCCTGTGAAAGATGTAAGTTACAGAAGAATTTTTAAAAAATACTTAGCCCTCAGTAGAATTTTCTAAACCCATCCTGATTTAAAGGGTGTGAGAGAGGAGCTTGAAGGACTCTTCTCAAATGCCTGTTTCCTCTCACGCTATTGGAAGCAGTGTGCACCTTAGTGTCATTTTGATTGATTGCATAACGGGTATTCTTGGTTTCTGGAGCTCTAGTCTGAGTCAGTCTTGCCCAGTTCAAAGATAAAGCACTCAAAAGGACTTCTGTGGTGCCTAAAGGGCCTTTCTGTAAAAGCTCAGGAGATGGCTGGATGGAAGTTTCCATGAGGGGAAAAAAAGGAAAGAATAGTCAATGTGGCTTGGCAGGAAATGCCCGGAAAAAATGAAGCAAGGAATGGGGACGCACTGTCAAAGCTGGGCTGTTTGTGCAAAGAAGAGAAAATTATGGCACAGCCAAGAGTTTTCCAAACCCAACAGACAGAGAGGAGAGTATAAAACTGGCTTCCAGTTCCTTTAAATAAATCCTCTGATTTTTTAGCTACCACCTCTCTAAACCCTCAACTATGTTTAGTTCTAGATCACTTGCCACATCTGCACCTCAGACTGACAAGGTTGTTTTACGGCTTATATTCATAGAATCACGGCAACCGTTTGTATTTGCTGCAAGCCAGGACTGTCAAGCCTGTATTTAACTCCAAGGAAGTAAATAAAAATAAAGCATATCCAAGAGTGCTTGTACTCATAGCCAAGTGCTATTTCGGGTGGGACAGAAGGAAAAGAAGACATGAAAATTTACAAATACCCTAATCTTTTGCCTGGAATGACATGCTTTAAATCATACACATTGATTTTGATTTGTATTTGATGTGATTCAAAAGCCCCTCTTGTTACTGACCACAGAGAGCAGTGTTATCTTAAGCATTTGAAAGATAGACTGTACATCCTTACATAGTCCGTCTTTACTATCACAATTTACCTTCCCCTGGACGGTTTCCTTGAGCTGCCTGGTGACTGCAAACTCTAGTACAGCCGCTCAGAATAGCTCTTCCATCTTTTCCTTAACTCTAAGCCTTCTGGCACCTTCCTGTTCACTTAATAAACACTCACGTGCTGTTTCCCGTCTTCCACCTTCTTCCTCCTCCTTGGGCCTTCGAGCTTCTCTCTCTCCCTCTGTTACATTTCCCTAATGTTACAATCCTCCAGTGATTTTCCTGCAGTCCGCACTAGCCCATATACTTCCTAAGTGTGGTGCATTACCAATTTGCATTCTAGGGAGAGCCTGATACCCAGAGGGACCCACAACTTTGTTTGATTCAAGGCCATGATCTGATGTAAGTGCCTTGCGGAAGACGGAAAACACTCTTAATCCGAGAACGTCACTCCGTTCTCATAGCAGGATCTGATTGAGTCTGCTTTGATTTTGCCCCGGCAGAGTGATGATCTCAAATCATAAAACTCATGTCCATTGTGTGGAGAATACTCATCCTTGCCTTGCTGAATTCAATCCGGTGGTTTGGAGGTGATTTGACTGTCCCCACCAGCTAGTACTGAAATTTAACACTCAGAGAGAAGTGTTAGGAAGAGGGACCCAGGTGACTGTTCAGTCATGAAGACACAAACGCTTGTGTGAATTAGTGTACGCAGTGATGGGGGTAGCTTTATTACTAAAGTTGACTCCCTTTCTTGTGTATGCTCGTGCACAGCCCTGAGGCCCTGCTGAAAGCCTTCTTGAGCAAGAAGCTTCTCACTGGATTCAGATCCTTGCATTTCAATGTGCAGCCTCCAGAACTGTAAGAAATCATTATTTTCTTTATTACTTTCCCCAGTATCAATCAGTTCTTTAGTTACAGCAATAGAAAGTGTCCCAAGATACCTTCCTGGAAACCCTAGGTCTTTCCTTTCCCGGGAGGAAAAGGCCCCTCCAAGCAGATCAATGTGTCGTCACACCACCTAGGGCAAGGCAATTGCTGCCATGAAGCTTGGCTGTGGATGCCCAAACTGGAACTCTGTGTAATGTCCCCAGGGACAGATCTAATTCCTCAATTTGGCTTATAAAGGACCTTTCCAAATGGCTATTTATTTCACAGTCTGGCTTTTCTAGCAGCTTCATGAGCATCAGGTCTGCCCAGTCCATCAAAAAAACGCCTTTCTATTTCCTGATACACAACAGGCCCCTCCCACGACTGGCACACAGTTGACTCCTGGGCCCAAGTCATTTCCTAATTATAAATAAATCGCAACATGTCACTTTTTCTGGTCTCTAGCAATGCCTAGGGCGAATACAGTTCAACAAGTAAATATTTCCAATACAGTTCAAGTAATTACCTTGTATGATTCCAGTACTTGCCTCTAGGATCTCAAGAAGACCCCATCTTCATGCCCTCACCTGCTCCATTCTATGCTCATAGGATCCTACTCAGGCAAAGCATCACTGTTTGGTTCTCTCATTCAAAACAACAGATGTTAAAATTTCAGGTAACCTTGTTTAGTGTACTTTGCTCAAGTGCCACCTTGTCTACCTCCCTGTTACCACTCATTGTCCTCGGATGGAGTAAATGACAGAAAGCAGTGCTTGAATCCGCCATATTTACCCCTCCTAGAGGACAGGAGCCTTCCCACGGCCCTTCATGTGAATTATCTCGCTCTAAAAGGCACAGTCTGTCATGCCCAGGGCACTGTGGTGTTACTGTGCTTGACCATGGGAAGCAGAAAGGACTGAATAGTGCTTACAGTCAGTCCGTAGCCATACCACCCTGATTCTGCCTGATTAACAGTTAGGTAGTAAGTAGAGTTCTACCTGATTGGCACCTGGATGGTAGAACCTTATTCACAACATACATTGTTTCTTTTGTTTGTTTGTTTTTAACTTAGAATTTCAATTTTGACCTTATTCTCTGACCAGAAAATAATCACGGAATAATATTTCCTTCTAGAGATTTGGAGAAGAGGAAAGACGAAAGACATGTGTCCATGGGTCCAGAGACGGGTGTGGATCATTTTTTAATGAGTTCTTACAGGAAACAGCTTTTAAAGCTTCCATTGAAACATCTAAGCCTTTAATATCACACCTACAAATCATTTTATAGCTCTTTGAAGCATTTAAAATTTTTTCCGTGTCCAACTCCATGAGTTAGAGACAGTTGAGATAGTCACTGCTGTGCCCGTTGGTTTTTCTGACAGTTTTAAGATAATTTGCTTAGAGACGGTTACTAGCTCCAGCGAATGCGCAGTGGATTTGAGCAGGACTCTAGCTGGTCGCATTCTGTGCCCTAAAGCCTTTTGTTTTTTTCTAAACTGGCAGGTAGGACTGACCTACTTTATGCAGCCGACTTTTACTGGGACTCGCTTGAAGCCACCTGGCAGAAGTCCTCTCTCCTTCCTCCAAGGTTTCCTTGAATCCTGCAAGCGCCAAATTACACACTCTCCAAAGGGTGAGATCTCAGGCCAACAGCCCCAGGAAGCTGCTCTCCACAGGCGGTTCCACAGGCTCTCCAGTTCCTGGCACAGTCAGCCTTGGAAGGGAGAAGGCAGAGGAAGGAAATCTTCAGCACAGACGCTAACAGATAGAACCTAGCTTTGCTATGACTGGCTCTCACTGAATAATTTGTCATTGTCTACATAGACCAAGGTGACAAGCATTTATCAGAAAGGACAAGTCACATCTATGAATGGATACACTTTGGACGGCTGGGTTAATTTTTAAAAATCTCCACTCAAAAAAAAAAAAAGAAGAAAAAGAAAGAAAGAAAGAAACAGACTAGAAACAAATTTGTAATCAAGAATTTATCCATCACCAAAGAAAAGGTTGTGAATATTAAGCAGAAAAGCCAAAACACAGGCAGAAAATGGACATAGTGTTAGCTGGGAAAAGAGAAACCAAATCCTCTTTCTCCACTCCACTCCTGCATGCATCAGTAGCTCACCATCCTCTCCTTCTCTCCCCCACCCAAAGAAAAAGGTACTTTGATGCAGTTGTCTTTAGACATAAAGCATAAAACACTTGGACGACTGAATTAATCGAGAGTCTAGCGTTGAGTCTATACATTGATTTTGTTTATCTCTATTACATTTCAGAATATTAGATTTAACATACCAGTTTCTAATGAAGACAGTTTGTGGCAGCACAGCAAATCACTGCAGCGGCGTTCCCTCTCTAGAGTCATCTGCTGTTCTTCTGTATTGTTTCAACACAGCTGATTATGACAGACACTTGTTGGTGCTGTGGGGATGAATATGCAAGGGGAATGTAACAGTTCTGCATTGGCCCATCTGTGCTGCACACTACGCTATCCATGCTGCCGGTTGATGCCGGTGAAACAGAAATGAAAGAATGTTCTTTTTCCAGCCTCCCAACCACACTTAGCCTTGGAGGCTCCTGCCTAGCCACTTTCAAGAAATTCATCTTCTTTATGGAGTCCATTAAGCGAGCCTAGGTGCAGCCTGCTGCCAGCCCTAAGGCCTAAACACAAGGCAGCTCAAATCCTCATTCGAGTCCTTGACTCCGTTCTGTGATAGATTGGATTGAATTCAGCAGCTCTGTGCAATGCCTATTTAGACCCTCAAGAGAGTGACAGAGGATGTCGTTTGCCTGGGGAAGAGGGGAGAAGAACACTTCGTGGATTTGCAATGTGACCTTTATCAGCTGTCCTCAGGTCAGAATGGCAAGAGACTTGAACCGGCAATGTCCTCAGGTCAGAATGAAAAGGTACGATTTAGGTTGGTGATGCCCGCTGGAAATTCCAGCACTGGGAAAGACATTATAACATTGCTTCCCTGTCACATGGACAAGCTGGCACAGAGGGGGTGTGCAGAAACATGGAACTATAGCTGTAAAGCAGGCTCCAAAGATGTACTGGTTCATACAAAGTTTAACATTACGACCCTACCACATGGATCAGCAGGTAGAAGTGCTTGCTGAGAAGCTTGGTTACCTGAGATGGGTCCCTGGAACATATAAGGAAGAAAGAGATAACCAATCCCCTTAGCAAATTGTCTTGTGACATCCACAAGTCAGTTGTAGCAAGGGTGTGAATTTGTGTACATGCACACACCTGAATAAATAAATGCAAAAACTTTAATAAAAATGCAGTATTAGTAATTGTAGTAGCCATAAGTCTGCTGGATTGCCTCTTACTTAGTAACTCATGGTGAAGTCAATAGTAGTAGATGAAGGGTCAAAGTCAAACCATGAACCAAATAATGTGGCCAGAATATCTCCCGCTGCAAGTGTTCTGAGCTTTGCTGTGCAATGCTGAACTTTGTGTATGATCCATATGGTTTCGGAGAGAATCCAACTTAACGTTTTTAAAGCATATACAAGGCAAATCATTACTGCACTAACAATTCAGATACCATATTCTGATATATTTGAGCATGCTCACTTAAAATACCAAAATAAAGTAAAAATTATCTTCATCTAATGCTTCTTAAAACTCTGGCTGTATGGTTTATGTCTGTCCAGGGAGCTTCAAAAACGGGAAAAAACTATAGTAAATGTGGGGATAGGGTGTGTCTTCTCTGTATATCCTGTCCTCATCAGAATAGGGGTCTCCAGAGGCTACTTGGGAAAACCCCAGACTATGCAGGGAAAAGAAACATGGCCGCGGTGCAGGTGGGAAGGCCCATTGAGCATCCTTACCTAAGCTGCGGCAGTGGAAATGCTCCCAGTGAGGTTTAAAATGGGACCTGGTATACGGCAGAGCCCTGAATTCCAGTGTGGGAATTGATGAACTAAACTCCATCCAGACAAGGAGGTGACATTTCAGGTGTTTTTATCTACAGCTTTCAAGTATCTGCAAAATCCTGCAGGGTCTCATGTGGTACTGACAGGTTTTGCAGTGAGGGACCCAACAGAGAGAGCAGAGACCAGAGTCACCTCTGGCAGGCTGTGTCCTCTTGATCCCCATTGTCTCATCTGTAAAAAAGGATTTCTCTACTTTTCCCATCCTCAGGGTCACTGTGAGGACCAGGAGATATGCAGAACCCAATATTTACACAGAGGCACCTGTGGCGGCCACTCCTCCTTTACACTCCCTGGATGAATGCTTCAGACATGCCTCTAAAGAAATGAATCAGGCTGGAGCGACAGCTCAGTGCTTAAGATGGTGCTTTGGAAAATGGTTATGGAGGTGCTGATTTTACAGAGAGTCAAGTTTGGTTCCCAGCACCAACATCAGGTGGCTTACTATATACTATAACTCCAGTTCCAGGATGTGCAATGTCTTCTTCTAGCCTCTACAGGCATCTATACATACATACATACATACATACATACATACATACATACATACATACACACATATGTATACAAACACACATGAAAGATGTATATTTGAAAAAAAAGAAAGTATGTTAAACTAATTCTGGAGCCTTTTACCACTAAGGCATATCAGGTCTTTTAACAAATCTTGTGCCAGCTTTTCCACCACTGATGCTGCTAAAAATTGGTCACAGAAATAGTTATCTGCCACTGCCTCCTTAAAGAGCCTTGTCTGTCCTTAACTCTTTTAGCATAGAACTACCAATAGTACTTGCATGGTTTTCCTTGAAATTAATTTACAGATATTTGCACATTTAATAGCCTTCCTAAAAACAACTGCTTTCAGTTCTCTACGTAATTAATGCCTGCTACATTCTTCATGTGTACATAAAGGAAAGCAAATACTTTTAGCAGCAAATAATTTTTCTTCTTAAAAGTTCTATTCATGTAGAATGCACACACACAAACCACTAAATTTGTTTAAAAATATTGTTCCCGTGACACTTTTTTAGTATTTTCCAAAATTAAATCCCACCTCCATCGTTTCTAGAGATCTCCTCCCTGGACCGCAAACGCTGTCTGCTGCCAATGAGAGCACAAGTTCACTGCAAAGAGGAAAAATTTAAGCTGGAAGGAAGCATGAGTGACTTCAGGAACATGAATTCACAAAACCCAAAACTCTGTGTGTTCCAGCAAAGGTGGTTATGTGCGTTTTTGTCCATTACAAAGCAAGCGAAGAAAGTTATAAATCAAGACTTTTATTGAGTACATTGTTGGGAGCCACAGGAAGGAAGGTGGTAGCAAAGAGGACTTCTGCTATATGCCCCAGGTGTTGCCTGATAACAATCGTTGATTTCGGATTGGGGAAAGCTTGTGGTTTGCTAAGAGCACATTTTCTGAGTCAAAATATAATCACATAATTTCCCCCTTCCCTGCCACCCCTAATTCCAATGTACCCCAACTTTCACACTCTCAAATTCATATCCTTTATTCTTTAATTGTGTGTGTGCATGCTCATGCTTCTAAATATATAAATAAAGCCTTCTCAGTTCATACAATGTTACTTGTGTGTACATTATTTCATGGCTGACTATTTGTTCTCAGATAACCATTTGAGGAATTTGTGATAGGATGTGCTATACATGGCTTCCAAAAATAATAAAATTACCCTAGATAATTTGGCTCTGGCCTACAGTGTCAGAAATTTCAATTCACACCCAGGGTAGTTTCTTTATCTCCTAGATAAACCACAGGTGATGTTTTCAGCTGAACCTTACAATGTTCTAAAAAAGGAGGGAAAGAGTGGAACAGTATTATCTGGATACTGAGTCCGCGGAGATCTGCACTAGTATGTGCGTTTGGAAACCATCAGAATAAAAGACAAGAAAGTATCCAAGACAATGGGGATGCTCTCTTAATGGCTCATAGCCTAAGTGATGGGAGTTGGGTAGGTGGGTGTTTGCCACTTCCCTGGGAGCAAAAGTCAACAGCTCCTGGCCTGCAGACTGCAAGACTAACTCAGGCTGTGCCTGCTGTACTGACTCCCCTAGGCCTGAATCTTTGGAATAAAGCTGCATCAGCAGTGGTTTTGAAGAAAATAGAAGATGACGTTATATAGAAAAAATAGTTATCAGCAGCTGGCGCAAGCCAGCAGAGTCATGTCTACTGGGAGAAAACAATTCATTTTGAGTATATTTTATTTCTGTTCTTATGTAAGTGTAGTGCATCATTCACAAAAGTAAAACTAACTCATGTAAAAAGTACAGAGTAGAGTAGTAGGGATTTGAACCTGGAAAGGGTAGGGAATGGAAACAGAGATCAGGTAATGGATAGCAAGTTGCAATTAGCTAAGAGGAGTAGGTTAGAGAGGGACAACTCTAATAGACAAACACATATTATGTATTTTTTTTTTTTTTTTTTTTCCTTTTTTTTTTTTTTATTTTTTGGTTATTTATTTATTTATTTATTTTTTACTTATTTATTTATTTTTATTCTTTTTTAATTAAAATTTCCACCTGCTCCCCATTTCCCATTTCCCTCCCCTCCTCCCAAATATTGCCCTCCCCCCACTTCCCTCCCCCTATCCCCACTCCTCTTCTCCTCCCCCCACTCCATTCCCCCTCCCTCTCGATACTGAAGAGTAGTCCAAATTCCCTGCCCTGCGGGAAGACCAAGGTCCTTCTATCTACGTCCAGAAAGGTGAGCGTCCAAACAGGCTAAGCTCCCACAAAGCCAGTTCATGTATTAGGATCGAAACCTAGTGCCATTGTCCTTGGCTTCTCATCAGTCTTCATTGACCGCCATGCTCAGAGAGTCCGGAATCAACCCATGCTTATTCAGTCCCAGACCAGCTGGCCTTGGTGGGCTCCCAATAAATCAGTTCCACTGTCACAGTGGGTGGGTGCATCCCTCGTGGTCCTGAATTTTTGCTCATGTTCTCCCTCCTTCTGCTCCTCATTTGGACCTTAAGAGCTCAGACCGTTGCTCCAAATTGAGACTCTGTCTCTACCTCGATCCATCGCCAGATGAAGGTTCTAAGGTGATATGCAAGATATTCATCAGTATAGGATAGGGTCATTTCAGGTTCCCTCTCCTTAGTTGCCCAAGGTACCAGCTGGGGACATATTCCTGGACACCTGCGAACCCCTCAAGAGTCAAGTCTCTTGCCAACCCTAAGATGGCTCCCTTAGATAGGATATATACTTCGCTGCTCCCGTATCCATCCTTCCTATATCCCAACCATCCCAATCCTCCGAGCTCCTCCCATCCTCCCCTTCTCATATTTCTCATCCCATTTCCCCTTTGCCCCATGCCACCTCACCCGCAAGTTCCCAGTTTTTGCCCTGCAATCTTGTCTACTTCCCCCTCTCCATGCGGATGACTATATGATTTTCTTTGGGTTCACTTTCTTATTTAGCTTCTATAGGATCACACATTATATGCTTAATGTCTTTTATTTTATGGCTAGAAACCGATTATGAGTGAGTACATCCCATGTTCCTCTTTTTGAGTCTGGGATACCTCACTCAGGATAGTGTTTTCTATTTCCATCCATTTGCACGCAAAATTCGAGAAGTCATTGTTTTTTACTGCTGAGTAGTACTCTAATATGTATATATTCCACACTTTCTTCATCCATTCCTCCATTGAAGGGCATCTAGGTTGTTTCCAGGTTTTGGCTATTACAAACAATGCTGCTATGAACATAGTTGAACAGATACTTTTGTCATTTGATGTGGCATCTCTTGGGTATATTCCCAATAGTGGTATTACTGGATCTTGGGGTAGGTTGATCCCAAATTTCCTGAGAAATCGCCACACTGATTTCCAAAGTGGTTGCACAAGTTTGCATTCCCACCAGCAATGAATGAGTGTGCCTCTTTCTCCACAACCTCTCCAGCAAAGGCTATCATTGGTGTTCTTGATTTTAGCCATTCTGACCGGTGTAAGATGGTATCTCAAAGTTGTTTTAATTTGCATTTCCCTTATCGCTAAGGAGGTTGAGCATGACCTTAGGTGTCTTTTGGCCATTTGAATTTCTTCTGTTGAGAATTCTCTGTTCAGATCAGTGCCCCATTTTTTTATTGGGTTCATTAGCATTTTAAAGTTTAGTTTCTTGAGTTCTTTATATATTTTGGTGATCAGACCTTTGTCTGTTGCAGGGTTGGTGAAGATCTTCTCCCAGTCAGTGGGTTGCCTTTTTGTCTTAGTGACAGTGTCCTTTGCTTTACAGAAGCTACTCAGTTTCAGGAGGTCCCATTTATTCAATGTTGCCCTTAATGTCTGTGCTGCTGGGGATAAACGTAGGAAGTGATCTCCTGTACCCATATGTTGTAGAGTACTTCCAACTTTTTCTTCTATCAGGTTCAGTGTGTTCAGACTAATATTGAGGTCTTTAATCCATTTGGACTTGAGTTTTGTGCATGGTGATAGATATGGATCTATTTTCATTCTTCTACACGTTGACAACCAGTTCTGCCAGCACCATTTGTTGAAGATGCTCTCTTTTTTCCATTGAATACTTTTAGCTCCTTTATCAAAAATTAGGTGTTCATAAGTTTGTGGGTTAAAATCAGGGTCTTCTACTCAGTTCCATTGGTCGACTTCTCTGTTTTTATGCCAATACCAAACTGTTTTCAATACTGAGGCTCTGTAATAGAGTTTGAGGTCAGGGATGGTAATGCCTCCAGACGATCCTTTATTATATAAGATTGTTTTGGCTATCCTGGGTTTTTTGTTTCTCCATATAAAGTTGATTATTGTCCTCTCAAGATCTGTGAAGAATTTTGATGGGATTTTGATGGGGATTGCATTGAATCTATAAATTGCCCTTGGTAGAATTGCCATTTTTACTATGTTGATCCTCCCTATCCAAGAGCAAGGGAGATCCTTCCATTTTCTGGTATCCTCCTCAATTTCTTTCTTCATTGACTTAAAGTTCTTGTCAAATAGATCCTTTACTTCCTTGGTTAGGGTTACCCCAAGATATTTTATGCTATTTGTGGCTATCGTGAAGGGTGATGCTTCTCTGATTTCCATCTCTGCTTCCTTATCCTTTGTGTATAGGAGGGCAACTGATTTTTTGGAATTGATCTTGTATCCTGCAACGCCACTAAAGGTGTTTATCAGCTGAAGGAGTTCTTTGCTGGAGTTTTTGGGGTCACTTATGTACACTATCATATCGTCTGCAAATAATGAAAGTTTAACTTCTTCCTTTCCGATTTGAATCCCTTTGATCCCCTTATGTTGTCTTATTGCTATTGCTAGAATTTCAAGCACTATATTAAAGAGGTATGGAGAGAGTGGACAACCTTGTCGTGTTCCTGATTTTAGTGGAATAGCTTTGAGTTTCTCTCCATTTAATTTGATGTTAGCTGACGGCTTGCTATAAATAGCTTTTATTATAGTTAGGAACGACCCTTGTATTCCTAATCTCTCTAAGACCTTTATCATAAAGGGATGTTGAATTTTGTCAAATGCTTTTTCAGCATCTAATGAAACGATCATATGGTTTTTTTCTTTCAGTTTATTTATATGATGGATTACATTGATAGATTTTCGTATGTTGAACCAGCCCTGCATCTCTGGGATGAAGCCTACTTGATCATAATGGATAATTTTTCTGATGTGTTCTTGGATTCGGTTTGCCAGTATTTTATTGAGTATTTTTGCGTCGATGTTCATGAGTGAGATTGGCCTGTAGTTCTCTTTCTTGGTTGTGTCTTTGTGTGGTTTTGGTATCAGAGTAACTTCAGCTTCATAAAAGGAATTTGGCAATGACTTCTCTGTTTCAATATTGTGAAATACATTAAGGAGTATAGGTATTAGGTCTTCTTGGAAGTTCTGGTAGAATTCTGCATTGAAGCCATCTGGACCTGGGCTTTTTTTGGTGGGGAGGTTTTTTATAACAACTTCTAATTCTTCGCGACTAACAGGTCTATTTAGATTGTTCACCTGGTCCTGGTTTAACTTTGGTATATGGTACTTATCTAAAAAAGTGTCCATTTCTATAACATTTTCCAATTTTGTGGCATACAGATTTTTGTAGTAAGATCTAATGATTCTCTGAATTTCCTCTGAGTCTGTGGTTATGTCTCCCTTTTCGTTTCTGATTTTGTTAATTTGCGTATTCTCTCTCCGCCGTTTGATTAGTTTGGATAGGGGTTTATCAATCTTATTGATTTTCTCCATGAACCAGCTTTTTGTTTCATTGATTCTTTGGATTGTTTTCTGTGTTTCTATTTTGTTGATTTCAGCCCTCAATTTGATTATTTCCAGTCTTCTACTTCTCCTAGGTGAGTCTGCTTCTTTTTTTTCTAAAGCTTTCAGGTGGGCTATTAAGTCTCCAATGTGTGCTTTCTCCGTTTTCTTTAAGTGGGCACTTAATGCTATGAATTTTCCTCTTAGCACTGCTTTCATAGTGTCCCATAGGTTTGAGTATGTTGAGTCTTCGTTTTCATTGAATTCAAGAAAGACTTTAATTTCTTTCTTTATTTCTTCCTTGATCCAGGTGAGGTTCAGTAGTTGACTGTCCAGTTTCCATGAGTTCATAGGCTTTCTGGGGATAGCATTGTTGTTGAATTCTAACTTTAATCCATGGTGATCTGATAAGACACAGGTGGTTACCGATATTTTTTTGTAACTGTGTAAGTTTGCTTTGTTACCGAGTATGTGGTCTATTTTCGAGAAGGTTCCATGAGCTGCAGAGAAGAAGGTATATTCTTTCCTATTTGGGTGGAATGTTCTATAGATGTCTGTTAAGTCCATTTGATTCATTACCTCCCTTAATCCTCTTATTTCTCTGTTAGGTTTCTGTTTGATTGACCTGTCCATTGGTGAGAGAGGAGTGTTGAAATCTCCTACTATTAGTGTGTGTGGTTTGATGACTGCCTTGAGTTTTAGTAACGTTTCTTTTACATAAGTGGGTGCTTTTATATTAGGGGCATATATATTCAGGATTGAGATTTCATCCTGGTGAATTGTTCCTGTTATGAGTAAAAAATGTCCATCTCCATCTCTTTTGATTGATTTTAGTTTGAAGTCAACTTTCTTAGAAATTAGTATGGCCACACCTGCTTGTTTCTTAGGTCCGTTTGCTTGATAAACCTTTTCCCAGCCCTTTACTCTGAGTAGATGTCTGTCTTTGTGGTTGAGGTGTGTTTCTTGTAAGCAGCAGAATGTTGGATCCTGTTTTCGTATCCAATCTCTTAGCCTGTGCCTCTTTATAGGTGAGTTGAGTCCATTGATATTAAGTGATATTAATGACCAGTGGTTGTTAACTCCGGTCATTTTTCCTTTCTTTCTTTCTTTTCTTTGGTAGTAGAGTTTGTGTGTTTCCCTTCTTCAAGTTGTGCTGGTGAAGGGTCTTTAGATGTCTGAGTTATTGTGGGCATTGTTGGACTCCTTGGTTTGTGATTTTCCTTCAATTACTTTCTGAAGGGCTGGATTTGTGGCTACGTATTGTTTAAATTTGTTTTTATCCTGGAAAACTTTGTTTTCTCCATTTATAGTGAACGAAAGCTTGGCTGGGTATAGTAGTCTGGGCTTGCATCCATGGTCTCGTAGTTTCTGCAGTATATCTATCCAGGACCTTCTGGCTTTCATGGTTTCCATAGAGAAATCAGGTGTAAGTCTGATAGGTTTACCTTTATAGGTAACTTGACCTTTTTCCTTTGCAGCTCTTAATATTCTTTCTTTATTCTGTATGTTTTGTGTTTTGATTATTATATGACGAGGAGATGTTTTTTTTTGATCCAGTCGATTTGGTGTTCTGTATGCTTCTTGGACCTTCAAAGGAATATCTTTCTTAAGGTTGGGAAAGTTTTCTTCTATAATTTTATTAAATATATTTTCTGGACCATTGAGCTGTACTTCTTCTCCTTCTTCTATCCCTATTATTCTTAGGTTTGGTCTTTTTATTGTGTCCCAGATTTCCTGAATGTTTTGTGATGAGAATTTGTTGGTTATGCTGTTTTCTTTGATGAGAGTGTTTATTTTCTCTATGGTATCTTCAGTGTCTGAGATTCTTTCTTCTATCTCTTGTAATCTGTTGGTGGTACTTGTCTCTGTAGTTCCTGTTCGTTTATTCAAATTTTCCATCTCCATCCTTCCCTCGGTTTGTGTTTTCTTTATTACTTCCACTTCGTTCTTCAAGTCTTGAACCGTTTCCCTTACCTGTTTGATTACTTTTTCTTGTTTCTCTTGGTTTTCTTGGGTATCTTTGAGATATTTATTCATTTCCTCTACCTTTTTGTTTGTAATCTCTAATTGGTTGTGGCAGTTTTTCACCTCCTGTTTAAGGTCCTCTATTATTTTCATAAAATTCACTTTTGAGTCGAATTCTTCTAATTCTTCTGTATTAGGGTTTAGACTTCTCATTTCGGGATTCCTGGATCCTGGTGATGTCACATTGCCTTTCAAGTTGTTGGGGGAATTCTTGCATTGGCGCCTGCCCATCTTTTCCTTCAAATGGAGCCAGGAGAGGCCTGATGTCTTGGACCAGTCTTTGCTGTGACTAACTCTCTAGGTGTATCTCCTCAGTGTAGGGGCAGGAACCGTTCCCTTCCAGGTGAACTCCTCAACACCAAAACATGGATGCGTGGTATTCCAATGACCCGCGTAAAGAAGGCCGAATGCAAGGGGTCGGGCGGGGTCCAGTAGAACACAGGCGACACTGCAGTACAAGCTGGAGGTGCCTGCGCTCCCTTTCGGGGGTTGCTGAGGCCTGCCCGCTGCTCTGGTTGGGTAGCCTTAGTGTAGGGGCGTTTGTGCTCTCTACCGGGACCGTCCGCCCCAGGATAGTACACACTCACCCGTCCCGATGAAACTTCTTGGCACCTACACAGGAACTCCTGGATGCCCCAATGAGCCAGGGACTAATGGAAATAGGGCGCAGGCAGAGCAGGTCCAGCAGATCACAGCAGAGACTGCAGCCCCAGCAGCAGGGGCCCGCTTTCCCTGGCGGGGAACTTGAGGCCTGCCCTCTAGTCAGGGACTCACTGCTCTGGGTTGGTAGCCTTAGTAAAATGGCAGGAAACTGTTCCACAGCTAAGGACCTTGCAGACAAGGCAGGTTTGGGGGTGGGGGTGGGGGCGGGTGTGTAGGAGAGCAAGCCCTGCAGCAGGAGCTGGGGGAGGGGTGTTTGTGCTCTCTACCTGGACAGTCCGCCCCAGGATAGCACACACTCACCCGTCCCGATGAAACTTCTCGGCACCTACACAGGAACTCCTGGATGCCCCAATGAGCCAGGGACTAAGGGAAGTAGGGCGCAGGCAGAGCAGGTCCAGCAGATCACAGCAGAGATTGCAGCCCCAGCAGCAAGGGCCAGCTTTCCCTGGCGGGGGCCTTGAGGCCTGCCCTCTGGTCAGGGACTCACTGCTCTGGGTTGGTAGCCTTAGTAAAATGGCAGGAAACTGTTCCACAGCTAAGGACCTTGCAGACAAGGCAGGTTTGGGGGTGGGGGTGGGGGCGGGTGTGTAGGAGAGCAAGCCCTGCAGCAGGAGCTGGGGGAGGGGTGTTTGTGCTCTCTACCTGGACAGTCCGCCCCAGGATAGCACACACTCACCCGTCCCGATGAAACTTCTCGGCACCTACACAGGAACTCCTGGATGCCCCAATGAGCCAGGGACTAAGGGAAGTAGGGCGCAGGCAGAGCAGGTCCAGCAGATCACAGCAGAGACTGCAGCCCCAGCAGCAAGGGCCAGCTTTCCCTGGCGGGGGCCTTGAGGCCTGCCCTCTGGTCAGGGACTCACTGCTCTGGGTTGGTAGCCTTAGTAAAATGGCAGGAAACTGTTCCACAGCTAAGGACCTTGCAGACAAGGCAGGTTTGGGGGTGGGGGTGGGGGCGGGTGTGTAGGAGAGCAAGCCCTGCAGCAGGAGCTGGGGGAGGGGTGTTTGTGCTCTCTACCTGGACAGTCCGCCCCAGGATAGCACACACTCACCCGTCCCGATGAAACTTCTCGGCACCTACACAGGAACTCCTGGATGCCCCAATGAGCCAGGGACTAAGGGAAGTAGGGCGCAGGCAGAGCAGGTCCAGCAGATCACAGCAGAGACTGCAGCCCCAGCAGCAGGGGCCCGCTTTCCCTGGCGGGGACCTTGAGGCCTGCCCTCTAGTCAGGGACTCACTGCTCTGGGTTGGTAGCCTTAGTGAAATGGCAGGAAACTGTTCCACAGCTAAGGACCTTGCAGACAAGGCAGGTTTGGGGGTGGGGGTGGGGGCGGGTGTGTAGGAGAGCAAGCCCTGCAGCAGGAGCTGGGGGAGGGGTGTTTGTGCTCTCTACCTGGACAGTCCGCCCCAGGATAGCACACACTCACCCGTCCCGATGAAACTTCTCGGCACCTACACAGGAACTCCTGGATGCCCCAATGAGCCAGGGACTAAGGGAAGTAGGGCGCAGGCAGAGCAGGTCCAGCAGATCACAGCAGAGACTGCAGCCCCAGCAGCAAGGGCCAGCTTTCCCTGGCGGGGGCCTTGAGGCCTGCCCTCTGGTCAGGGACTCACTGCTCTGGGTTGGTAGCCTTAGTAAAATGGCAGGAAACTGTTCCACAGCTAAGGACCTTGCAGACAAGGCAGGTTTGGGGGTGGGGGTGGGGGCGGGTGTGTAGGAGAGCAAGCCCTGCAGCAGGAGCTGGGGGAGGGGTGTTTGTGCTCTCTACCTGGACAGTCCGCCCCAGGATAGCACACACTCACCCGTCCCGATGAAACTTCTCGGCACCTACACAGGAACTCCTGGATGCCCCAATGAGCCAGGGACTAAGGGAAGTAGGGCGCAGGCAGAGCAGGTCCAGCAGATCACAGCAGAGACTGCAGCCCCAGCAGCAGGGGCCCGCTTTCCCTGGCGGGGACCTTTAGGCCTGCCCTCTGGTCAGGGACTCATTGCTCTGGGTTGGTAGCCTTAGTGAAATGGCAGGAAACTGTCCATATTATGTATTTTTATGAATAAACAGGAGAGAGTAATTTGAAAGCCCCAAACCAAGGAATAATAAATAGATCAGAAGAAAATGATGTCTTCATTCCACACTCTCTGAGAGTATCAAACTGCTACATTGCCTATCACAGATATGTAGAACTGTTATATGCCGTTGTTACATGCCAGCACTTGTGAAGCCTATATACACCAGGGAAATGCTTTCCAGTTATTGGTTGGCTTACAGAATTACACATGGTGTTCAAAAAATGATTTGACACATACATTTGCCTCCTACGAGGTGAGGTTACAATGTGTTAACAGTTAAAATTAGATTAGATTCTTGTTGAAAAGCTATCCTGAGAATTTAATAATTCAGCATTTGAAATGATCAAACAATGACAGATGTTTGGGAATCATAATAGTAGTAATATCTTTGATTTCCTGTCCATGCCAGAGGTGCACTGTCAAGGTCAGAATGCAAGCCAGAGTGACAGCAGAATTCAAGTCACATAAAAGCAGGGGAAATTTTTTCTATCCTTAATGGATGTCTCTAATTGCACATAGCCTGGAAACAGTGATAATTCCATAGCCATCCTGCCAATGAGAACTGGGCATAAGCAACAGTTCTCTCCCTTCTTGAGAAAATGTAGCCAGAAATCTGTATGGAAGAAGAAGGCAATAATATTAGCAATAAATTTGACAGAGGTTTTAGAAGGAATTTCTTCATTTGGGAGAATAACTTTACAAATAAACTTGCTTGAACTCTAGGTTTGTACTTAAAATCCACTGAGGACAAGGCAGGGAAATGTCAGCCAAAGGATCCAAACGTTCAGTTAGGAAGGAAGGAAGGAAGGAAGGAAGGAAGGAAGGAAGGAAGGAAGGAAGGAAGGAAGGAAGGAAGGAAGGAAGGATCATAATCAACTATCTATTGTATCTATCTATTACATCAGCAACAATGACTAGCAATGCATAGTACTTTCAAAAATTGTGAAGAAAACAAGGTGTTCTTTTTAAAATCCATGTAAGGTAACACATTGATAATCAGCTTGATTTAGCTATTTACAATATGTAACTCCTTTAAAACATGTTGTACACAATAAATACATACAATTTTGTGAGTGAAAAACAAGGAACCACCTCAAGAAAATTATTCCACTGTTAATTAGGAACCCTCCCCCTTGCATAGGAGGCAGTCAAAGCTTAGTCTCATTAGGAAAGGATGCCCAGGTCTGAGGAAATGGTTCAGTCAGGAATGTTTGCTGCATGAGCATGAGGATCCGAGTGGAGATCCCCAGCACATACATAAAAAGCTGAGCCTGTGATACATGTCTGTAATCCTAGAGATGGAAGGGGAAGACAGGAAGAGGGTGAAAGCATGCCTAGCAACAAGTCTACCTGAAATAATGAGCCTCATGTTAAGTGGCCAATCTTGTCACAGAAAAGTAAGGAAGAGCGATAAAGGGAGACACCTGGCATCAACTTCTGGTCTCCACACAAACATGGGGCACTGCATGAACATATGTGCGCGCACACACACACACATGCAATGCCTCACTCACAAGTTCAGAATCCTAAGTTCGACCATTTCCATAACGAGTCCACTGCAGACTTACAGTTCAATCATATTCAGGCAACTTAAAACCTCACTGAGAGTTGCTCATATTTTCTGGGCATCACTAATTGTCAGGGGCCATGAGAGTTACAGCAGGGGACAACTAGTGTTCAGATGTCAGCCCACCAGAGGATTGATTCTCTGATGAAGGTTAATCCTGTCCAGACAAGGTCTGCAGGACCATTGACTCTGGAAACTGTTGCTCACTTTTGCTAAAGCACTTTGGTGTCTCCCCAATACCAGCATTGCAGTGTGTAATCTCATGTGATGTGTATATGTAATCTTATGATTGCATCTCAATCTTATGGGCACATATAACTGTGGATGGTCAGGAAGGTGATTTTTCATTTAGCTATATAGTTTTAATATATAGAATATATACTGGGACATGCTTCATAACTGGATCTATTTGTCCCAAAAGGACTGTGGACATTTAAAAGCTTCCTTGTTCCTTTGCTTATTGAGTAACTTCCCCCCACTCTTTGTACCCCCAGTGAGAAAACTTAATCACACAGTCAAAAAATCTTTGCTCTATTCTCTGAGATAGAACTTAGAAGTCATATCCCTGCAATTATCTTTTATTGAAAGGACATTGAAACCTAAGAGAAGTTTTTAAAATAGATAACATCTGAGACCTTCAAAGATAGGGCTATGGCGTGTCCAAGCTTGTTTGATTCTTAGTCCTTCATTTTAAGGAAACTGGGTGTCCCAAATTCTCCAGAAACCAACTTGGGAAAGTACTAATTTCAGTTGACCCCCAGGTTTAACCCTAAAAAAGTTATTAATTGCCTACAACTGCCCTCACCTCAGTTTATTGATACAAGATTTTAATATAGGAATGTAGTATCATACATGAACTCCTCTTCCCCCTTCTTAGAATTCAAAGCCTCCTAAATCAACAAATTTGCCTTTTAGTGCTACAGCGGTGTCCTTCTAGCCATCCTCCCTGGGGCCTTAAAGAGGCTGAGAGTGTGGCTTTGAGCCGCTCTTATCTGTTTTATGACCCTAAGAAATTTGGGCCTTGTAACCTTGCTTTTACCAGAGAATTGCTGATTTTGTGTGTGTGTGTGTGTGTGTGTGTGTGTCTGTGTGTGTGTGTGTGTGTCTGTGTAAACTGGAAACCTTGCAGCATGGAAAAACAAGAAAGAAACTGTCACAAAGAAGTATGGAGTGAGAGAATATTTCATTTGTTCTCAAATAAACAGAGAAAAAAGTCTTCTTTGCTTCTTGTAGTTTCTAATATGAACCATGAAGGGTGCCTTGGGGCTGGACCCAAAGGCTCTTGTTAACTTATAACTCTACTGTGTCCTAAGTAAAGGAGGAATGATATCCTCTGATTTCCTTTGATATTTCCATTTCCCCTTAACCAATGAGAAAATTTCTTCTCTTCTTGTGACAGTAAATCTCATGGGTCACCCAACTGCTGACTTCCAAACGTTGACTAAGCATGCTTTTCTCTAATGAAAAAGAAAATCCCCCCAAAAGGCAGGCTATTTCACCCTTAGTGCACGAATCCTAATATTCCCACCATTGAATGCGCATGTGTAGAAGATATAGTTCAGGAGAGGGCTAGGTTTTACCTTTCTTGCATACTAGTATTACAGATGATTTCCCTGCTATTGGATATACAGAAACACACACACACACAACTCCCAACACACCACACACACACACACACACACACATCCATTTTTTTGATATAGAGATACAGATCTACACCCTTTACAAATGTATGCATATGTATCACTGTGTTTATTTCTTTATATATAACAAAGAAATGCTCTTTACTGCCAGATATCTAAACTGCAATAGCTCCCTATTTGCCAAGTAAATCTTAGAATTAGAAAAAAAGCTTTATCAAGGGTGAATGTATTATTCAGTCACCATAGTGGCTTTCTTACAATGAAACACTGGAAGTAGTGGGTAAAGCACTGAAATCGGCTTAATTGTGCTCCCATATTTACTGAGTTCCTGCCTTTAAATCCTAGGCTCTGGTGCCTAAGTATGTGATTGTAGTCCTAGATAATCTTCACAGTAGTTATCAAGTTAAAATGAGGTTATGAGCAAAGGTCCTAACTCAATGAGATAGTGTCTCATGAGGGGAGATTTAGAGATAGACACATACACAAGCGAGCCATGAGAACATAGTGGTGGTTTCTGTAAGCCAACACCACTAGTACACTGATCTTAGGCACCAGCCTCTAGAATTAGGCAAGAAAGACTGATTGGTCATTGCACAGCATCTAATTATATGAACTGGAGGAAAGAGTGAGATTTATCTGCTAAATCATACAACGTTTGCAGGGAGCACCAAATACGATCAAGCATCTGAGCTTAGGGACACTCTAAAGTTAGACAGAGAAGAGGAAGCCCTGCTGAGAAAGGGAGTCCTCCATTCTTTTTTTTTTTTTTTTGGTTTTTCGAGACAGGGTTTCTCTGTGGTTTTTGGAGCCTGTCCTGGAACTAGCTCTTGTAGACCAGGCTGGTCTCGAACTCACAGAGATCCGCCTGCCTCTGCCTCCCGAGTGCTGGGATAAAAGGCGTGCGCCACCACCGCCCGGCGGGAGTCCTCCATTCTGCATGAGCTCAGAGAGCTATCCTGACAAGGCAGAGAACCACCTTAATAGGAGGGTTCTCCAATAAGCCTAAGCTACATGGTGAGAGCTTATCTCTGAAACACAACAAATGACCAACAGAACATTTTTTCAAGACAGGAGAAGACATCCACCTTCTCCTCATAACCATAGCACACAGTGAGATGATCACACCAGCTGCCACCATTTGATCTGCCAGGCTCTTGAAGCATCTCCATAAACATGGTACTTGTGAGTGGTCTGACTTTAGAGAAAGCCCTTTAAGCTGAGCTGGGAATGATGGGAAGGACTACCAGGTGAGCGTGGGAACTCCCAGAGAGAAGGCAAAGCGTCCAAGCTTCTGAAGATCCTCGGGATTTGCTGAGCCTTTGACATGCTCATGTGAACTCAGGGGAGGTACACAGGCTGGTCTTCTCTCTGGCAAGTTCTCTTTCATCTCACCACACTCTCGTGCCAACTAGTGACGGTATCCTCTGGAAGAAGGCCAAGTCAGGATCCAAAGCGCTGCAGTCATCCTGACAGGGTTGCACAAGATAAACACAGCTCCTGGGAAAGACAGCTGTACACCCAACATTGGTGAAGTACAAGTTGCTTGCATGCCACTCCTCAGTGCTGCAAAGAATGCAAAATTGAGGCAGCAATCACCTGCTGTCAGTCAAGTTAGACTTGATTCTAACTAACATAAGGATGAGGGTTAGTTACGAGAGAAAGGCTCAGTCCTTTAAATCCCTATGGAACTTTGGATACCCCAGGGTGGCTTAATATGACCACTGAGTATCTATTGGAGAATGAACGTTAATAGTGAGGTGCTTGGGAAAAAAGTTTCAACACAGCTGAGGCTCAAAGGCTGGTGGTCTGACACTACTATACCACATGGACAACTGAAGGAACCACGTGGGTCCTCCTGTACAGTATCTTTATATAATTTAGTGTCATTCATTATTTCTTGTCCAGAATTAATTGAGAGTATTAGGATTATGATAATAAGGAGTGCATTCATAATTAAATACACCATTTTATTAGATACAATGAGTTGGAAATTTATAACTCGTTTTACCAAAATCTTGTCTTCCCAGGGTCTGGATAAAGAAGTTGATTCTGCAAGTAATTCACAAACAAGCCTCAGAGAGGAAGTGTTCTTAAACTTTATTTAAATGAAAACTTGTTTATAGTTCGAGAGAGCTTGCTCCAGCTGAGTAAGCCCCAAGGCCTTTCAATAATGTTCCATGGTGATTTAATTAAAAGATAACTGGAAGCAAGGAAATCAGAGGAAAAACACTCCCATAGGAAGGCAGCAGAAATAAGGGAGGACAGGAAGGAAGCAGGAGGACAAGGAGTAGGAAGAAATTAGTAGAAAGCAATGTTGGACTATCACATAGTTTCCCTATCATGACCAATGCAAACCAGATACTCAAAACCACTGGAAAAGCAGTTCCTGAGGAGAGTAAACCAGACTTCTGTTAGTCTCCCTTATCTTTAGCAATACAATAGGCTTTCTGAGTCTGTTGCTTTATTTTTAATTACATTTTTGTTTATTTATTGTCCCTGTGGTGTGAGGGTGTGTGTGCATGCCACAGTGTGTGAATGTGTGTGTGTAGGGGTGTGTGGGGGAGGGTCAGAGGACAACTTGAGAGCTATGTTCGCTTTCCTTCTACCATGTGGATCACTGGGATCAAACTTAGGTCACAGGCTTGGCAGCAGGCGTCTACTCGCCAAGACGTCTTCAGGGCTCCTAGGTTGTTATATTACTTTTGTTGTTTCTTATCCTCTTTTGAAGATAAAAGACAAGAGATATCAGATTATGAGGATATCTGTAGCCTGGGGAGCATCCACACCGTGAGCAAAGCCACATCCGTTCCTGTTCGTATGGATGTGGGTGCTGGAGTGAAGCCCACGACGGTGGCACCGTCTACAGGTCTGAGCCCTTTCCTTGGGGGTGGACATTAGGGATGGTCTAATGGAGAACCAGACTCCTTTTTAGAAACCCATAGGCCACCCTCCAGCCATGAGCAAAGCTAAAGAAATATTCAGCAATACTTTTCTGCATACTCAAAATTAAGTTGACTTTACATGTGAATGAGAGACTAATGGACAGCGCTCTTCCATTTCAGCTCGGCTCAATTTAGTGCTAAATGCCATGTTCGATAGTTTATGAAAGCTGAATGTCAGTCTTCAATGGCATAATTATGCCCTGGAATTGTGCTTAAGTAACTAAGGGTAATATTTAGATTATATTTATATCTGAGTACCTCACATTAAAACCTTACCAAGATCATGTCATAAACTTTAAATTATAGGGGACTGCCTATTTGCAGAAATCAACTCCAGGCTACATATTAATTTTCCAACATTATTCAGCAGTCCATTACCAGCACATGATTATAATATGATTATAATAATTATCTCAACAACACTGGTTCTAATTCTATGATATTTCATCTGGATTTCACCCAAGAGACAACACTTCTGAGAATATCCACTGCTGTGCTCTTGGGTTGTGACAGGAGATGACAAACAATAGAAGGTGGTATCTCTCCAGAGAAGTCTGAAAAGACCATATCTATAGACTATAAACGAGTTCATTAATAGAAAACAAACTGAATACCTTTCCAAAGTGCCACATCATGAGATGTTGTTACACATCCCATCTACAACTATAAGAATTTGAGTTAGAAAGCAAGTAAGCAAGGCTTTTCAGAATCATATATATGGCTTCAAAATGAAGGATAGAAGGAAGGAAGGAAGGAAGGAAGGAAGGAAGGAAGGAAGGAAGGAAGGAAGGAAAATAGGAAGGAAAGAAGGAAGGAAGGAAGGAAGGAAGGAAAGAAGGAAAGAAGAAAAGAAGGAAAGAAGGAAAAGAAAATAGTTCATTTCTGTCTCTAGCCCATGATGGGGTCTGCCTATTGTCAGTGTCCCTCCTTCCCTTAGAATTTTCTAGAAGTTACCTAACAGAGTAACATTGGTAACTGGAGGACTCACTCCTCATGTCTCATCTTTTCAGAACCATCATTTTGTTTGTTGTCTGATGCCAAATATGTCTAAAACTATTTGGTTGTTTAGGGAAATGGATCCATGTAGCTTCTTTCATTCCATCTTGGTCAAGAGTAGCAATCTGGTAAAGAGATATAAATGCCTATGAAGTAAATATTTATACAAGTATAAATAGCATATGTGATACGACCTGAGAACTGTTAATTTAGCAGGTTTCTTGTTTTTAATCAGGCCACGTTTTTAAGAACATATGTGTGCTTTACAAGATTTCGCTTGTTTTTTGGAGGAAGGGAAATAACATGTCCTATGAAAATTAAGACACCATCTAATAATGAATGAGCATTTAATATGACGTTCTAAGGTGTGAGTCTCAGTAAAGAGCACAGAAGCAGGAAATCATCTAAGTTATATGCATGACATTTGAAAGGTATTGATAAAATGGCCATACATTCTGAACATGTGAGAACATGTCACAATGAAACCCATTATTATGTCTATTATACTACTAAGTTTTTAAACACAAAATATAAGAAATTATGTACATATTCTGAAACCAAAAAGTTTACACAGAAAACAAAAATTTCTAATGAATGAATACAAAACAGGGTGAAAATATGGAAAAATATTACAGTAGAAATATTATTTTTATTTTAGATAATCTTGAAATATTTTACACATATGTGATTAATAAGCTATATTTTTATAGAGAGTTTTGAACCTTTTCCAAAATTAATACTATGGACGTTTGAAAAAGCCATATAGAACCCCAATATTTTATAAGCTTCTTTTAAAAATAAAATATATATAAAGAACTTAATTGGAGTTATTATATATGGAAGGGAAACATGGATCCTTCCAGAGGAGCTGTATAAATGAAATAAAAAGTTCAGTGCCATATGTAGGACACCCTCTCTCCAGTTGTCAATCAGGGGATTCTGAAGATCCCGAAAACAGTACCATCTATTTACCACATTGATCTTGGTTACCAATTATAATTTTATATTGCTGAAGACAGCCAGCCTTTGGCCACACAGGACAAAAAGAAATCAAAGTGGTACTGCCCTGGTAGTTTCATCCGTACTGGCTAGGTTACACAGAGCTGATCGTGCCTTATAGGCTAATAGATGAGACAAATCATTAACTAACAAGTTGTAAACCCCTATGGGCACAACAATGACCATCTTTGCAAGATAGTCCATTGGTGCAATAATGGCATGGATGTTATTGGAGTAATAAACAGCTTTCTAATTGCATTTAAGTCCTGCAATTAGAGGAATTAAGTACTGCAATTAAGAGGAAACCCAGGTCTGATATTATAAAGCTGTGTTTGAGTCCTTTAATTTTGGTTGGTGACCAAGATTGGGCTCATGCCTTAGAGTCTCTTGTTGTTGGGGTCAGAGGTACAGTATTTTTGGAGGCAAAACCTACAAATCACATCAATGCCAGATGATAGTCATAGAAACCTTGCAACATTTTCTTAGGCAGAATGTAGTAGTTATTTCAGATATAATATGACAATTATTTTATAGCTCCTTTCATTGTTTTAGTCTATGTTAATAAACATTGATTATTTTGCTTAATACATGTAGAGCATGGTCAGGGTCATAGAAATCCCTAATGTGTTACCAAGATAGGTGTCGCTGTTGGGAGAGGGGTGGAGGGCTGCAGAGTGTGTAAGCAGATACAAAATGAAGTCAGGACAAAATGATGTTACCTGAGCCACTTTACCTTACAGATAGACTCCTACTAAGCTCACCAGACCAGCCTTGCATTTTGGACCTCAAAGCTTCCTTCTGCTTCAGTCTTGCACGTAGCGTAGTTGAGACTATTGGCATGTGCCACCTCCCAAGCCGCATCGTAGTACATTAGCAGAGGACACACATAAACAAGCAATAGAAAATCTCTACAAGGAGAGAGAAATTAAAAAACAAATAAATAAAAGGATCAGATAAAGATTATAGAAATGAAAATATGTAGCATCCGAATTAAAACATGTTGGGTGAGATGAACAGGAGAGTGGATATGGAAGAGAACAGAAATAGGAAGTTGGCAACAGACCAGCGGATACCTCCCTGCCTGAGCTACGCAGAGAAAACCTGTTGGAGGAAAATAGAGTCTCATGGATCATGGACAAGAGCAAAGAAGTTAACATGTGTGTAATCAGAGTGCCAGAAAGATATGAGAAATAGTTTTTTTAAAATTACTCAAACAAAAGGTAAGTGAAACATCCACAAATTCGGCAGAACTTTAGACCTACATCTTTAGAATCTTAGGAAATACTGTGAAAAAAGATGAAGTCAAATATCTACTGAGAAATACCATAGTTTAGCTTCTGGAAGATTATCACAACTTAAATTTAAAGCAGTCACCGTGAACTGGCCCACTGCCCACTGAGCATCATTTCAACTGATGGAAAATGTCTCATAGAACCTTATGGCCTGAAGCAAGTGGAGCATTTGTTTTCAAGCACTGATGGAAAGCAGCGTCAGCTGTAAGATAAGATCTGGAGAAATGGAGATAAAATAGAAACATATTCAGACCAAAAAGAAAAAAATTACCATCATTAGTCAATGTAGATGACTATTTCCCACCGTTTTCTGTCGTTTCATTAATATGTTTGGCCCTTAACTATTTCCTAACGTCTCTTTATGCTTCTTAAGACTAACTTGGTTTGCTATTCCCTCTTCCTGAAAGACATCTGCAAAGGAGCCAGAGAGCTGCAGAGGGGCTATGCAGCTCATTAGATGGTCATACCACAAACATCTGCTTAGCTTCCAGAATAACCACAGGACAAAAACATGATGGCTAGGCAAAATATTTGTTTGTCTGCTTTTGAGCTACTCTTGTTTCCCACTTGGAGGATGTCTGCAGCCATTCCAGTCAAGCCTTTTGTAGGAAAATGGAAAGTCTAGTTGAATAGTTCTTCCGCAAAGATGTTTACAATTCTGCATTACAGAAGTGTTTGGTTTTTGTCTCTTATTACCACTTAAGTGATGGAGGTGGGTCATCTTTCTATCTGTTGTTTCATTGGTTAAGTAATAAAGAAACTGCCTTGGCCCCTTTAATAGGACAGAAAATTAGGTAGGCGGAGTAGACAGAACAGAATGCTGGGAGAAAGAAGCCGAGTGAGAGAGTCGCCATGATTGTCTCACTCCAGACAGACGCAGGTTAAGATCTTTCCTGGTAAGCCAGCTCATGGTACTACACAGAATATTAAAAATGGGTTAGATCAATATGTAAGAGCTAGCCAATAAGAGGCTGGAACTAATGGGCCAGGCAGTGATTAAAAGAATACAGTTTCCGTGTAATTATTTCGGGGCATAAGCTAAGCCATGTGGGCGGCCGGGTGCCGGGGACGCAGCCCCGCCGCTCTTATTACAACACTTAAGAATGAAGACTTGTGCTGAGTAATGACATGACAAACATTAATATTTTAATGACAAATTAAAGTTTCCATGCCAATAGTCAGTAACATGAACATGAACTGTGTTAGAAAAGACATCGATAGATAAGTGTCCACAAGGGGAAAGATGAGGCTTCATAACAGCCAATGCTCTGAGAGTCTGACTTGGAAGTAAGGTTGATTTCCCCTTGCCATTGTCAAAAAAATACACACACACACAAATACACTGCTTACCTACTCAGAAACTACCAATTTTCATCAAGGATATGCATGCTTGTAAGATATTTGAGTTAAAAATTGCCCTCAACAACAAAAATCACTTCCATCTAGAGAGGATTTCTAGGTTTCCACATAGAGATCTGGGAGAACAAGTGAGCAAAGAGAAAGACAAGAAGGCTATCATGAAGTGATGTTAAAAAGGAAAACACCAGAGATCTCTGGGACTCAGCCGGGGTGTATCCTACCATCCCAGTACGGAAAATGACTGTGTCTCAATCAACCAGCAACCTGAGAGCAACAGGCAGCTCCACCTCACCCACCAGTACTTCTTAGTGTTGACTTTTTTGTTGATTTTAGGTGCATTTTACTCAACGGGAAATACTTGATGAATATTCCCAGACAGGCAGGACCAAGTACATCACCTACAGGGACTGAATCACAATAAGAGGGGGAGAAACATGTTCAAAAGTTAAGCCTTTGAAGACGACAACAGTTGAGTATTACAATAACTCCTAGATCAGAAGCAACACCCGTCCTCACCAGAGAAGCTTCTCGCAGTAGATGGTAATGGACACGGAGGCCCAGAACTGGACAAAGTGTATAGAGTGAGAGACTTCGGAGCACTCAGCCCTAATGGGCTTTCTCCCCTCGAGGCTCAGGGATTTACCTGGAGGAAAGAGAAAGAGGATTAAGAGCCAGGGATGCTAGGTAAGTCCAAGAAATAAATACCTTCCAGGTCAAATCAAACAGGGCTAATGCACATATGAACTCAAGACACTGATAGCACATGCAATATCCGCACAAGTTTAAGCCATACACGATCTCAGCAGAGAGGAGGGGAGTGGGCGGGTACAAAGTTCCATCTCTAACAAGAAACTGTTTATGAATGATACCTGCCGACGGAGGGAAAACCCATTTTCTCCAATGGAGTGTCGCCAGGTATATCAACAACACTCGGAACATATTCAGGCTCAGTAAGAGTTGACCAGCACAGAGCAGGCCCTGTGCTTTTCTGTACTTTTGCTTATATGTTTAGGTTTTGGTTTGGTATTGTTTTTGGTCTCCTTTATTTGTTTCTTAATTTGGAAGTGGATTTTGTTTGTTTGAGAAAGAAAAGCAGAGGAGAGAAAGAACACAAAGCTGGGTGAGTAGGAAGGTGGAAGGTTCTTGGAGGAGGAGTTGGATGAGGGAAAGAATATGATCAGAATATATTAAACAAAAAATAAAAAGTAGAAATAAAAGAAAGGGCGAGTCTTTCTGAGGCAATACCTGTGTGACTGTCCATGCAATACACCTACAGAGGCAGCTCTGAGAGCAGTTACGTTACTAAGTTGTAGGAGATGACTGATGCGGCAAGTCCCTGGGTTTTCAGATGCCTTTGAGCAGATCTGTGTGAAACTTATTTAATGAGACCGTGTTATCATGTGATTCTTCCCTTTTATCAATAGCAATAGGAAACGGTTACTACTGCCTTCTAAATGCAGGGGGTTAAACTGGGGCAGAAGGCTGAGAAGAACACAGACACCAGGAACGGTGATGCTGCATCTTGGAGGGAAACAGCTCCAAAGTAAAATTCTGAACATGTGCCTTTGCCTAAACACACACACACACACAGAGAGAGAGAGAGAGAGATACATAGGTAGGTAGATAGAAAGATAGATAGATATAGATAGATAGATAGATAGATAGATAGATAGATAGATAGATGATAGATAGATATGAATAGATAAATAGATAGATAATGATAGAAGATAGATAGATAGATAGAAGATAGATAGATGATAGATAGATAGATAGATAGATAGATAGATAGATAGATAGATGATAGATAGATAGATAGATAGGTGATAGATAGATAGATAGATAGATAGATAGATAGATAGATAGATAGATGATAGATATGAATAGATAAATAGATAATGATAGAAGATAGATAGATGATAGATAGAAGATAGATGATAGATAGATAGATGATAGATATGAATAGATAAATAGATAGATAATGATAGAAGATAGATAGATAGATGATAGATAGAAGATAGATAGATGATAGATAGATAGATAGATAGATAGATGATAGATAGATGATAGATAGATAGATAGATAGATAGATAGATAGATAGATAGATAGATAGATAGAAAAAGAAAAAGAATGTTTTGGGGGTTACCTGGTAGTATGGAGAACATAAAAGGGGTTAAAGGAATGAAAATGAAGTGGAGGAGGACTGGAGAGAAGAAAAAAGGGGGAGAAATATCACCTTTAATTAAAAATATACTTAAACAAACACTAAAACCAAATGACAACGGGGAGAAAGCCCAAGAGCTGTCCAAATGCAAGAGGCTAAGTGCTCATTAACCACTCTCTCCTAATTACTGTATCTTCACTGGGAGCATTCAGTGCATAATCTAACCAAGGATTATTTATTGCAGTGTCTCCTTTCGTAGTTTGACAGCATAATATGCAAAACAATACATAGCCACCATGATTTATTTTAAGCTGAAGCTTTCGTGTGAATTTTCAAAAAATGACCTTCAGTTTAACTTTATAGAAATAAATGATTATAGAAAGAGTTCAAAGTTTTCATCTTACATAGAATTAGATTGTGATTCTCCAAGGTACGTGATACCCCTCTTACATCTGGCTACATTTGGAGTCAAGTGTGTGGTCCTCTCCTGCTGACCCTAAGCTGATCAGGCCATTTGCTAGCAGGTATTTTCCTATAATGTCAAGCTGTCACGATTGCTCCGTGATGATAGGACAGCTTTCTGAGACATTGTTAAGAATGGTGTGCAGTGATTTCCAAGTATTAGGAAAACTGGCCTTAACACTTAGACTGTGTTCCTAGATGTTCTATTTGCCAAATGGACAAAGGAGAGCCAGAGGAAAGAATGCCCTGATCCCGGAGGCAATCTCTGAGACGCTGGGGCAGCGGTTCTCAGTCTCCCTAATGCTGCGACCCTTTAAGACAGGTACTTGAGTTGTGGTGACCCGAGACATAAAAATATTTTGTTGCTACATCATAGCTGCAATTTCACTACTGATATAAGTCATAATGTAAATTCTGATACGTGATTCCCAAAGGGTCAGGACCCACAGGTTGAGAACTACTGCTCTTGGGCCTTCTGCTCTCCCTAAAGAATCAATTCTGAATAAGCTTTATTTGAACATTACTTGTATGCAAACAATTTAAACCACTCTATTTTTATATTCTTTGGTGCATTAAGCTCTCAGCATTCAGTATGTTCACAACACTGCACTCGGGGTAGAGAAGTCAATGAGCGAACACTCTGACCTCCAATAAATTCTCAGAGACTATAAGACAATCCAGTGACGTTATTAAACAGAGTAAGAAAACCCACCAGGGTTTGAAGGAAGGAGTTATCTGGGAAATGTCTGGGCTGGTGGGTAAAATGGGATTAGGCTGATGATAAGGGAAACAGAAATATGCCTCAACATTGCGAGAGATTGTGGAGCCACATGAGGAAGGAAACTTTGGGTGTCATAGTAACGCTTTTTGTTCTATCTCGAAATAATGAAAAATGGGAATTAAATATAACTGATCCTCAGAATCTACGGGTTTTTTCTAGGATTCTCTTTGACATCAAAATACATAGATGCTCAAGCCATTAATATAAAATAGTACAGCACATCTCCCTTCATACTTGAATTCACCTTCTCACCCTTACTTACAGTGCCTAACATAAAGCAAATGCTGCATAGCTATCAGACAGCCTTGCAGAGAGAAGAGTTAGAAGAAAAGCATCTATAGCACAGCTCTCAGCCCTCATCAGAGATTTTTTTTTTTGCAGGGGATGTATTACTGCAGAGACTCAACTAGCCAGAGTCAAGAAAACAAGTGACTGTTCCATGTTCGTTCCTAAACAGGACACCTATATCTATCTCACCCCTATTCGCAGGGTTTAGGGAACATGAATGAGAAAGCAGAAGTTCATAAGAGCCAGGATGGAGAGGACTATTGGAAATGGGAATTGCTTTTTTTGTGCTTTGCTGTTAGAGGAGGTCACTGTTGCCTTGGAAACCTCAGTCTGGGTGGAACAAAAGCAGTGTACTTTGTGGGTGGATACCTGACCTAGTACAGGCTTTGTCGGCACTAGGATCGAGACTTGGTTCTGTATATGACACATGATAGCCACAGTATATCTGTAAAATATTTCTGAGCAAAGCAAATATTACAAGAGTAAAAATCACTTGATGAACTTTGTTTTGAACATATGCCACCAACAAAGCATAGCCAAAAGGGAAAAATGACCTCAAACTTAAGCCCCATAGTCAAGTTATTCATTCACCATTCCTAAGTCTTCTAAGATGTGCAAATGTTGCATTTACTCTGTCTTCATTACTGTTAAGCTTGTGGGATCGTTTTTCTGGAGCCAGAGATGACAGCCAATAAGAATTTTATAGTTTTATCTCTATGGGAAACAGAGGAATTTGCATTTTTTGGCAAAAGATGGAAAAAAATTATAAACCATGGTGGCTATTATGTACTTAAGAAAACAAATACTGTTCTTCTCAAGAGTCTTTGGAAAATAATGATTAAGAACAACCATTATTAAAGGCTTTTACTTATAACAGAAAGAGTTCATCATAGCCATTACAATTTACCCCTCTGGAGAAACAGTATTCTTATGATTATATTCAATGTTCCTCCATGGGACACTTCTATTACTTAGATAGTAAATATTTGTTAAGTGATCAGTTGTTCTTTCTCTGTGTTTTTTATGCTGTACACTTTTACTAATGCGCATTTCCAGTTATTAGGGGCTTAAATGCAAAGCCGCCACATTCCTGAAAGCCTCCTTGTGACTTAAAGTAATAGAGGGATCTTGTTTCCAAAGTCTACAATGAAGCTGTGTCTTGTCTGAGATTGAGCTCTTTGGGAAAAGAGTGGGGTGAAGGGTTGCTTGTAGAAATTTTATTGGGAAGTTTTCTTGTGAAATACAACCATAAGGAAATTTTGAAGGCAAAACTGAGCAGAGAATGATCTAGAAGGCAATTCCAACTTGGGCCTCTGTGGAGCTCTGTTGATAAGGTACTTCAAAGTTCTCCCCCAAGAAGAAGGAGGAGGAGGAAGAGGAGGAAGAGAAGGAGGAGGAGGAGAGCTAGTAACAAACCTAAACTAAGGCTGAGAATTTATAATTAATAAGTCTCTGTGTCATGATTTGGGGGCTGGCAGTGTCCAGCTTCATGAAAATACCACTGGCAGACATCTGAATCCCACCACTCCCATCCAAGCCTCTAATTCGGGTGTTGGCCATTGCAAGATCTATAAGTGCCTCTCCTTCTGTAGCAGAAGGATTGTTGGTCCTTGCTGCCCTAAGACTGAGTAGTTGAAGCCTACCAGGAAGTTTACTGCCTTGGGGCTGCTGGCTCCTGAAGCTAACTGGAAGTGCTAGAGGTAATGGTCATCCTAGAGAAGCAGAAGGAGAAGGCGAGGGTGTACTGCTAGAACTATCCATTATGCGGTCTTAGAAACAGATAGAAAAAAATAGCAAGTTCACAGAGGTCCTCCAAACTAACAGATTCCTGATAGCCTCCCAACAGGGACTGCTTTAGGTCTGACTGCTCTGCTAGTCCTTTCTGAATGTCCCAGGATGTGTGGCCAAAGGGTCCTTTACTCAATGTCTTTGTGGATGAGGAGTTTTTTAACAGCCCTGAAAAGTGATGCAGACTTAGCTTGTGATTATATGATCCTTTCTGAATTTTATTAAAGTAGTGACCCTCATTTACTTGGTATTTGAAAAAGTATGCTGGACCCGTCAGCACACAGGGAAGGTGTGCTCTACTTGGCTGGTCCAATGCCATATTCCATAGCTGTGGGAATAGGGGCCCCACCACTGTGCTGGTATTAAGGAAGGCACAGCCAGGGTCCCAGGCACTGCCTCTGTTCCTTCCCAACCAACACTCTGTGATTAGAAATTTATAGAACAATGTACAAATAAGTGGTATCATTTTTAAAGGAAAAGAGGTATTAAATAGGGACAGAATTTTGTTTCCATTTGCCCATTTTAACAAAATAATCTCCTGTAGACTGATATAGAAGGAAAAGGTTCCTTGATTTCTTGGCATGACAGATTTAGGATTCCCAACAACACTGAAGGCTTCTCTGTACTCCCAGGCCTATGGCAGCAGTTCCCCTGGGGACAATGTAGACTGATCCTGAACCCCAGCAGAGACAGGCTCCCCGGGGCAGACCATTCCTCCCTCAATAGCTCCACTTAAAAGTTTCTTGGTCTCATCAACTAAGATAGGCCTCCCCGTGTGACAACACAAGGCTTTGTGAATTTCATCTCAAAATGGACCTGGAGGCAGCCTCCGGCCCTCAGGCTAACATTGGTGTAGTCCACAGCTCTTAAGATTCTCAAAGTCCAAAGCAAGTTTACATTAAAAAATATAGACTTTTTTTTTTTTTTTAACTTTAAGTGTTCAGAATGTAAACTCTCCATCAGTGCAGGCAGGGCACAGGGCACATAACTTGTGACTCCATTTCTTCCTGTTAAAATTCTCAGTAGCCACCCTAGGGATTCTCACTTGGAAACCAACTGTGGCACGACCTGTGATCAAAGAAGAAACTGAGAAAATAAAGATGTGAACCCTCGCCAGACTGCAGTGTGAACTAAGAAGTCAATCAAAACAGTATGCAAGATAAAATAGGAATGAATCAATAAGCTACAAAAGCTAAACACTCACTAAAGACACACCACACACACCTCGCCCTTGTCAGAGACCAGTTTGGACAAAAATACCACTTACCAAGGTAGGGGTAAGGGGATTAGAAAAATAGTAAGGAGGACAAAGATGCAAGTGAAAATAATAAAACAGAAATATATGATAGTACCAGGAGGGAATTCCAGTGAATACTGAAATCCCACATTTAATTTTCTATACACTTCTATACTTCAATACAAAAGGGGTAAGAAGGCAACAAAAGACTTCTTTAACACGATACAAAGGACAGCTCCAACAGTTGATTGCTTCAACACTTTGAGACATCAAGTCATTAGCGTTCTGTCAAAAGAACCAAGTAACCACATTCTGGGTCAGGATGTGTAGCTCTGGTTGCTGTCAAAAAGTGTGAGCAACCTCAAACTCTCTGACCTTCAGACAAGGTAGAAATAAGCTCACATTTTCGGGGCTCCACATGCCCTTGACCAAAAGCTATAAATAACCTGTCAATTCAGTCCATCCTTATACAACCCCTGATGTAGTCAGCATAGCATTCCTGTTATACAGGTGGAGAAGCCAATGGGAAGAAAAATTTATTTGATGCCACATGCCTCTTAAACAATAAACCACAAACAGGTTCGAAATGAGGATTTGTGTTGCTGTGGCCTTCTCCCTGGCAGTGAACAAAGCCAGAATGGAAAGTCAGGGACCCCAGATTTTAGAATGGGTGTTGATATCTGCTTTCCATTTGCTGTGAGGGGGGTCTGTGGGGGCACTGGACTAGTTTCTTTGGCCTTCTCTACCTCTCTTCCCATTTCCCCTCTTCGGCACTCTCCTCCTTTTCTTCCCCCCTTCTTCATCCTTTACCCTGTCTCCTTTTCTCTGCAACTGTAGAATGGCACCAAGTTAAATCCCCAAGCCTCTTTAATCTCAGGCATTCTGCAACCTTTGCTGTAAATAATTTAATGCAACTAATTGTATGGGGCGGGCTTCTCTGAGAATATTCTTAGACATCCTTCCAGGGTAAAAACTGTTTCTACAAATGAACTCAAATGTTTTCCTGTACTTTCATGAAAGTGGGAAAGCAGAAAGAGAGGAAGGTGGGAGTCTGTGCCCTCTTTGACTTTGTCAGTTGTCTGACTCAGTTACTTTCCAGAGTGAGAGTGAAACGAGGAAGTCATTTGACTGGAAACATCCCTCGTGTTATTTGAGGAGAAAAGTCTGAAGCCTTTTGGTTACATCTTAAGTAAGTGCAGCAGTTGATTTCCTTGGGTTCCAGTCCCTTCTCCATTGCCAGTTACTGAATATTTTTTTCTCTTTTGCATCAGAAATGACTGAACCTCATACTAAATGAGCCCTATTTGATTCAGGGCTACAGAAGAGTGGCTGCAGCTTCTTTCATTATCATTTGGAACCTATAGAGATGAGCTCCCAAAATAAAACTTTTTCCAGATTTCTCCATGAACTATAATTATAGTTCAAAATGAAAAATCATGTTTTTATTTTGCATTATAATTTCCCTTGCTAGAATATGAATAAATGATCAAAGTACAGCTGTTCCTAAATGACTATAGCTGTCTTTCATACTTTCCTGGAGGGCTACAGTCCTTATTCCATCGAATACAATTTTTATAAACATATCTAAATGACCACAATCTCTGCTCATTGACTCCAATCCATCTGATGTATTTACAAATAGAAAAAACAAACTTTTCATAAGGTTCCTTTGCAGCACATTTGTTGCTATCATTTGCACATTCAAAATCCTGCATGCGTAATTAGAGCTATAAAAGTAAATATTCAATCCTAGTTAAAAGAAAAGACATTGAAAGAATTGATTGTGAGTATTGAGTAGGGTTGGATGCTGGGAAGAGAAACTGTGTGTATCTAGCAAATGCACAGGAATGATGGATTCCAGCTCTTTTAAATAACACCTTCACATTGTTGTTGAAGCATTTCCAAATTGCTGAATTATAAAGAGTGCTGTACAAAGAACCAAGCCAGAAATTACACACAGGTGCAAGAAAATGATAGGTCTGAATGGCTCAGAAATGATTTGCAGAAGCACTGGGAAGACATTTTTTGTGTCTTTCAAACAGTATTCTCATAAGAACACCAAAACATCTAACGTTTCTACAATGTCATGACCAAGTCATTTAGATATCTGTTCAGTGGGTAATTGAACAAAAGTCAAAAACTCAGATCTTCCTTTTCTAAGTGGAGAAAATGTTCCAACCCTATGAAGCTGTTTTGAAATTCAAATTAGATCATATACAGATGCTGAAAAACACTCGTTATATTATGTTACACAAATGCAGAGTAATGCAATAATGGTAACATTAGATTATGTAATACTTTTGCAGTTCAACTTATATGAGGTATGGAGTGGTTGGCTTAACCTCCAGAAGTCTTATTAACATTCTCATTCACCAAGTGTGCAAACAAGCTGGGGACCTCTCTACAGATCCCACCCCAAGCAGAAAATGGTTGCTCCTGGCATAGGGACTCCTTTGCTACCATCCTCTTTTAGTCACCAAGGCGCTGCCTGGAGGCAAGAAACCTAGGCCCTGATTCCTCTCAGAGACTTCCAGGACTCTTCTTTGTCACAGGGCGGCACTTTCACTTGTAGATTGTCATCTGCAAAATGCTGAGGAACAAGAGAGGAGGAGGGAAAGCATGCCAGGGTCACTGCTCTGTCAGGGGAAGGGAGAAGAAACCAGAACTCCCTTTGAGTCTTTGCACTTGCTCAAACACACTCTTAACTTCTGTGTCATCTGGCATGTGAAATTCACGCTTTAGGATTCATTTCTACAATATTGGCTTTGACTCTCGGACGATCCTACAAGAATGGCAATTATATGGGATATCAGTAAATTCACCTTAATTGAAATGAATCTCAATTATTTTCACGTGATCACTTGAGAGGAAGGAAAATTTAAAACAACGAGAGACATTAAAAGGAAGAAAATTGCTGGCATATTTGCCCTGGTTTCATCAAATTCCTGAGTGAAATAATACAGATATCGTCCATGTCTATTCCACCGTCCTGGGAATCCACGGACACATAAGGAGTTGTCTTATGATTTCACATATTTGGGATTCATGAATGGAAAATTAACCAAAGTCAAACAAGGAGAAACAGAATGAATTGCTCACCTGATCTGTGTTTATGTAAGTGGAGTAAAGACTGAGCCAGCAAGATGTTTCAGCTGGTAAAGCTGCAGCCCTGAAGCCTGACCAGCTAAATTCAAGCCCTGAAACCTACATAGTGGAAACAGAGAATCAGCTTTTGCAAGTTGTCCTATGACCTCCACATGTATACTGTGACATATGCACACACGATATTGTTTGTATAAGTTATTGTCCAGATAATATAGGAGGAGGAGGGATGGCTTTAATGGGTGTATAATCACCCTGAATGAAGAAAGGAGACCACACCCATTATAAATAGAGAAACGGGATTCAGTGGGTCTTTTGATTCTGGCAATTCTAGGTAACTTCTTACATTTAAAAATATAATTAAGTCCAAAATTGGATCGTGGAGATTTGACAGTTACTTCATGACTTTATTAATTTTTATAGCCAAATAAGATATTTCAGGCAAAGAAAGAAAGGAAGGAAGGAAGGAAGGAAGGAAGGAAGGAAGGAAGGAAGGAAGGAAGGAAGGAAGGAAGGAGGGAAGGAAGGAAGAATGTCTGCAAGGATAGAAAGCTTTCGGGTTTGGAAAGTCTAATGTGTCTCCGACAATACTGAAGGCAGCTTTGTGCAGAAATACTGATGTCTCATCAGGAGTCAGCAGAATTTGCTGCCTGGTTGCACAAATAAGCAAGAAGAAGAAGTGAAGGAGTGACATGAAGAAGTCTGCCAACTCTTTCCCCTTCTTTCCTCTTCACTAAATCCAGACAGCTCCTAATGCTGTCTCCCATCCATCCTTTCCCCTCTGTCAATGTATATCTTTTTCATCATCTCTTGCCTGGGTAACTGCTCAGACCTTTGTTCCCTCTCTAGTCTACTAGACTTTTCCATCAAGTGTGTGTTTAGTCAACTCACTTCTACTGTTAAGTATTATCAATGTTCCCAGAGCTACTGAGGGTTTAACATAGTATAATTACAACTCAGGGATCCGAGTTTGAGAAATATTCCTAGTGAGGTATGTTGAATAAGTAAGGTCATAAACACGAGAGGAGACATGAATAATAGAATTCCTTTTATCAAATTACAAATGATTTATAAAACTATCAAGTTATTTTCACCTCTATTAGCATAAATTCGGGTACAATTTCTCACCATCTCTTGCAGATGCTGTAATGGAGTAGTTAACCTGAACTATAGACAGTGTGGTGTAGAAAATGATTTGGTCTATATATCACCCCCCTGTTGAACATAACCTGCTGCATGGTCTATTTGTGAGCTTTTATGTCCTTTGAACCGGGGAAGGACATACATGAAAATCTCTGAATAAGCTTGTTGGTTATACCAAAACCTCCAACAGTCAGGTTTCCTGAAGAATCCGTGTTGTCTAGCAGTTCATCCACACACTATCACACGAAAATAGTGAATACTTTCATTGCATTTGCAGATATTAGGGCTTTATTTTATTTTATTTTATTTTTTTGATTTTCGAGACAGGGTTCCTCCGCAGCTTTTGGTTCCTGTCCTGGAACTAGCTTTTCTAGACCAGGCTGGCCTCGAACTCACAGAGATCCGCCTGCCTCTGCCTCCCAAGTGCTGGGATTAAAGGCGTGTGCCACCACCGCCCGGCTAGGGCTTTCTTGTTAGAAAACAGAGGAACTTTCCACACACTAATCTAGCAAGTAATCTGGTCTCCAAATTAATTTATATTTTATTCAGATTTTCATAAATATAAAAACACCGAGTTATACTCATTTTGAAAATCAAAGATTCAGATATGATATTAAACTGCATGCCCGGCCCTGTATGCTTTGCTTGAGAATGACTTCAGTGCAGCACGCACTTCTTTGCTGCTCACTCAGAAACCAAGGAAAACTCAATTTTGCTTTTGTGAACATGGTGTTCACCTGCCTGCCATGTCCTGCCCCATCTCCACTGACTGACTATAAAGCTCAGACTCACTGTTTTATGTCCTTATTTCTCTTATAAGAAGGTTTATGTGATCTTTATTTGCCAAATGATTTTTGCCAAAGGCTAGCTTGGATTGCTTGATAGTTTTTTCATCTTATTGCAAACATCCTCCTGGTTTAATGGAATCACATGCCTGTAATCAGGGTGCTTTTTAGAAAGTTTGTTTATTAGGCATACGTTTTAGTTACTTTTCTCTTTGCTACACTAGAACAAATACTGGACAGAAAGCAACTGAAGGAAGAGAGGCTTACGTAGACTTACAGTTGAAGGGTACAATGCAGTCAGGAAGCATGGGGTGGACAAGAAATAGACAAGGCTCTCAAACCTCAAGTATCCACTCCAGTAGCTCACTTCCCCAGCACCCAACTTTTGAAACATTCCACGTCCTACCAAAATAGTGCCAGCAGCTGCGTAGCAAGTGTCTAAACACAGAAACCTCTGTGGACCATTTCACAGTCAAATTGTGACAGACTGTAGGTTCAAAATGAACAATTTAACAGACGTGCAGTTCACTGGTACCTCTTTGCAGAAAACTCAGTGGGTTCATGCAACATCACCATCCCTCCCCCTCTGCTCCAGATTCATATAGTTGAGATGGAATGTGGTTATTATTGTTGCTTCTGGGACAAGGCTGACTGCACATGGTCCCATGCCTTCTCTAGACCAATCATCTTAAGTTCTCCTTCATAACACAGTTGTAACTGATGCACACTAGCTTACTCTGTTTGCACCATTAAGCTGTTCTATAGTAGCCTTCCCTACACATATAATTCTGTCTCGAGAGCAGGGGCGCACTGATGGATCCCCTTTACAGGAGGCTTTCATGGAATGGCGGTTATCAACCTATTCTCTGATTATGGACATGATGTGGTACCATCCATGGGATGTTGGTCCTGGGTTCTATAAGAAAGTAAACAGAACAAGCCACAAGAAACAAGCCAGGGAGCAGCACCCCCTCCATGGTGTCAGCTCCTGCCTCCAGGATCCTGCTCTGTTTCAGTTCCTGTCCTGACTTCCTTTGATATGAACAGCAATACAGACATGCAAACCAAATAAAACCTTTCCTCACTGACTTGCTTTATAATCATGGTGTTTTGTTACAGCAATAGAAACCCTAACTAATACACCAAGTTATAGTCCGTAGAATCACAGAGATTAGGTAGAGAATAAAGGTCCTGGTTGGAGGGGGCAAAGAGAACTGCCTAGGAAAATGAAATAGAAAAGGTAGTTGTGAATGGAGGGGGGCACTGTAATGGGAGGATGAAGAGAAGAGTAGGAAGGGAAGAGGGAACAAGGGGGGAATATAAGACAAGAGACATAAAATTAAGAATCATGTGACCATGTGAGGGGTAATATGGAAACCTAATACAGAAGAAATATATATATATATATATGTGTGTGTGTGTGTGTGTGTGTGTGTGTGTGTGTATGTATATATGAAGGCAGTCTAAATAAAATCACCAAATAATGGGGGAGACAGATTCTCAAATGGTTCTGTCACCAGTCACCAGCTCTTTGATCTACAGTGGTGCCCCACCTTCAAGTTATGCTAGGGCAATGGTGGCACAAATTCTGTAAGGGTGAACAATCAAGGTCTGATTTGACTTAAGGGCCACTCTATGAAATGGAACCCATATCCAACATTGCTTGGGTGACCAAGAACCTGCAGTTAGATAACCCAGAGATGTAAAATTTAATGCTACTGTTCTTAGAAATACATATAAACAGAAAACAAACAAAAACCCTGTCTTCCAATGTTCCCTTTATCGTGATCTTGGGCCCTGCACTGTCTAAATCCATCCAAGGAATATGTGCCTACTCACTCACCAAGAGGTTCATTCAATTTTGAGTTATAAACTGCAAGGATGTAATATTTATGTCAAGTATAAATTGATTTTCCTGTATTTTTCAGTGATCCATCTAATAAAACTCCAGGAACAACAAAAGTTTATTGCTTCTTTTACAAGGGAGCTAGCGAGTCCCTTATCTTAAAAGGAACCTCAACTCTGCACACAAACTTCCTCCCAGTATCCTTGCAGAGCCTGACACTGATTTGTAGACCCAGGTGTTCTCCACATGCTGCTCTCTGTTAGCCAGGATGCTGATAACACCATGATCACAGACCTGGACCTGCTCCCAAAGTCTTCCCCAAGGATGTGAAGCAAAGTGCAGCCTGAGAGTCAGTCACTTCTGTGCTCTAAGTGCTCCATGACACACTAAGCTATTGTGTTTCCCTGGTGATGGTAGCAAAACCAGACAAGTGCTATGGACAAAATTCTTTTGCTGACCCTGTGTCATTTAGTAGTAAGATGGTGTGATCAGGCAGCACATAATTTTTTATATTGCTGATGCAAATTTATCAGTCAAAAGCAGCATACTACAATGTCATTGTCTAACAGGTCTGGAGATCAGAAGTCCTGTGTAGTCCTGTCTAATCCAAAGTTAACATTTTTGCAAGAGTTGCCATCTTGGATGGACAGTACAGGGATTTGTTTCCTTGCTCCTTGGAGTTGCTTCTTGAAGTTGTAAGGAGAAGAACTCCTTGCCTGTAGACTGTTGGTGACAGACCATTTCCAGACTTTAGGGACATCCTTGTCCTCACAGCTTATAAGTCCATTTCTCCATTTCAGTGAGTTAAAGTCCTTCCTTACCTTAGGTCTCTATTGACTGTTCTTCCAATTCTTCCACTTTGCACAACTGGTGTTAAGGTTCCGTATGTCCACATCAACGCCACCCAGATAATGCAGGGTAGCATTCCTGTTCAAAGTCAGCTGACTAGCAGCTATGTTTCTACCTTGACATGCCATGTAGCGTAGTCATAAGAGGAACTCCAAAAAGTAAAGCAGGAGTCAACTTTCCATGTAAATAGGACTCCATCTACATGGTAGCGGATGAAATAAATTCTAGAAATAGACTTCCTGGACATGGATTTCCAAATGTTGATCTGTCATGTATTGAAACCTTGAGATGATAACAATGAAATCTCAGAGACTGAATATTACAAACATATCAACCTTGGTGTCTGTGTACTTCTCTGATTGTGGCAAAGTGGACAGTGGCTAACCTAGGCACAACATTAGGCAATTTTGAGTGCCACAGAAAATATGATTCGTGTGTATTTTCATAGACTAAACACAAATGAGGCTCTCCCACTGTCCCCTGACTGGCATTGGTATTTCTGTGTGGAGTCTCAAGTTGAAAATAGACTTTTCTCCAGTGAAGTGATACTCCATGAGAGCATACTCCAAAGGTGTACAAGAAACATGCCAAGTTCGAGACCAGCCTGGTCATGCAATACCAAGTAGTCAGTGTTGAAATTATATATATATATAAATTATATATATATATACACACACACACACACACATGAGGGAAGAAAGACGAGGGGGAAAATAATTATTATTGTCTTGGTTGGGCTTTTTGTTTGTTTTGTTGTTGCTGTTTATTTGATGTTGGGGGTTTCATTTTGTTTTGTCAACTTGACAGAGGTTAGCTAGGGTCATTGAGAACCTCAGTTAAGAAAATGTCTCCACAAGATTGGCCTGGAGGCAAGCCGAGAGGTATTTTCGCGATTGGTGAATAATGTGAAAGGACCCAGCTCACTGGGAGTGGCCTCACCTGCAGGCAGGTGCTCCTAGGGTTTAGAAGAAGTCCAGCTGAGAAAGCCACAAGAAGCAAGTCAGTAAGCAGAAGCCTCCATAGCTTCTGCCTCAGTTCCTGCCTCCAGGTTCCCGCTTTGAGTTCCTGTACTGGGTAATGAATTACAAACTGGGAGATGAAATAAACCCTTTCTTCACCATATTTGATTGTGGTGTTCTATCACAGAAGTAGAACTCTGAGACACGATAGAATGATTTTAATTTTAAAATAATAAAGAATATGTTCTAAAGTGGGCTTGAGATTTTTCTGAAAGTCATAACCTGAGGCCCTTATAACTAAGAATATTGGTCTTAAATAGAGATTAGCTTTAGATCTTTTGAGATTCTTCTTTTCTATGGGTAGGAATATAAAATGTTTTGAGTGGTGTGCTAAAGAGTAAAGAAGTTACTGAGAAATATTCATTTAGATAGTCATCTGGATTAGCAATCCCATTGTGGATATACATTCAAAAGAACTGAAAGCAAGGTCCTTTAAAATGTTCATAAATAATGCTCATGCTCATTTCAGTATTATTTACAAAAGAAACAATATAAAAAATCCCAGTGTTTGTTGACAGATAATAGATAAGAAAATATGGCATATGCATAAACAACGCTATTTACTTTTAAGAAATTCCTGTCACATTCTATAATATGGATGAAGTATAATTCCATTTCTATGAGGAAGCCTAGGCAGTCAAATGCATAAAGAGAATGTGAGTCATAGCTGTCAGAGAGTGGGAGAAGTGCAAACCGGGGGCTGTTGCTGGGGAACACAATCTCACTTTTGCAGAATGATGAAGCCCTAGAGATCAGTATCACAGGAATTTGAATGAATCCACTTCATCCTAAGAATCACACAATTGAAAACTGTTAAGATGGTACAATTTCTGTTTTTACCATAATATTTTTAAAGAGGAATTCATTGCTTTTAATTGTGCAATTCATTAGCTCAGTTTTTTTTTCCTTTAAGTTCACTACAATTGCTACATGCCTCTCTAAAATGGTGAGAAGTAGAATGTTCATCAACCTAGCATGTTTATGGGTTGAAAGATTAAGAATACAAGCTCCTAACAAATATTTTCCTCAGCACCATATATATGCATTGCTCTGAATGTCTGCATAACCTAATAAGGATCGTTCTTATAAAAGCACAAAATGAGATCTTCCGTGGAAGATGACAGATGCAATCCAGAGAAGAAAAGGCAGAGATAGAATAGACTCTTCCGAAGAAACAAAGAGAAAGCTTCAGTGACTCATGCTAGCAATGATAAAACAGGTGGAGAGTGCTTAGCTATGCTCACAGCAGAAGGCAAATGCAGCCCCGAAGCCCCTGCCCTCAACAACCATGGAGGATCCTGAGGAGGGGCTCTAGGTAGCTAATCGAGTAAGTTCTCTGTCATTTTTAAAATCAAGTAAAATTTTATCCTTCTCAAAGATCTCTGATGCAGTTTGATAGCTGAGAGGTTTTGCCAGTTTAAAAAGGAAACCTCACAAAACAGATTTCAGCATAACTTCTTACCATGTGTAAATAAAAGCTGTTTTAAGATGCTAAGCTCAAACCTGCAAGCCCATATTTCTACACTGAATGGCGACCAGACTTCCAGGCCATAGTTTGTACCTGCCACCTCCCTAACAAAGGGTCAGGATGTGCTAAAGTTGTTCCGCTCCTTCTTTGTAATTTGGAGGATGCCTGGGATAGAGAAGTGAATTCAGCCTACAGGACAGGGCTGGCATACAGAAGAGAGAGATAGAAAGACCTGACAGAGCAGGCATAGGTAGATGTGTGGACATAACCACAGCCATTCACCTGGTTACCTAGGAAACAGAATGCTAATGAATTTCCCCCTCAGTTTACATTTTGGTATAAAAGCTGTTTTGGAGAATAAATGCAGAGGAATGTTCAGGATTTGAACTCAGGATTTCATGAGGGATCACTGAGAATCTCCCTCCTGATAAAGCCATGTGAGTTGTGTCTTTAATCCCATGCTTTCCCTCTGTTCCAGAGAAATAATTTATGGTCCAGGCTGGCACCGGACCATGACACAAACCAAAAAGTTGTTTTAAGATATATAGAAATGCAAGTTTAAAGGTCTGAGGACAAATGCAATTTATAAAATTTCTCTCTCATTATGCTGCTGCTCATAGACTTAACAATATCAATAAAATGCTGCAAAGCTCTTAATCTAACAGAGTGCTACCATGACTATACCATAAGAGCAAGATTTTAAATGTTCACAAGCTCAAAGATTTCTTATAAATTCTAGAGAGCTGAATTGAAGGATTCACCTTAAACAGGTCAGATACACCCCTCTCTCAATTCTCTGGTCCTGACACCTTCCTCCTCAATTACCAGGACTTAAAGAAAAATTTTCTGCCAACACCTCACCAGGTCCAAGAGACTCGAGACAGTTCCACACCACAAATCTTGAACAGGAGTGAATCAACCAGATATCCCAAGGTGTGGTTAGTACCCCATCTTTCTTAGGTCCCCCAAGACTCTGACATCCACAAATCAGCAAAAAGCAGTTTTGAGAACTCTACACCCTCAATCTTTTATCCTGCCATGCCTAACTCCTCACATTTTTATTTTAAGAAAAAGGTGGGCATATGATTATGGGGGCCTGCCCTGTCACCTGGGTACTCTCTCCCTTTAAGAAACAAGCCCCACCCACTCCCAATCTCCCCCTTCCCACCAAGGCAAGCTGATCTCCATTTTCTCTTCTCTCTCTCTGTCCATTCTTCCGAAGAGGCAGCCTCTGCCTCCTCCTCCCCCTTCCTTTTCACTTTGTATGTGGATGTGCATGGGGGTGTCTGTGTGAGTGTGGAGGGGATGTCTTTGTGTGTGTGCACGCAAACACAGGGATACATGCTGTGCCACATAGGTGAAAGTCAGAGAAAACTTTTAGGGGTGGGTCTCACCTTCTACCACATTACAACAGGCTCTCTTGTTTCTGTATGTTTGCTCTGCACACTCTCAGCTAAGTGTCCTTGGAGCTTCTGGACAGTTCTGTCACTGCTTCTCATGGCATCACAGGAGTGGGGCGATTTTAGAGGTGAGCATCACTGCCACATTTTGCTGTTGCTTTGTTTTTGTCTTTCTTACTTTAACGTGTGTTCCAAGGATTGAGCAGACCCCAGGCTATGTGGCAAAGAGTTTCACCTGCTGAGCCATCTCACCAGCCCCACAGCTAACTATTCAGAATATTTTTCTTAGACTTCATTCACTAATAAAGCGTGAGAGATCAAAGAAAGAATATTATACACTTTTAAATTGCAAAGCAGAAGCATGGAAAATCTGTTGAAATGCTAGTGTCAAGTCATTTACTTACAAAGCAATGCTGACATTTTCAAAACAGATATTATTCAAGAAACTTCTTGCACTGTATTATGACTTAAGATCTCCCAGGTTTTTCATGTTTTAAATGTCAAACATATCAGGCAAATTCCCTTAAACTAAAGTCAAATGCTTATTTAACCCTGTAAGCACCAGTTACATATCTGCGGTATTTCCCAGGCAAACACCAACACTGCTCATCACCCTTCATTTGAACTGAATTGTGTGAAGAGGTCAACCATCTGTTGCACTCACAAATAGCATGGCTGAATGTAGAAAAATCATGTCTATACTTAATATAGCTTGCTGCTTTTTTTCCTAGTCAGAGTCTCGTGTAGCGCAGGCTAGCCCCAAGCTAAACTATATTGGTGAGGATATCCCCTAGCATCTGATTCTTCTGCTTCTACCCACCAAATTCAGGGATTCCAGGCATGCATGACCACACTAAGTTTATGTGATTCTAAGGACAGAACCTAGGGCTTCATGCACACAAGCAAACACTTTACAACTGGTTCTCCATCATCTATATAGCTTTTCAGTCTTGTTTTAGGGAACAAAATGGCTAAAACCTCATGATTGCTGTCTTTTGTAATAATAGTTCTTAATTTTTATGACACGGGTACAAACCTAGAACAGCAACAATATTAACAAACATTATCATCAAATATCCCCATCTCCCCTTTTAAAGTGCCATTGGAGTCCCTACAACAATAAACCTTGTGGGGTCCTAACTGTCCAGATACCAACCATAGTCCGTGTTGGTTTTGAAACTGCCTTTTATTTCGTAAGACAAGACCTCGAACCCTTGCCACTGTCCCTGGGGAAGTTCCCCGTGATCTTTGACTCATAATGAAAATGAAGTCAGGCCTGTGTCACCTTGGTTGACAACTGTACTCATCATGGCTACACGGCTTTGGGCTGTGACTTTGTTCCCTTTCAAACTACACTCACTTCTCCCTTTTGCCCAGCTACCTAAGACTTTAATTTCCAGAAAAGACGAAGGTCTAAGCAAGGCGTGATGTCTAGCTCAAGCAAGCAAATATCCCTTAAGGAACACTGTGCAATAAGCCCAGGGATAAGTGGAAATACCTATACAAATAATTATTTTAGTATAAAATGTATATTTATGTTGGAAACACGTTCAATTTGCAAAACAGCACAGCCTCTTAGAACCCCCAAGAATCTATGCGATTCATTGTCAGACTTCCCACAACTTCCATTACGTAGGTAATGGGTGAAACAGAAATAGTAGCCACAACACTAACATCTGCATCCTTATTCTGATCATTTTCTTTAAACATCATACGCTGAAAAAGAAGCTAGAGTCTTGAAATGTAGGACTAGCAGTCCACAATCCTCAGGAAAGCACCACTAATTACGTAGTCATTCTATTTCTATAGCAGCTGAGCTGTTATCAATTAGACAACAAATGTCCATTTCTTTTATAGTGACCTCAATGCCAGAGAGATGGCCCAGCCTGCTCCGATATTGGTATGGAAAATGATCCCAATGAAATTAATAAATTAAGTAAAGTTATTTACAACCTGATAAATATTATTTGTTATTCCTATGTCCTTTGTGTTTCTATCAGAGAGTATGAACATTATGTCCATATTATACCAGGACACACTTCCAGAGTATTCATGTTCTCATTAGAAATCTCTTCTTACTCTCATAACTCTTGAATTATGTGATACTTTACTAATTTACAACATTATTATTATCATCATTATTATTGCTGTTGTTTTATTGTAACAAATCTAATTATTATAAATAGACAAATAGACTTGGGTTCAAGCACATCTGCTAAAGACGGAAGATCCTACCTCTTACTGTGACTGTGGTCGAAATTTAACTAACTGAATAAGCAAGCAGCAATTGTTGAAGGGGTTGTGCACATAGCACACAATCACCCACCGTAGGTACACTGAAATATTAAGCAGCCCTGGACTGGAGTGATGGCTCAACAGTTAGGAGCAGCGACTGCTTCTGCAGAGTGCCCTGATTCGATTACAGGCATACACATAGTAGATTATAACTACTGTAACTCCAGTTGCAAGAATCTGATGGCCTCCATGAGTTTCAGGTATGTACGTGGTACACATACAGACGCATGGCAGAACACCCATAAAAATGATTTTTAAGAAAGAAACTCTGGGCAGGACACACTGAAGGTTGAAGGTTCACTCCCTCCACTGGAAGTCTTGCCTGATCACAGGAGGTGGTCAGCTCAGGCTATGTATCAGCTATTGCTTAGAGTCTTAGCTGGGGTCATCCTGTAGATTCCTGGGAGTTTCTTTTGCACCAGGTTTCTACCTGATTCTGAAATGCACCCCTTTTCCAATCATCTCTTTCAGTAATCTCACCCACCTACTCCACGTGATCCTTCATGTTCCCATCCCTACCTGCCCTCCGTCCAACCACAAAATCTCTTCTATTTCTCCTCCCCAAGAGGATCCAAGTATCCCCCTTGGGCTCTCCTTGTTACCAAGCCTCTCTGGGTCTGTGGACTACGGCATGGTTATCTTTTACTTTACAGCTTATAAGTGAGTACATACCATGTTTGTCATTCTTGGTCTGTGTTAAATCACTCAGGATATTTTTTTTCTAGTTCTATTCATTTGCCTTTGAATTTCATTATGCCATTGTTTTTTAGTAGTATTCCACTGTGTAAACGTACCACATTTTGTTTATTCATTCCTCATTTGATTGAACATCTAGGTTTTTTCCAGATTGTGGCTATTAGAAATAACGCTGTTATGAACATAGTTGAGCAAGTGTCTTGTGATATGATTGACCATCGTTTTGGCATATGCCCAAGAGTGGTATAGGTGGGTCTTGAAGTAGATCAATTCCAAATTTTCTAAGGAACCACCATATTGATTTCTAAAGTGGCTGGACAAGATTGCACTCCCACCAGGAATAGAGGAATACTCCCTTTGCCCCACATCCTCTCCAGCATGAGTTGTCACTGTTTTTCTGATCTTAGGTTAAGGGTGGCAACAGTGACTGTGGGAGTGGCCAACCAATGACTTGTCCAGCTTGAAACCCAAGCCATGAGAGTGAGCCCATTCATGACAGTAGCTAGAGCACTGGGTTCAAGAAGCTGGATGGCCTAGAGACGTAGGATAGAAGCAAACATGACTCGAGAAAAAAATGCCGGTGTAATGATGCCTACTGATATTCTCTTATACTCATAGATTGGTGCCTATCCCAATAGTCACAGAGAGGCTGATATGCAGCAAATGGTAGAAATAGATTTTAAAAATCCCACAGACAAACATTAGGCCAAGCTCAGGGAATCCTGATGAAGAGAGGGTGGAAGGATTATAGGAGTTCAGAAGGGATAAGGACATCACAAGAAAACCAACGGAATCAACTAATTTGAGCTCATAGGAGCTCACAGAGACTCAACTGACAACCAGCGAGCCTGCATGTGACAGTTAGGTAGCTTGTTATTTTTGTGGTACTCTTTACAGTGGGAGAAGGGACTGTCTCTGACTCTTTGACTGGCTTTTAGGACAATATTCTTCATACTGGGTTGCCTTGCTCAGCCTTAATACAAGATTAGGTGCTTAAGTCTTACTACAACTTGATATGCCATGTTCTGTCAATATCCATGGAGGCCTGCCCTTTCATGAATAGAAACAGAGGAGGAGTGGATTGGGTGAGGACAGAGGCAGAGGGAAAGGTGGGAGGGGGGACGGGGAAGAGAGGATAGAGAGGAAACTGTGGTCATGATGGAAAATAAAAAGAAGAAAGAAGGAAACTCTATGCTACCACTGACTTTAAAGAAAATCCTAATTTGGTTAAATTTGGAAAATATATGCATGTAAGTATCAAACTAAATAATATAGTTGATCATACTGTTAGTGGTTTTTGCTATGAACTTCGTTAAAAATATAATTATCTAATTGGTCTTCAGTGGTGACACCTTAATCAGAATCATAATGTTGCACTAGAAGTACAGGACTCAAATGCCAGAATTATTTATATTAAACAATGATATTTTCTCCTTATTCTACTACCCAGTCTCTCCATGTGCTAATTTTTCAAAGGATGCTATAGAGACAAGGGATGTGATTGCCCTAAGGAATGTGGACCAACACACTTTTATTTCTCCTGCAATGATCCATCTGTACACTAGGAAAGCACACGCTTGCTCCCAAATCTATTCATAATAATAAGACTATAATAATAACGTGAGTTAATAAAATACCACATAATCCAGGAATTAGGAGAGCAAAAGGAAAGGTTTCTCCTGAGACTGGGAATACCCTGGAAGAGTGCACAGGTGTAAGATATTTGATAAACGTCTACACAAGGAGGCAAGGCCACTCTCAGAATTTAGAGGCTAGAGTAGTAAAAACTGGAGAACATTCTTCTCCAAATCCAGTTTTCTTGAAACAATACAAAAGCAATTATTTTTTTCTAGACTTTCTTAGTTTATGTTCATTGCTCATCGTGGTGGGTTTCACTCTGACCACAGTTATCCTCTTTGCTTCGCCTTCTCAACCATACCCCTGCGTCTGCCTGTCCCTCACCCAGAGCCTTGCTTCTCCTTTCTTATCTCTATGTAGACATGGCTATATGTATTATGTGTGTGCACAAATGATCACAAATCCGCAAAAAAGAGAAAAGATGCTGTTTGTCTGAATCTAGCTTATTTTGCTTAACATGATTTCTATTTCAATCCATCTTGCTTTCCTTATAGCTGAATAAAGCTCCATTGTGGATACATTTTGTATTTATCATTCATCTCTTGGTGGACGGCTAAACTGATCCTATAACCTGACTGTTGCACATAGTAGTTCAGTGAGCCCCATGTGCAGACACCTCTGTGGTATGTGGCTTAGATTCCTTTGGATATATTCCCTGGAATGATATAGTGGATTCCATGATCGTTCTAGTTTTAGTTTGGGGGAATGAGGAACCTCCATACTAAGTTCCATAGTAGCTGAGCTAATTTTCAAAAATTAATTGAATGGAAATGCCTGTTAGTCTAGTTTGGCTAGTGTATACTATATATTCAATACAAACACACATATTGAATTACTATAATATAGCCAACATAAAGATCTAAGTATTATATCTCAATAAAAACAATATTAAAAGCTGAAATATAAAATCATAGAATACTGTTGAGCAATAGACAAATCTCCATCAAAAGAAGACGACAAATGAAAATCCCAGGACCATCAGTGTCATACTGTAAGCGTGCACAGAACTATGGTCTGGACCAGAATGGAGGTGAGGGATGCCTGGACAGCAACTAAGGCAACCAAGTAGGAGGAAAGAAAGGCATCCTTCTGAAGGTCGTAGGGAAAGCTCCTGAGGATCAGACTACAGGCTGCAGAGTGGAGCAGCTGCAGAGGAGGGAAAGAAAAAGCTGTTACAAACACTGGAAACGCACAAGTCAAAGAGGGAAATTGCCTTGCAGCGCACAACGCCTGTCTGTGCCCTATGCGCTACCATACAGTTTCCAAGCTTTGGGCAAGGGGCTGGAGGTTGAAACACACAGAGACACAGAGAGAGAGAGACAGACACGGACCTCTAGTCACTGGTAAGAAGCCTTTTATTCAATAGCACCACAGAGGCTTATAAACCCAACACAGTCAGCTGGGCCAACAGGTGAAAACCTTATCCTCTGTTCCTCAAGGCCAAGGCAACACGTGCTCGTGAAGCAGAGCTGGTAAACAACTTTGACACAGCCTTTAGTAACTCAAATCAGAAGGAAAGTAAAGATCTCTAGCAGGGAAGAGCAGCTAGAGGCCAGGACTCCAAATGGTCCCAACAGTTCCCCACACTAGCCAATATGTTATGTGACTGTCAAAACCACAGGCAGGAATGTCTGCTTTTACAGCTAGGGCATGTGGCTTACCACAGAGAATACTCCCCCAAGTAGTGAATTGGATGTAGGATCGGATGGCAAAAGACACATTTCTGAAATTCCTTCACTCATCTCTTTTGTTCTTAGCAATTTCCAGAACATGAGGTTTGTTGTGATGGCGTTATGTGGAAAGATTGAGCAGAGAAAGGAAAATGCCTACACTCTTAAGGAAGTGTAGCTTTCCGGAGCCTCATGTAGCTTCAGAAGCTGTGTGACTGTGCTGGCCAGGTGAATCTGCAGAGCTGAGAGATCTTACGTGAACTGAGACTGCCCTTCCGTTACACCTTATGAGATGTTGTATATGTTCTGCTGCACTGGGAAGCCTCCTGAGAGAAGATACTTGGACTGAAAATAGATAGACCAAATCCCATGTCAAGGCTGATTTTTATGATTTAAAAAGTATGCTAAACATCTTGAAATCATGTGAGCTACGTTAAATGCAATCTTAACTTAAATACTGAGCATAACTGATGAGGCATTTTCTGCGGTGGAGCAATTTTTAAAGTCCTTTCAGAAAATGATACTTTTCCACGTCAAATATTCTACCTCAATTTACAGCTCTTCTCTCCACAGAATGGCATATTATAATATTATCTAAAAGTGAGATTTCAGCTGTAGTCACTCAATTCTTTAAGTATTGGAGCACAGAAAAACGTATAAGAATGGAGTAATATTCTTGCAGCCTGGCGTCATTAAGTAGCTTCTAAGATCTACCAACTACTGTGATGTTTCTTCTATTCAATGTATTTATTAAGAATTTATTTTTAAGCCGGGCGGTGGTGGCGCACACCTTTAATCCCAGCACTTGGGAGGCAGAGGCAGGCGGATCTCTGTGAGTTTGAGACCAGCCTGGTCTACAAGAGCTAGTTCCAGGACAGGCTCCAAAACCACAGAGAAACCCTGTCTCGAAAAACCAAAAAAAGGAATTTATTTTTATTTTTTAATTATGTGTTTATGTGGGAGGTGGGGAGTGTCTGAGACTATGATGCTTGTTTACACACTTCCTTCAGTGTGTAAGTATTTTCCTTCTCTGCTCAATCTTTCCACATAATGCCATTTGCAACAAGCCTCATGTCCTGACCAGAGAGACCAGAAGAGGGCACTGGATCCCCTGGAACTGGAACTACATGCACTTGTGGGAACTGTATGTAGGCAGTCTTCTGCAAAAGTAGTTTATGATTTTAACCACTGAGCTATCTCTCCAACTTCTCCCAATCTGTTTTATTTTGGGGGGGGGGGGGGAATTAGTAATAATTCTTTTCACCAGCAGACATAAATCCTGTTACCAGCTGGTCAATAAGCAATTTTCCTAGCGATTCTCATTGTTTTTATTACTCTAATATAAAATGAGAGAAAAGAATTTTCCTTGACTTCCCAATTACAGTGATTGTCCATATTTTATCTATCTGTCACTCTCAAGGGTTTTCCTTGAAATTCCATGGCTCTCTTGCACATAATCATACAAAATGTGAAGCCGTATAAAGGAACAAGAACATGTGATCCTGGAACTCTTGATTGCCCAAGACCAGACGTGAATCAAACCAATCTGAATCTCCCAAGAAGGTCAGAACCACTCAGACGCTGGGACTACCTTATTTCCTGTCATGAGGGACCAAAGAAGGGATGGACGGTGAGCCACAGGGCAGGAAAGAGAATGAATCATGTCAGAATATGCTTCTGGTCATGCTGCCAGAGTTATGAAAGCAGAAGGGAAATGGGGAATAAAGCTATGTGATCCTTTGTTTATTTGCGATCCTACCCAGGATTTCCAAGAGATGTCCCAGCAATGTCCTTGTGGGCAGTGGACTGCTAGTACTACCTAGTTTGGAATTTTTGCTTTCTAAGAAAGCAGCAAAATATTTAATATTCTAGAAGTTACTGAGACTGTAATTCCTTTTGGCAATGCTTGTAATTTATAATTCAGAAAAGCATTTGCATTTTTATATAAGCAAACATTTTTGAAAGCACCTATCCCAAATCTAACCTTTGAATAATGATGATGATGATGGCTAATGTTTGTTTGGAGGCTGTGGATTCTAAGTGCTCTCTGTTCCTTAAAATACATGTACGTTGCTGTCAAAAAAAAAAAATCACTTCAGTTACCAGCTCCTTTAAAGACAGCCTCTGGTAGAGAGATGCCTATCTCATACACATGACTTCAGTTTTGTTGCTTGTGTCCAGGGTTTGAGTGGCAACATAAAATCCCATAAGGTGATAATTCCCCAAGCTCTTTCAGTAAGGGCTGGTGAGGCTGGCAGACACACCTTTCAGCTCAACTCCTGTTCTGTACACTGTTTCCCATGACTCCCTTATGTGACCGTTTAGTATAGGAGTGTTCCCCCAATGAACCTGAGCACTAACCTCCGCCTTGGAGTGTGAACCCTAGGCAACCCATTCTGTGGCATTACATTGACTTCTCCAAGCTCCACCAGCAGACTTGACAGAATAGGAAATGGCGTTCATCTCTTTCATCCCAAAACAATATGCTGTCTTAGTCTTGGTGTACACACTACTCCCTGCAGGACCTTCAACCTAGCCAGAGCTGGTTTTTTCAGCAGGGTGCTTCATTGGTCAGTCTTGAAATAATATTCCAGAGGTAAACCAACTGTCTTTTTCTTGCTGCAAATACCTCAGTAAAGTCGTAAAATCCTAAATGAGAAAGTGAGAGGCATATTCAGTGGGGAGTCTCCCTAACTGCTGAGACAGTTCAATCGTCAAAGGCAGTCGTGTCCTCTTGGTTGGGTTGATGCAACAGGCACTGATTGGTAACATAATTCATGGTAATCTCAACCCCAAAGAACACTCAGTTATTTCCAACAAGTTATTGACTTATAATACTGAAAAAAAAAACAGAACTGTCCTATAGTTAGGCTAGTGAATATCTTAAATAGATATTCATAGAACCTTCATACAGTAACTGATGGAAACAGAGGCAGAGACCCACATCAAAACATCAAAACACTGGAGTGAGCTCCCAAAGTCCAGTTGAAGAGTGGGAAGAATGAGAATATGAGCAAAGAGGTCAAGACCATGATAGGGACACTCACTGAAACTCAGTCGACCTGAGCTAATTGGAGCTCACCAACTCCAGCCAGACTGGGAAGGAACAAGCATATCCCTACTGCTTGTATTGGCTTTTTGGGAACCTATTCTGTTTGCATGGATACCTTGTTCAGCCTAGATATAATAGGGAGGGCCTTGGACCTTCCCCAAAGCAATGTGCCTCTCTGAGGAGTGGATGGGGGGTGGGAGGAGTAAAGTGAAGGGAATGGGAGAAGACCCAGTAATTTGAAACTGGATAAATATTTCAAACAGCCCTTAGAAAAGGAGACAGAAGGTTTCAGAAGACCTTCAGAAATTTGAAACAAAACAGTAATTCTAGAACTGAGAAATCTATCTGAAATGTTTAAAGAGCCATGAACCCAAGTTTGGCGACAGCTAGCTAGATCTTGACAAATCTTCCTGCTGCCTTGGCTTTAGGCCTCGGTGCTTCTGTAGACTCTCCTCTGATGCTATTCCTTCTCTTTGCCCTCAGAGCTTCTCATCATTCCAGCTGGAGGTTTATTCCTTGCATAAGTGATGTGTCTGTATTTTTGAAATATATAAATAATAGAATATTTTGTTCTCCTTTATATGATACTCTAAAGCTTCTCTAAAAACTCAGTGTCATGTTCATGTTTTTAGACTTTATACATATTGGTATTTATACTTTATTACTTCTGGCATAGTAATCTATTTATTGGATAAATCACTATTGAGTTTTTTGTACTTTTAATGTGTACCTAACTTACAGAAGTTAATATTAAAGATGAAACTATCGTGAGATGAGGCATGGTGAGCCAAGCCTGTGATTTCAGGCAGAACGATCAGTGGTTCAAGTTTGTCAGCTCTGGCTGTCATATGAGCTGGAGGACATTTGGGATTCTGAGACTCCATCTCAAAGTAATCATGATGCTTCTGCAAATCCTCACTGTCCTTTGCTTGGTAGTAGGTAAGAGACTCCGTGTAATGTATTCCCATACAAATAGTTCCTTGTTTTATGGTTTGAACCTTTGTATAAAATTCTGTAATCAAGTTTTGCCCCATCTTGATTGTGGGACTGTGTCCATCTCCCTGTTTAAAGGTAGTGTGTAAATGCTCACATTTTGAGTACTCCCAAAATGTGACACTATTCACCTTTGAGCATATTACAAATACAGTCCTGATTCAACTTGTTTTAACTTGATTTAAGGTAACGGGTAGATAAGATACTTACATATCTACTATACCCCATTTCCATTTGGTTATCATTTGTTCGGCTCCTCTGGGAATTTTCTGCTGGGTGATTTTATGTATAATCTCCTTGTAAAAATTCTTTAAAAATTTTTAGTCTTAAAAGCAACCATTATATATTAGTTCTAAACAAACATTCTGTATTATAATCCTTCAAATAATTTCTGCTATAATATTTAATCCTAAGTACATTTTTTAAAGTTAGGGACTAGCAGGGCTTCCTATCCATTGCCACTTCAGGGCCGGATCTAAGCCTGTCACCTTTTACAGCTTCCTTGGGGTGATCTTTAGATTAGCCTAAGTACTCTTGGCTCTTCCTATGTGAATTTTAGTATTAACTTTACAACTTCCACCAAAGACATGCCATATGCATTTTCAAAATCGATTTGCATTGACTTGACAGGCTAACCTTGAGAAACTGACATCTTCGTGACAGTCATATTTTGGCCACGGGCATATTAGAACCCATCTTTTATTCAGATTTTTCTTTTTCTTTTTTCTATAATGACTTGGTGTTTTCCCCATAGAGTGCCTGCCAGCCTACCATATGTTTTTATGCGATCTAGAATATGATCATTTGTTTTTATTATATTTTTTTAATTTGTTGTTACTTGTGTAGGGCTATAGTTTTTTTTTTTTATGTGATTTGTTTGTTAGAAATATTTCGGCTCTCAGAGCCTGTTTGACAGTCGTTTGAAATGTAGTACATGAGTAAGCAGGAGGCGTGACTCAGTCTGAGTCAGACTCAATGGACACATGAAGCAGATGTTACTGCATTTGCTTGGAAATTGGTATTCACCGTCTGCTGCCGTTTTTAAAAAGCCTTAGATGGAAAGTGCTTTTGAACCACATAAGATTAAGCTAGATCCAAGCGATTAGTTTGACTGCCAAGCACTTTTCTTTAACTTCCTGTCAGATTCAGGAAGGATGCCTCTGCCAGTTACCATTTTCACGTGCACCGGTCCTTGGCCTTCGCAGTGAACCCAGATTCAGCAATGGCGCTAGTGCTATTGGATGTCCAACTGAGCTAAGGTGAGCATAAGGAATGGTTTGATTTGCATGCAGGGCCTCCTGGGGATCCATGATTCTTCAGCAAAGACCATCTCAAGTTTTATTTCATTATGAAAGGAACTGAGAGGGTCAAGTGACATTCATTGTCCCCTAGTTCTTGTATTTCTCTAAGACACATTGTCCTATTTCTAGACGAAAGGTAAGTTTCTTACATACATTTAAATAACCTGCAAACTTAGCACAGTTTGAATTCTGTTGTGCCTAATTCTAGTATCAGTGGATTTAGCTCTACATTAATTTGTAACCAATCGCTTCCTCCCCCTTTAAAATATGTCTTCATCTCCACTAGGTATAAAATATAGAAGAAAAATATATTGAGAAAATGATTTGAAGAAAAATACTTTGTAATAGCAATTTAACTAATCTGAAGAAATATTTCTCTTTGGCTCATCCTTCTACCCATGCATGGGTCAATCCTGTCCCAACACCACTTCATTGTGTGTGTTAGCCTGAACAAAAGTCCCTCAGTCCACGTGGGGACCACACAGATTCCTAGGAATGTCACTGTCTGGTATGTTAGACTCTGAATCAATAGGGAACAAACATCCTAGTCCTGAGCACTGTTGTTATCATCCCTGCACAAACAGTTACACATTGTCTGCCTCTAGAATGACATCTGTTACCTGACCATAGTTCTTCCTAGTGGCCAAGGAACAAATAAATATATCTCTAAGTCAGGGTGAAAATCTTGGGTAAAGACTGCTATTAAACTTAGTGTTCTCTGTGTGCTGGGCATTGTTCTAATGTTTTAACTAATTCATTTCATTTAGTCATTGCAAAGCTCATAATGATAGCTGAAAAGAAATTAGAAGGATGTAACTCACCTGGGATTTTGGCACCAGGTGAACCATTAAAAGAAATATAAAAGGAAATAACATGGCTACTCCTATGTTTGGTGGAGGAGCGTTTATTGCAGATAAAAGAACATAATCAGAAGCAGAGACATATGGGAGCTGGGCCGTGTGAGGAGAAGGGGGAGGGGAGAGAGGAGAGGCACCACCGACCAAGAGGGGCAGCCTGGGCCATACTGGCCAAGAGAGAATAGCGCAGCCAAAATGGCTGGATTATTTAGGGAAGGGTAGCTGGGAGAAGGGCAAGCTAGTTCCAGAACTGAAGGAGTTTAGGGTAGGGAACAGGGTATGCCAGGCAGGAGTCTAGTTAGCTTTCTCATTGGACTTTCACTGAACCTCCAGTCCCCAAATATAATGACATGGAGATTATCATTAGGCTTGTTCCCATCTAACTCTTATAACTTAATCAGTTTCTATTAATCTGCATTCTACCACATGGCTTTTTACCTCTCTTCTTTTCTGTATGTACAACTTCCTCAGTATCTTGCTGGCATCCCCTTGCATACCTAGATTCATCCTGAGTTCTCTCTGCCCAGAGGTTCTGCCTATTCCCTTGCATAGCTACTGGCCATTCATCTCGTCATGAAACCAATCAGGTGTCTTTTGCAGGTGAGACAAAACATAGACACATCTTCATGCAGTGTAAGCAAATATACCACAACACAGAAGGGCCCTGTAACAGGTAGAATGAGGGATGCAGGGAAAACAGGCAGCCAGCCTCCACTTGGATATGTTAAATAGGCACCTCACCCATTTCTCCTGGACCTGACAGGTAACGTAATGCATAGTCACGTGAGTCACACTTGTGCCTGATGCAATTTTAGTCATCCCATTTATTCCACACAGCCCTCAGAGGGGACACTGTGAGATCCCCCCTTTTAAAACACGGGAAGTAGAGAAACAAGGGAATGACTAAGGGCAAAGGATGGCCAGTAACTTGAAGGAGTCTTTGGTCCCAAGGCACACAGTCCTACATGATGTCACCCACTTCTCTAACCCCACAGACCAGGTTTATAAACCTGCATCTGACAGAAAAGAAGGCAGAAGTCCAGCGAGAATGGCTTGCATTACAGCCTGAGGCTTACGATGATGCAGTCAAATCAGGTGTTCCTGACTGGTGCTGGGCAAAGCATCTATTAGCCACTGGGTGTTTCAACTGGAGGCCACCCTCCAGGGCCTTCTAGAGTCCACAGCCTGTCACATGAATGGAAAATCTGTTCCTCAATGATCCACCACATATGGCTAAAGACCACCGTGATCTGTGAGAGTACGGAGTCTGGCATGGGATGCCTGATGGGGCTCTCCTCCTTCTGTTCAGAACAGATGGAGAGAGAAGGTGACGGTGGGGCACAAAAGAACGGAGGAATGCCGAGCAGAGCCGGCACCTGTGGGTCTGGAAACACACCAGGGCAGCTGCCTAGTGCTTTTTCCTGTTCCCTATCATTTATCTCACTATGTGCAAATGTGAGAGACATATTGATTTGTTGAAGGATAATTCAGATGCCAGAGCAAAAGGGAAGGAAATATCATCGTGGACATTTGTGAGTCTCACACATTATGCCAAGCAACCCTGAATTTATTGTCCTGTTGCAGTCCAATGATATAATTAAAAGCTAAGGTTGGCAGATGGTAATTATGCAGCATCCACCATGCTGCTTCTGGGCTTTAATATTTATTCATAATTTTCCCAACTAAATCAAATTAGTCATCTTAGACAGCTATATAGTAATTTTGGATTTTTTTCTATAAGTAGACTTCTATTGCCACTGCCAACGGATATGTGAAGAAAAGACTCTCCATCCTTCTCATTTTGTAGCTAAATATGAAACAAGCATGCCAATGGTAGAAATATTGAGTATCCAAATCTACCAAGCCTTTTAAAGACAGAACAGCATTTTAAGTCTAAAAGATGTTTTGCAGAAATTACTCTACTCTTCATGAGGTCAAAGTCAACGACGAAATTAAATGAGACTTCCCGAGAATAAGTTGGGCAAAAGAGAGGTGCAAGCAACAACTACTTTGAAGAATACTTTCTGGAGCGCAGTGGTGACGTTTGTATCTTGGAGAGAACCAATAGACATGTAGTTGGACTGAGACTGGACCAATAGGAGGGAATTCATGCCTGGTACTGTAGACTTAGCCAACATCACATGTCCTCATGGCTGATGAGGCCATAAACCCTAGAGGAAAATCTACTATTAACACTTTCCTAAACTACTAGCATTCTAAATACTAATTGTTATACAGATAGATAAGTGGAGCTCCACATCATTATCATCAAAGAAGCTTTCTTTGGCTGTAGACAGAGGTCATTACCGAAAGCCAAGACTGGTCAAAATTCAGAAAAAAAAAAAAAAAAAAACTGACCATGCATGTCTGGACCCAGCTGATCCTTCCACAATACAACCCCTATACCTTGTGTTCAGGGAACATCAAGGAAAAGGAATACAAAGAATTTTCAGAGCCAAAGGTCAAGATGTCCGCTGCAATATTGTGTTCTCTACATATGTCAGGGAAACTGCACCTATGAACATGACCCAAATAAAGACAACACCAGTTTGCATATCAACATGGATGGGGAAAATCTCAAAAGGCCCTGTCTTAGGGTTTTATTGCTGTGAAGAGACACTATGACCACAGCAACTCTTAGGAAGGAAAACATTCTACTGGGTCTGGCTCACAGGTTCAGAGGTTTAGTCCATTGTCCATCATGGTGAGGAATGCAGTGGTATACAGGCAGACATGGTAGTGATATATCCTCACTGCAGGCTCACAGTGTATCCCAGCCACCATAAAGCAGTGCATGACCAAAGCAACTTGGGGAGGAAAGAGCTATTTCGCTTCCACTGATGCTTAGGACCATAGTTCTTCATCAAAGAAAGTCAGGACAGGAACTCAAGCAAAGCAGGAACCTGCATGTAGAGCCCAATGGAGAGCTGCTGCGTATGGGCTTATTCTTCAGGACTTCCTCAGCCTGCTTTCTTATAGAGGCCATGGCGACCAGCCCAAGGATGGCACCAGCCTCCAACTACTACTGGGGCTGAATCATCACCTGATCAACTGTTCTCCATGACTCCTTCATGCCTTCAAAACCAATACCTCCTGAGTGTCTCTTACATTACCAGCTTTGGCTGCTAGTACAAGGTATAACCTTGGCAACTTTTGAAACACAGCTCTGTGTAATAAGTCTGAGAAAATACTTTCCAGAAGACTTCACCTCAGTAATGCTGGTATCTTCTTAATCACAGCTAATTGTTCAACCCCAGCTGACCAACATCTGTTATTAGCCTAGTAGAGAAAAGGTTTCACTTTAATGGTTCTGGTATCTTGTTAATTTAAGCATAGCTGATTCTTTAGCCCCACTAACCAGAACCACATTATTTTCAATTCAAATGCCCTGATGAAATCTTTCTTTCCCTCTGAAACTTTGCATGTCAGGCCTCCATCTTCTGCCATGATCTCAACATTCTTATCTCCTGACTTAGTAGAGAGCATCCCACCAGCTCTCAAGACTCGGTGGCTTTTTTTAGTCAGAAGTTCCAAAATCCTTCCACAATTCTTCCCAAAATAACATGGTCAGGTCTGTCACCATAATGCCCCACTCCTGGTACCAAATTGTCTTGGGGCTACTATAGCAGTGATGAAACACCATGACAAAAGTTAATTGCAGAGGAAAGGGTTTATTCCACTTGTGCTTCCACATCACAGTTCGTCATCAAAGAAGTCAGGATAGGAACTCATGACAGAAAGCTAGAGGCTGGAGGTGATGCAGAAGCCATGGAGGAATGCTACTTACTGGCTTGCTCCTCATGGCTTTCTTAGCCTGCTTTCTTATAAAACCCAGGATGGACTGAGCTCTCACTCCTAAACTGCTAATGAAGAAAATGCCCTATGACTTGCCTATGGCCCAATTTCGTGGAGGCATTTCTCAATTGAAGCTCCCTCTTCTCTGATGACTAGAGTTTATGCCATTGACTTCATCGGAGTCTCAGAGTAAGGAAATATATCCCTAGCCAAAATATCTGTCTCACTGCAGAGCATTGAGTTTTTAAAACTTATTTTCATATTGTGTGCGTGTATGTGGTGTGTGTGTGTGTGTGTGTGTGTGTACACATATGCATGCATGTAGGCTTGAGGATGGTGTCAGATGTCTTTCCCAATCACTTTCCATCTTTTTTTGAGATATGGTCTTTCTTTAAACCTAGAGTTCACCAATACAGATAGTCTGACAGGTCAGAGATCCCCCAGAGACCCTCTTATCTACTCCCTCTTACCTTATCCTTCCTTGATCTGGGATTATAGGTATCTGACATTTAATGTGAATGCTGAGTTCAGAATTCAGGTCCTGGTTGTGTGGCTTTTCCAGTGAGTCATCTCCCCAGCCTTAAGTATATTTTGTTCTTATTCAAACTTTCTACCCAGGAAAAGTAGTTTGTGTTCTTTACTGCTGTTGAATTCTTTCCTGTTCACTATAAACATTACACACACACACACACACACAACTCAGCTAAACTTGTATACATAGTATCTCACCATAAAAAGTATTTCTGACTGAGTACCTAATTGGCTTCCCTCTGACGTCCAGCTTAGAACTGCTGACCAGGATGGCTTACCTAGAACTCCTAGTCAGAATGGATGGTGTGACTTGATATGGTTTACCTTATCAGCATGCATCAGGGTATACTGACTCCCAAGCCAAGATTATTTTACTGCTACAGTCTTTATTTAGAATTTTTATTGATTTTCTTTCATGGCTTAAAGGCAGCACCTACCAGTTGAAGACAATTTCATCAAAATACTACTCTCAAGGAGTGGTATATTTTTATTACCAGCTCTCTTACAAGGACCTTCAACAGCCATTTGCAAACTTTCACTCCCTTTAACAATCAGTGAGGAGGTTATACAAAGCATGCTGGTCCTAAAAGTCTGTGTTCAGTCCTTCCCGTCAATCTGCCCTGAATCTCTTAAGACTCTGAAGCATCTTTCTATAGAGAAACCAGCTTATCGTCCTACTTTCTATACTGTGTTAATGACCATCATTCATCAGCAATAGTCATTCCTTGCTCTTTTCAAGTCAAAAGTAATCATAAAAGATAAGGAAGGACACTGGACATTCGTTAAAGGAGAAACCCAAGAAGATGTTACAATTCTAAACATTATGCACCAAACAAAATGTCACCCTAGTGCATAAAAGAAACACTATTACATCTAAAATTACATATTTGCCCAAAGACAGTGATAGAAGATGACTTCAGTAGGCCACTTGCACCAATAGACATGTCATCCAAACAATAACAGAGAAATGCTGAAGTTGAACGATGTCATAAATCAAATAGACCTAACAGGCATCTACAGAACATTCCACCCAATGCTAAAAAAATAACTTTGTTCCCAGCAGCACATAAAATTCTCTCCAGAACAGACCACAGATAAGACACAAAGCAAGTCACAATGGATATAAGTAAATTGAAAGAAGTGTCCTATCTCTCTATTACAGATTAAAGCTATAGATCAACAAGAGAAATTACAGAAGGTATACAAAATCATGGAAGCTGAAGAACTCACTACTGAATGAAAAATTGGCTCAAGACAGAAATCAAGAAACAAAATAAAAAAACTTTAGAGCTGAATGAACATGAAAACACAGCATATTCAATCCTACGGATTTAATGAAGGCAGTTCTAAGAGAAAAGTTCATAAAACTGTCTATACCAAAAAATGGAGAGATTTCATATCTATAACTTAATGACATATTTGAAAGCTCTAGGAAAAAATAACAATAACAACAAAATACTCAAAATAGTAGACAGGCCAAAATAATCTTCCAAAGTAATATATACAAATATATTTAAATACTTTTAATACACTGTATTTTGATCATGTTTCTACTCCCCAAACTCCACCCAGACTCCATACCCCCTACTCACCCAACTTTATGCTCTCTCTCTCTCTGTCTCTCTCTCTCTCTAACCCTAACACACACACACACACACACACACACACACAGAGAGAGAGAGAGAGTATAAAAGCAGAAGGCTCAATGAGTCTGTGCATGAGCCTGGCCATTTACTCTGCCCCTTCATATGTCTGAAGCCCCTTACCACTCCAGTGTGTGTGACTTTGCTTGTACCAGAACAGACGATGACTATGAGAGAAAAATGAGCCTAATTTTCTGCTTGTAAGCAGAATTAGTGTGTAACTTGTTTAATTCCTTGTTTGCTTTTTTGTTTTGTTCTCATCAAGATTTTTAAGGAAAAGATGAAAACCTGAAAATGTTATGTTACTGATAAAAAGTGATTCACCACTTTTTCAAACTTCGAGTTACTAATGTTCACTGTGATTAAGGACACAAAAAAATTAATCACTTTTAGGGAAATTGCTTTGGTACTTCCCACTGTCTGTTTTGAATTATGGACTCATTTGAGATACATTAGCATATTGATATTACATGGTTGATAATGGTATAACTTTAATGCTAAATTGTGTTACTTAATACTTACAGAGAATACCCAATGAGCAGAAATGAATGCTTCAAGCTAGTATCCATTTTATAGGCAAGTTGGGGGTTAGAGAATCCCACGGACTCCCTGTGCAGCCACTGCTCCTCGTACCTCCAGACATATGTGCACTTGCTGTCCTTATTCCCATCACATTTTGTTGAGAATTGTGTTGAATCTGTAGAGTGTTTTTGGTAGGATGGCCAGTAACAATATCATTCCTAGTTATCAATGAGCAGGGAAGATCATTCCATCTTCGGATATCTTCTTCAAATTTTATTAAATGTCTTAAAGTTCTCATCAAACAAGTCTTTGACTTGCTTGGTTAAAGTCATCCCAAGAAACATTTGAGGCAATTGTGATTTGAGTACAGCAAGGCTATTGATTTTTATTTGTTAATTTTGTAGCATGATACTTTGCTGAAAATCTTTATCTGCTGCAAGTTTCATGGCTGAGTTTTTAGGTTCATGCCACGGACCGGCTCAGGGGAGCCACAGTGGGAGGAGCAAGAATTCTCAGCAGATTCCATGACGGCAATAGCTGTACAGCCTTGCCAACACACCAAAATGCTGGCTTTTATGGGATACGAGATTTTAAGTATTTTAAAAACACCTGCCACATCCACTGAGCTCAGCCCCTGATGGCTAAGGCAGAACCAATTATCCTCTCTCCCAGGCCACTTCTTCCCACCGCTATGCTCTAACCCTGAAGAAGCCACATTGCTATGGTAGCCAGGAGAGGATCCAGGGCACAGAGCAGGAAATGAAGACACTGACCATACAAAGGGGCCCTAACAATGCCAAGCTCAAGCTATGGGGAATGAGAGACTAAATCAAGATGAAATGCTCCCTTTTGCATTTGCTGGACACTCAGCTGCCTACTGAAGGCTGTGTCTTATAGCTTAAAGGGAGATTTCCACTATGTAAAGAACAGAAAAAAAGACAGGATCTTTAAGGACTTCCCTTCAGGGACAAGTGAAAAGCCACATGAAGTGTTTAAAAAGAATGGACGGCACCAGTGACTGCTCAACGTGGTGTGTATAGGGTAGTGTGGAGATGTTCAACCTTCTATAAAATTTAATGAGCTATTTCTGAATTTAACAGACTGCAAGCCACGTGACACCCCATCCGCACTGCAGGGCATCTATCTGCAGGGGCTTGCAGCCCACAACTAGGGATCCCCAAGGAGCTTACAGGGGTTCATTTCTAGAAAGTCATCACTCAGTGTCCATAGAGACTGGCCACAGGATCCTGACCCACAGGAAGGTTGCTGGCTGCTTGAGCCTCTGAGATAGTATTTGCACTTTTATCATCTCAGATCACATACTAACCTGGTAAAACACAAATGTTGCACAACAGTTATTGTACACTATTGTTTATGCGACAATGGCAAGGGGAAGTCTGAATGTGCCCAGCACACTGACACTGTTGCTAATGCTTCTAGATTGTGGAGATGGCTCGGTAGGTTCTTGTATTCGTGTTCTTCAACCATGAGGACTTGCATTTGAACCACCAGCACTCATCAGACACAGAAAAAGTCAGGCTTGGCTGTGTGCTATGTGCTTGCAATCTCAGCATTGGGGATCAGAGACAGGCAGTTCTAGAGAGCTTGATTGCCAGCCAGCCCAGCAAAACACAAAACAAAAAGACAACACTAGTGTGCCTCCAGTTCACTGAAGTACACTATCTCAAATCAGACATGTAGACAGCGACCAATGAAGCCATCTGACTCTGCTCTCCAAACGCTAATGCACAGATTCCTAACACACACACACACACACACAGACAGACAGACAGACAGACAGAGACACAGAAACAGCTGTGTTTGATTGAACCTTCGAGGAAGAACCCTCGGATATGAAATGTCTAACTCTATGCATATACATTCACAGATGTCATTATGTGGAGTATTAAGGACAGGTACAGACACTAAAATCTGTGCCACTTCTCTCTCTTGAGTGATCACCAAGGTCACCAGGACTACTTCATTTGCTGAGTTTGGTGTGAATCACAGGGTTCTGTACACAGCTCTCCAGGAAGTCGCTGACAAATGAACAATATTGCACTATGGGATAAAACGTGTTATACCTATTTGCTCAAATCTTCGGCTTATTATAATTTTATTAATAATGTGCATACTTTAAAATACAAGGCAGAATAATTGTATGTCTGGGAAGTTCATACTGACCGGCATGGCTTCTGGGGGAGGGCACCCTTAAGGAGGCCCAGAGTAAGTGATGCGTGCAGCAACTAGGACGACACAGAGCTCAGGGCATTTGGAGAACACAGTTCAGAGAGCAGAAGCAGCTGTCAGTGCAAAGGATGGAAGTGTGCTTAGCTGTACAGAGGAGGGAGTCAGAATATTGTGAAAGACTGGGGAGGGAGGACAAGAGGAGACTCCCTCATTCTCTCACCAAGCCAGTGAACTACGCTGGGCCAAGAACTGCCACCCTCTGATTTCCCTTCAAAGAACTTGTGGAAGCTTCACTGTTGGCCTCAGGTCTGGAGAACAGCTGTGGAAGGGTAGTCCAGCAAGGCAAGAAGGACCAGCTGTTTCTACTGCAGGCAGGCTCTGGGTGAGCTGTGTCCTGCCCATGATCCCTGCTGGGTGAGCAGGTGCAATTGGACTTTTGCATAAGCCCAACCGCATTTCTTCTCTCTTTTTTTTTTCGTTGGCATTGACCCCCAACAAAATTTTGCTCCCAACATCTGTTTCAGAAGCTATGTCTACAGAAACAGCCTACAATCTCCCCCAAGGACATCTCTCTCTCTCTCTCTCTCTCTCTCTCTCTCTCTCTCTCTCTCTCTCTCTCTCTCTCCCTCTCCCTCTCTCCCTCTTCCTCTCTCCCTTCCTCCCTTCATCTTTTCCCTCCCTCCAACAACAACAAACAACAAAACAATGAAGTGTTTATTTATATGTGTCAAGTCCCAAGGCTAGCATGTGGCATCCCAGGAATCAAACTCATGTCTCAGGTTACGAGGCTTGGAGGAAATTACATTGACCACTGAACCATCTTGCTGACCTCCCAGCCCAATGTAATCTCTTATTCCACTGGTGAAACACACCAAGAAAATGACAAGAGACCCCTGTTGTCAGGCTGGACATATCTTCTCTCCTCATCTAGTGACTGCTGAAAGTCTCCTCAGTGAAGAAACAATGTTCTTGGCACTGTTCTGAGAGGGTGGCATATTTGAGTTGGGGGGCAGATGTTTGAATTTCTTTTTAACTAAAAAATGAATTAATCCCAAAGACCCATATCTTACATTTTCATTTGCTCTTTTGACTAGAAAAATTGAACATAAAAGCACATCCAGCGGAATTTGAATTTCCTGGCTTCACAAAGCAAAGGTGGGGGTCAGATGATGGATAGCTTACCAAGGAAGCTATGAACTTACACTCATTGAGGCTATTATTAAAACGTAACTGGAATAAAGCTGCAAATTCAAAGACACAGAAACTCTCTAGAACGAGCTCTTTCAATTCAGTGGGCTTTCAGAAACACTCTGCCTAGCTTCCATTAGCTTATGCCCCAGTGCACTGCCTCAGCACCCAATTCCAGGCCTGCAGCCAGGGCTTTAAGCCAGAGTCCCAAGAAAAGGGCTCTAGCCTGCAGTCCCCACGCACAGCCACAAGGGGTCAACCTTTGCATCTACTGCAGCCAAGAACATTTATGTTCAAGAAAAACGTGCTCATTGCTATGTGTTTTTCAAGTAAAGGCTCGTGCAACTGTAATTTTTTTTTAAAAAACAAAAGCTTACTTTTCACATCCCCTGCAAGGTAGTTTAATTTTATTCAAATGAAACCACGGATTCTGGTGGAAAGCATCTGTACTCTGCAAAGGTGTTTCCCTGTTAGGAACACAATGCTGCCAATCACATTGAAGTCTCAGTGAAACTTCCCAGGGACATCTGAGCCAGGTGCTTCCCCCATCCCCATTCCAGATCAGGAATCTGAGCCAGGTGCTCTGCCCACATTCCAGGTACTCCCCCCACACACATATTCTAGGTGCTCCCCCCACATTCCAGGTGCTCCTACCCCACATTCCAGGTACTCCCTGCTCCCTCCAGATCAGCCATGTGAGTGGTCTGGCTGGCTTTCCTATTGCTGGGGGGAAGAAGGGATTCTTCTACTTCCAGATTTTAGTTCATCACCTGGAAAAGTCACTTCAGGAACTCAAGGCAGGAGCTTGGAGCAAAAACCACAGAGGAGTTGGATATAGTTGTACACACCTTTAAGCACGTGGAAGCAGAAGCAGGTAGATCTGTGAGTTCCAGATGCCATCCTGATTCAGGACAGCCAGAGCTAAAAACAAACAAACAAACATGGAGAAACCCTGTTTCCTGGCTCGCTTCCAGGCTCACTTTCTGCTGTTTCTTACATGGCCCGGGACAACTATGTCAATTAAAAGCTAAAAAACGTTCTACAGGGTACAGATGAGGCCAAAAACAATCTGGTACAGGCAATTTCTCAGCTGAATGTCCCTCTTCCCAGGGGGAGGGGGTCAACTTTACAGAGCACGCAAACACAGCGAGCCTCAGAAAGACTACGGAACTCGCATAACAAGCATTTTAAACCACTTAAGATAACCACTTAAGATGGAGAGCAAACCCGTGGGAAGTGGGTGGACTTTGTTTTGTCTGACACCAAACCTGGGGTCTTGGTGCGTTTCTCCAATTCCTTCTTTTACAGATGGGGAAACTCTAGCAGAGAGGCAAAGGTGATTGTTGCGAGATACACCAGCCCTTAGATGTCTGTTATTGTTGTTGGGTCAATTCATGGGGCAATCAAATGTCCTGCTGGCATTTAACTGTTCTGTTGCTCACCTTTGGCACTCGGGCCGCCCCTTTGTCATGGGCGTCCATGTCACTACACTATGGTAGGTGGCGTTGTATTTCGTGTCCTGTTTACCGGGAAAGCATTTTGTGTTTCGCCTTATTGTCAAGCAGAACAATGCAGTACCCGTTTTAACATTATCCTAACTCTGTCCCCTCGCCTAGGATGCCCAGTAAGCACACAGATCATCACTGGACAAGCTGCGCCTTCTGAATTGTCCTTTGTAGCCTCTGTTTCTCACCCTTTGGTAGACTACTGTGTAGTTTCCACGTCTCTAGCTTCCAGCGCATCGCCTTTCAAACTGTATGTAGTGCACTGTGTAATCACTTGCTTATTTTCAATTAAAAAAGTATTTAAATTCCATGAATTCTTTTATTTTTAAATTTCTTATTTGTGTCTTAAGACATTTTTATGTCTTCATAAGGTACTGGCTCCTCCATTTGTATCTTTGTCTATTTTAAATATGCTCATATGATGTTCCACTTTGCTTTGCTGTTCTGATTTTTTTTTTTTTTTTGCATTCTGGGGTTCTGATCATGCACCTATTTGATGTAGGCTGTTGCCCCATCTCCTATTCTATAAACTGAGAGATAAAAATTAGCCAGGCCATATTTCTCTGAGATTCCACCGTGGTTTCTCAACAGAGGTCACCTGTGTCAAGTATTACAAAGTCTCCCAGTTCTGAGACTGGGATTCTGAGACTGGGCAGTGGTTTGTCACCTTGGCCTGCAGATAGCCTCCCACATCTACTGGGCTTCATCGTACCTGAGTTTCCTTTTCAAGATTCCAGCTCCAGATATAGACATGATATGAGATTCTGGGGGTTAGTGCTTCAGCTAATGGATTCTGGGGACACAGACATAATGGAGCCTGCAATAAATTCCAAGTGTTGATTTTCTTATGAAATCTGGTGTATCACAGACTAGGGTATATTTTTTAGAGTTCTTGTCTCAAGAGTTCGTAAGTCCAGAGGCAGTAAAAGCTCCAAAGCCCTATAGAGACAAGAAAGGCATCCCCGATACTGCAGAGAGGTCTCTACTCCTACACTACTAAGGGAAGCCGTGGGAAAGCAGTTACTCACTTCCGATGCCCTGTGTCACTGGGTTGGACTTGCTCTGCTTAACTTCAAGGTGAATGTACTGAGGGTCTTTAACTTTGTATAAATAACTGTCCTAAAAGTCTTCCTTTGTTTTTTTTGAGGTACAGTTAAAGACAGAAAGAAGGGGAGAAATAACATGGGTTTGAGTGGGTAGGGAGGTGAAGATGATCTGAGAAAGTTGGGGGAGGAGAAACAGTATAATCAGAATATATTCTATGAAATAAATATCTTAAATATGAAGAACCATAAACAAAACAAAACACATGAATCTGGTTTGGAAATGAGTTTGAAGATGATCTGTCTCTGAACATGTGTCTCTGGGTCTGGGCTACCACATAACTTCAGTGTCAGGGCATGACCTTGTGTGCCCCTGTTCTGTACATCACACAGGTCCTTCCCCTGTGTGTGGCAGAATCCACAACTGGGGTAAGATATTGGTCTCCATGTTTGGTGACCAAACAATCAGATACATTATTAACCTGGATGGAACAGACATAAAGAAAGGAGATTCTAAAAGAGGGCAAAACATCAAAGACATGCTCTCCTGATGACATTGGCCAAGAAAATCAAATCAAATCAAACAGGGAAGTCTGATGTGCGCCATCTCCATAGAGGGCAGTGTCTCTGCTGAAACCATCACAACCGTACAAACACAAGAAGTGAACTTGGACCATGTCTGGTGAACCTGGGAGGAGGCTCTTGCATTCCACTAGTAGCTCTGTGAGTGGTAGGGCTGATGGCTGCACTGCAGCCTGACAGTAACCTGGCAGCAAAGCTGGGCTGGACTTCTGCCACACAGAAGCAGGAAGTCAATGGGAGTTTACTTAAACTAGTTAGTTCACCGTAGGAAACAGCTACAGCCACCACCACCACTGCTCACGGGTCCTACCCTCTGCCTTCCATGATAACAGAGGCTTCCAGAACCTTCTCTGTGTTGGACTTTAGTTCTGTTTGTGTGGAAGCATCATAGGAACACTGAGCTTCCCAACAGAGACAGCATGGTAGTCTTTTCCACTCCATGTCACAAATGGAATATTTGTGTTGGCTGCTATGGTTAAACCTGTTAGTCACCTCCTGGAGGGGGAGGACCAGTTCACAAACAGAGCTGGTATGTCTACTTAACATGTGCATGTTACTTAATCTTCACAAACCCCTACAAGACAGTCTCCATTGTTCCCATCTGTCTTAGTTAGGGATTCAGTTGCCATGAAGAGACCCCATGACCAACTGTGACCATAGCAACTCTTAAAGAGTATGACTTACATTTTCAGAAGTTTAGTCCCATCATGGCGGGACATAGCAACATTCAGGAAGACATGGTGCTGGAGAAGGAGCTAAGAGTCGAGAAGGAGCTCCATCTTGATCTAAAGGCATCAGGAAGTGATCTGAAACACTGGATGTGGTTTGAGCATATGTGAGCCCTCAAAGCCCACCCACCAGTAACACACTTCCTCCAACAAGGCCATACCTTTTCCAACAAAGCTACACATCCTAATAGTGTAACCCCCTGTCATCTTATGGGGGCCGATTACTTTCAAACTACCATACCATTATCCTGGGGTGTCACTAAAACTCAGAAAGCTTAAACAGCTTGTTCACTAATACAATCAGTAAAGAATAGAGCCAGGTATTCAAATATTGAGTTGTGCATTTGATCTGTTGTGTGTTTTGTTGATGACATGCTACAATTTAGCTGCCACATTAAAGTTTCTGAAAGGTTTTAGGCCTGGGTTGCTAAAATAGCTGTGCAGAATTCAAGAAAAGGTGTTGCCTAGCTCCTCAGAAGAACATTATTACTTGCCTGTTCATCGTGGCTGCTTCAGGCTGGCGCCAGGACAACATTGAATTAGGACAAGTTCATGACAGGATGATGTGTTGGCTTGGTGAATTTCCTGTTGACATATTAATTACAAACATCTTTCTTTCTTGACAGACATTCTGGAAGCCAAAAGAGGTGGGTTGATTTTTAGCAGAACATTCAAAATATATCAAAATGTGTTGATTTCCTGTGGTGTGTGTTGTTCATCTTTTTATTCCCCCAATGTAATGTAAAATATGAATTTCACACAGGAACACCTCCAGTGTAATACAAAGGCACAAATCCAATCTTCAAACTGCCTCGAAGCCTCATATTACAGTATTATGCTTAATATCCCTAACTGGCAGCCATGGCCTCACACAATGGGCAGTGTGCATGGGAATATATTAAGCCCATCAATCAAAGAACAACACAGGAAAACATACCTAGAGGAAAGAGTTCGTTCACAGTTGAGCTGACATTCTTTTACCTTTCTGTCATTTCCAGTCAACCCTGTGTATTTGTGGGGAGCACAAGCCATGTACCCTTTCTTTTGAGATTACAGTCTCTATATTATCATACCAATTTAAATGCTAATCCAAGAGAGCAGTCAAAGAACTAAGTGCCTGAACATGACATTACTTTTGCCAGAATGGAATGTGTGCATAATTATTTTCATGAGGCTCAACTATGACATCCTGGCTCTCCCATCCATCCCTCAGTCTAACGTAAGGTCCACTTAATTATAAGAAAAACAAGAAGTTGTGGATGGAGGAAACCAGAGAGTCAGGGTGATTTGGAACCTTACAGGTTTTTTTTTTATTATTATTTTCTTTATTTTTTCTAATAAAACATTAAATTGAAAGATTTGATGACTTTTTTCTTTAGTTCCACAAATCATGTTGAATCGTAGTTTCCTAGTTTTTCTCTACCACCTTGCCCAGATTCCAGTGCACCACGTAGTTGCAAACAGAGAAGAACCTGAGTGCCTGGGAGAGCCAGGATGTCATAGTGTACTTGCTTTAAAAGAGCCCCAGGAAGACTCTTATCTAAGTTTGCCTTTCAGTCCAGGCCTTCTGTCCTGGCCAAACTTGGGGCTTCCCCTGCATGGGGGAAAGTGGTCCTTCTTTGGGGAGATGTAAATAATTAATTAATTCTTATTTCAGATGCATTGTTCTTCCACACCTATGCTCTCTGGGTCCCTTTCGTTAACTTACGTCAGCATGGAAGTGGAGCACATTGCAAGCATTTAACTCTTCCAGTCTCTTGCAGCAGCTTTTTTTTTTCTTTCTGGAGATGCTACACACCTTAAAATTAGTCAGAAAAGGACGATTATATGCACAGATTTGTAAGGGGAAAAAGCAGAACTCTTTTAGTCATCAAAAAACCAGTTAGCCCATACTTTTATTTTAAGGGACTTTGATAAAACTTGTTTGAATGAACAGATAAGATGGCTGTTGAAATAGAAAGCCATCCCTCAGTGAACCATCCACAAGCCAGCTGCTCAGGATGGAGTTTTGAACAGAGTGCAGTTGCTGGCTGGTGAGCTCCTCCCACCAGAGGGGAGTAAGGAGGCTGAGTGTTTAAACCTTCTTCTGTCCTTGAAGCCTGTGTAAGACACAGTGGGCCCTCTGCTGGTAGCAGCAATATACTGGGAGAGAAAATACTGCTCACCTATCTCTCTGTGGCCAGGGTTGTGAAATTTCCCTGGGCAAAAGAGTTTTTTTGTGGAAGTCGTTAGAGATACCAACGTCTGTTTGCACTATAAGAAGTTGGCATTAGGCTGGTTGAAGCTCAAACACTGAAACTTTCAAAAGCAGTGATCACCTGAGTAAATTGGGAGCATGGGGACCTTGAGAGAGGGTTGAAAGAGAAGAGACATAGAGAAAAATGTAGAGCTCGGAAAAAAAAAAAAAACAGTGTTCAAACAGAATTGGGAACAGTGTCGTCAGTTTCAATCCACAGTCTCCCTCCCATCCGGCTAGATGACGCCACAAGAGCATGCGCACCCCTATCCACTCCTCCCAAAAAGTAAAGCCTCCCATGGGGAGTTAACACAGCTTGGCACATTAATTTGGGGCAGGAACAAGACCCTTGTCTCTGCATGAAGTCTGAGTGTGGCATCCCCACATAGGGAATGAACTCTAACAAGCTAGCCCCTGCACCAGGGATAGATCCAGGTTCTACTGCCCGAGGTCCCTCAGATATCCCAACCTTCACCACTGACTCCTGTATGTGGTTGACCTAGTTCAGACCCATGAGAGCTCCACAGCTTTCCACCCAGAGTTCATAAGTTTCCATGAGCTTGGTTCATCTGTCTCTGTAGATTCCTCCTTCATGATCTTGATCTCATTTGTTCAAGAAATGGACACCAAAACACCAAATAATCCAGTTAAAAATGGGGTGGAGAACTAAACAGAATTCTTAACAGAAGAAATTCAAATGGCTAAAAGACATTTAAGGAATTGCTCAACATCTTTAATCATGAGGGACTTGAAAATCAAAATGATTCTGAGGAACCATGTTGTAGAGAATGTAGAGTAAGGGGAACACTCATTCACTGATGATGGGACTGAAATCTTATACAGCCAATTTGGAAATCAGTATTGCAGTTTCTCAAAAATTGGGACTTAATCTACCTCAACTAGTGATATCACTCTTGGGCATATGCCCAAAGGATACTCAGTCATGCCACAAGAACACTTTCTCAACAATATTCATAGCAGCATTATTCATAATAAAAAGGACCTGAAAACAATCTAGATGTCCCTCAACTGAAGAATGGATAAAGAAGATGTGGTGCAACTGTGCAATGAAGTATTACTCAACTGTGATAAACAATGACATCATGAAACTTTCAGGCAAATGGATGGAACTAGAAAAAAACATCCTGAGTGAGATAACCCAGGTTCAGAAAGACAAATATGTTATGTACTCACTCAAAAGTGGATAGAAGATATAAAACAAAGCAAAGGATAATCAGCTACAATCCACAGCTTCAGAGAAGCTAGGGACTTCTTCTTGTAATTGATAGAACTAGATGCAAAAACCCACAAGCAAGCACCAGGCCCAATTCCGGGAATCCAGTCAAAGAGAGGGAAGAGGGAATGTAAGCTTTATTTGTACACATAAGATACCACAAAATTTTTTCCTTTTTTGTCTAAAAAATAAAAATAAAGGTGATTGTTAGCATATAAAGGAGTTCCAAAATAGCCCAGAATGGAGTCTAACAAATGTTTATTTATTAAGGGATAAACTCACAAAAATAGTAGTGATCTGCAGTCTTCTACATGCACTGGAACTGGAAATGAATTCAGTATCCAAGAGGCACATGCAAGCTTTTCATCTGCATTTATAGTACATGAAACTATGCCCTAAGTGGACCGGTATCATAGAGGATTTTGACTGAAGGCATTCCCACAGTACTTATCCCTTTTATCTAAATAAAAGAATTCTACTTCTAACACAAAACTAAACAATAAGAACAAGCATTAAATATTGTCTAGGGAAAAGAAGAGACAAAAACATACATAATTAGAATTACAACCAGCATGAACAACCTTAAACAAGAAACATATGCTAAATGTTTTCATAGTTATCCTATCCTATCCTAAGGAATCTAAGTCTTAAATTAAAAATGGCTTGGCTAAGTCATGAGAGGAAAGTAACTGTAACTATCCAGTCTTCAATCCCATCAAAGGCCTGATAAGGGAAATAATATTACTTGAGTAAACAGAAAGTGTAATCAAGTAACTTCTAAAAGGTGCAAGAAATGACAAATACAACTGGCTACCTGAGCAATTACCTAAAGTCTCATTTGCAATGTTGGGACAACCAACTTTGGCTAAAGCCTAGAGTAACTGACAGGCCATTTTCAGAGGCAGCAAAATTTGAAAAACTGTCTTACCCTGTCTTGGCAAGGTTTGGCAGCCTTTTTTTTTTTGTATCCTGCTTGTCCAGTCTAGGCAACCATGCATTTTGTCAGTGACTGAATCGGGGTAGTTCTTTGCCCAATGGCCAGTTTTGCCACCAAGAAGAAAACAAGATCCAGTGGAGTAGTGTCTTGGGTGCTCAACATTCTCTCAAGAATAGATCAGTGCTTCCAAGGAGCAATCATGTCTCACATCAAAAGAATCCTAAGTTATTTAAAGGCAACATTCTACAGTTCTTTGAAGTGTTTGAAGATTACCTATCTATGTAGAATACAATCTCTATGCATCTAAGGAACCTGGTTAGTCTAACTACAAGTATGATAAAATGGAATACTAATATAGCTTAAAGAATAAGGCTTCATATTAAAATATTAAACAATTCTTAAACAAATGTTCAGCAAATGAGGACAATGACCTCAAAATGTAAACAATATGTAAATATCTTGATTATGGGTAGAAATGTATAGTGTAATATGATAAATATATCCTAAAATTGCATCAATATACAAAATATCTTGAGCATAGGTAAAAACATCCATGCATACAATATGACAAAATAACTTTGCGTAAGTATACATTTATTGTAAATAGAAATAGAAGAATATTCAATATAAAATATAATTTGAATTTGTTTCAATATACAAGAATCTATACCAATGTAAATTTTCTATAAATAATAGCTCACAAGTAATAATCTAATCTACCTATTATCCCATCCTATCCAATCCTCTTTCTTTTCTTTATCAAAAGAGATCCCTGAGCTAACTTTATTTTTACTCCCAACTTTAATCACTTATAACCATACCTAGTAAGTAAACCTGAGGACAAACTTTGTTCAGAGAGGAAACTTTGTTTTCTAGAATTACTTCTGGATGTCATGGTGGATGATGTTATTTCTATAGGATCCTGTAAAAACTAAAATGATGGTTAATTTTTGAAACTGAATAAATAATAAAGTCAGTTCTGTATTATCTGGTATAAATTCAATGGTTTTAATATGCACTAGATCATTGCTTAAAGACTTCCTTTGAAGCCTCCCCTTAGTCTGCCCCCAGCAGCCCTCCACACAGAACAGCTTACTATGACCACGTTAGGTCCATGCCTCATCTTTCTTGGGTTTTTGTTAATCTAATTCCTCAAATTCTCCTTTTTATTTCCATTATTTCTTTAGATTTGAGTCTGAAAGAGAAAGCCAAAAGTCCGTGTTTCTTTTTCTTAGTAGAAACCGGTATCTAGCTTCTTCATTTCTGATACCTACTCTTAGCATTTTAGATATCAATCTGAAAAGTTTTCGTGGTGCACTAACATAAACAGATTTATGGGTTGGCACAATCTTAAAACTTACTGAAATGTAATTCACTTCAGACTTTCAAAACTGTAGTACACATCTTTGTGCATCTGGATGGGCAACTCCCCTTTTGCTGGTTGCCAAGTATTCTATGAGTCAGTTTTTAAAGTCGGCTGAATCTTGCTTGCATAATCTAATATACATTTTATGGTAAATATTGCAAAACTAAATAAACAGAAGTGCAGTGAAGAAAAAGTTAAGGACCTTGTCTCAGCATGGCGAGGGAATAAAGATTTTCTTTGGAGGAAGTTAGATAATTAGGGTTGAGATCTCAGCTTTACAATTGAAACTTAGTTGGATCAGATGCAGGCTCAGTTGGTTATTAACTACATACCCTAGAGGTTGGGTTTGTAATCTCTTCACACTTTAGTGTGTGCGACTGTGGCTAATAACATTGCTCTGAGAATTAAGTTCTGTAACAGGCACTTGGCAAGGACCTAATTGTCCAGTAAGTACCTAATTAAAAACTATCATTTTCATTATCCTTATTCTACTTTCTAAACTAGGACTGTTTAGAAAGATGAATCAAGATGGTAGGTAAGCCTTCCTTTTGAGGATGTCTATAAAACCTCACCTAGTCCAGTGAAGCTCATTTATATGTTTGAAATATTTATGTGTATGAAAACTACAAAAAACCTAAGTTTTCATGCAAATTTTCCTTTTCCTCTTCAAATTTCGTTACTCCTTCCCATTGTTTTCAGTTTCTAAACTATTTGGTAATTTAAATGAAGCCCCCAAAAGCTTTATGGGCAATCAAATATAACACAGTTTTTGATCAGATGGTGCTTGCAATTAAGATACTTATCTTCTAGGCCTACTGAGAACCAAGGCTTTGTTAGGGTTCCAGGAAATGATGCACAGGAGAAGGCATTAAAAAGTATAAAAATAAAAATATAAAGTTGCCTAAATTATGCCTGCTTAATTTTGCTACTTGGTGGATCCCTAAACTTGTTAAGGACTTGAGACATATTTGCATATTACTGAATGGAGACGACTTTAAAAAACTTTTCTCTGATTTGCATTTACTTGAGACTTTATTTATTTCAAAATTATGTTTTGCAGTTTAAAGGTAGTTGGCAGATCTTAAGTCCTTCCCCTAGTTTTTAAAGATAGAGCTCAGGAGATTTTTGCAGTCCAAAATGAAACAACAGGCACTGATAAACACTTCTGCCTTAAACAACAAGAGATTCCAGTAGAATGTACTTTTTGTGAAGAATGTACTTTCCAGATATTAAATAATAGAGAGCCTAGGATGGCAACCTACACAAGAGCAGCAATCCAGATAAGACAACAATCACTAGGACATTCTGTGTTTGTTTTTGAGCCAGGATCCCTAAATCTAAGCTGGCCTGAACTCTCGATCCTCTGGGCTGCTCCTAACTTCCAGGATTGCAGCTCTGCAGACCATGCCTAGATCATAGTTGGTCATTGTTCCTGCTGAACATGGTAAGAACACAGAGATCTTTCTGAGCTGTGAAGCATCCAGTACTAGAGAGAATTCAAATGCAGCTAAACCAACTGCCAACCAGAACAAAGCCTAACTAACATTTTTAAAGGAAGTTAACAGAAGCAGAGCAGACACAGAGTATAACTATGTGAATGATGGCAAATATCTAACTGAAATTAGTAGACTCACAAAGAGGCAGGAAAGGGTAACACGTCAGGAGAAAAGCCAGTCCATGGAATAAGACTAGAAATGGTTTAGGTGAGGAATTAGCTCAGTGTTTCTTATAAAACTATATTCAAATGCTTAGAAGAAAACATTAATACAATGAAGAAAAACTGAATTTCACTCGGGATTACAAATCGAAGAGGATATTTTATGATGACACCAGGTTCAGATTAAGAACAAAGAAATAGCTATGGTATCCTAAACCCTAACAAATTTAAAACAAGTGCCACTCAATAACATATGGTTCAAAACCAATTATAGGAGACAGTAGAAAATATGTTAAATTGAAAACAAATATGGCTCAGGCCAGTGGAAGACACCCATGGGGCAGCCTGGGTCCTCATGGTTCAGCCTGCCTGAAGCATCCACGTGCCCACCCAGTTCCTTGTGGTGTCAGGTACCAATACAATGTGCAAGTCTATAGTGGTGAAATGGGAGAGAAAGAGAGGCAGAATGGTTTACCTGCTGTGGAGAGAGGAGTTCTGAAAAGTGAGAGCTATGAGGAAGGGGTTAATGTTAGCTACCCACTTGCCACTCGGGAGCAGGAAGATGTCCTGGCCTGGGCTACTGCCTATGGTCATATTTGGGTCTGTGACAGCCGGGGTCTAAGTTGACATCAGTGACCCATGTTACCACCAAGGCCACAGGGATGCTTGGGCTCTATAGACATCTATAACCATTTTGGTGTCCAAGGTTCATGCTGCTGCCATGGGGGCCATGGTGATCTGAATGGCCTGTGCTGCCACCAGAGGATATGATGACATTCAGGTCTAGGCTACTGCTGCGGGGCCATGTCTGAGCCAATGGTCCTGCAGCAGTTGGGATCTGTGTTGATGGTCATTGCTTCAGTAACCATTGAAGGCTGTGTGGATAATCAGGGTCCGGTCAAAAACTAAGTCAATGTTGGTCTCTAAGAGCCACCCTCTGGCCAAGGCTATGCTAAGCTGGATGACCTAGGCTGCCACCCAGGGCCATCTCGATATCTGAGCCTGGATTGTAGTGAGAGACCATGTCTGGGTCCGTGACCCCACTATAACCAGGCTCTGGGTTGATATCCGTGATTCCCAATACCACCAAGAGCCATACAAATACCCAAGGTCTGGGCCATCACCTAAGGTCCTGTGGGGATCTGAGGGTCATATTACAAGGGGAGGTATACAGAGCTGAGAGGCTTGCACTACCACAGGTGCCATGGTGACATATGGGCTGGCTTGCAGCTGGTGGCCAAGTCTCAGTCCGTGGCCCTGCTGTAGGGTCTGTGTTGATGCCTATGGCTCATAATACTATTGACAACCATGACAATGCCAGAGGTCTGGGCCAGCACTTGGGGCCAAGTTGGTGTCCGAGTATAACACTGCCACTGGAGCCTTACGAATCTGAGTGGCCTTCACTTGCCAAGGTGACAACCAAGCCTGAGCCATGTTGGTATCAAGGGCCATGTCATTACCAGGGCCAAGCCCATTTGAGTGGCCTGTGCTGCCACCTAGAGCCATGATGTTGTCTGGGCCAGGGCTGCTGCTGAGAGCCATGTCCAACTCTTCCTATGCCGCCCTGTCAAAGGCTGTGACACATAAGCAACCTGCTGCACGTCCCAGCATCCCCTCTCTTCTGTTCAGTATGAGCATCCACTCACCAGAGAATGGCCCTTCATTTGAAAAACCCATATTTCATAATATATTTATATGCATATTATACACACATGAGTGTATTATGAATTTATTTTTTCTATAATATGATTTCCATTGAATACATTTCAAACGTATTTTAAGTTAATTATAATAGAATCAACTTAGGCTTTTTAAAAGATGCTTAATTTTCCAGGGTGTGAAATACACTGTATCAACTACATTGTATCTACCATTTCATTCCTATGTTTGTATATATTCAGGGACACACACACTTGTTCTTACTAAAGATATCTGGCAAATGAGAAGCTTATAGTACATTCTTAATAGACATTTTTAAACAAGAAAGGGTCCAGATAGCACACACCTGAACTACTAGTATTTGGGTAGAGGGGAAGAAGTATCATGCATTTAAGATCCTCCTTGGCTAAAGGTGCATTTAAAGCCAGCCTGAAATATAGGAGATCCTGTCTCAAGAAAGAAAATAAGAAAAGAAAATAACCAAGGAATGTATTTTGTAATAAATGTTCTGGCATTTATTATTCTCTATGGATATTTAACAGTGGAAGTAGAGGTTTCCAACAGAAATCATATCATTCAACCCTATGAAGCAGCCCAATGCTGGAGCCCCAAACTGCAAGTCCCTCCACCTCAGTGCACAGCTGAGCGGAGAAGTTCAATTTCTCACAGTACAGCCAGGGTATGCCACATCCTACCGCTGACAGCATCTCCTGTACAAAGTCCAACCAACCACTGTCTTTAGTCTATTCCCAAGTTACTTAAAATGAGTAGGGATGCGCAATATCCAAAGTTAGAAACAAATTCTGACACCAATGTTTGTATCTTATACTCACACATTGTAACCATTGCTGTAGAAATTAGTAACAATATTGCCTAAGAATTGGAACCAAAGCTCTGGCTTGAGTATTTGTAATATTCCTGGAAGCATCTTTACTGAATGAATAATCTCACAGTTATTGAAGTGAGTTAGACTTGTCTCATAGTCAAACACTGACCTCAGAAACACCATTTCATAAGAATAAAAATGTTAGTCTCTGTGTGAAAAGAGTAAGCTTATTTATTTCCACTTGTGCTATGAAAAATATAAAACAAATTTCAAATAACTTTTCAATAACAGACTTCCACTTCAACTGGGTAAAAATTATAATTTTAAAATATGTAATAAATTTTATTATAAAAATCTTGCAAATAAAGAAAAACATCACAACAAGAACTAGCCAGACCTAAAGTCAGTATAATTTAATGAACTTCTATCCAGTTAGAACTGTCATTCAAAACAGACTCTGCAAAACTTCCTATTCAGTTTTACACTCTCAGTGTCAAGTACATTTTATGCATTTGTCTACTACCAAAACCAGGACAGAGTTAGAACCAGACAAACAACTAGCTCTACATCCTCTTGCATCACTGTCTCCTTAGCCCTCTTGTTAAACTTTATCCCATATTCCCCAACCCTTTACACGGTCAAGCAGGCTCTGTCAAATACATTTGGTTTATATAGTTTGTACCTCTAAAATATACTCATCATCAGTTAGCATGACAGCATTCTTTTTTTTCTCATTTTTTTATTCTTTTTTAATTAAAATTTCCAACTGCTCCCCGTTTCCCATTTCCCTCCCCCTCCTCCCACATATTGCCCCCTCCCCCCGCTCCCCTCCCCCTATCCCCACTCCTCTTCTCCTCCCCCCAGTCCATTCCCCCTCCCTCTCGATACTGAAGAGCAGTCCAAATTCCCTGCCCTACAGGAAGACCAAGGTCCTCCCACTTCTATCTAGGTCCAGGAAGGTGAGCATCCAAACAGGCTAAGCTCCCACAAAGCCAGTTCATGTATTAGGATCGAAACCTAGTGCCATTGTCCTTGGCTTCTCATCAGCCTTCATTGTCCGCCTTGTTCAGAGAGTCCAGTTTCAACCCATGCTTATTCAGTCCCAGTCCAGCTGGCCCTGGAGAGCTCCCAATAGATCAGTTCCACTGTCAGCATGGCAGCATTCTTATTTTCAAATCTTATATGACTCAAAAAAAGAAACAAAATACTCATTTAACTGATTTTTATCTCACTTAATAAAGTGTGCAATATAAAAACATTGATGGGAAAGCCATGTAGGAAATAATTAGTTAATACTGTTAATTTGGATGAATATTTCTTTCTATTTATGCTACTAAATCTAATCTTTGAGAGTAAAGACATCTATATCAAGTAGAGTTTTAGATTAGATCTGTATAACATCTACTACAGAAGAAGTCTCATTTTCCTGTTCCATTGCTGTAGTAAAGGGCTCTGACAAAAGCAACCTAAGGGAGGAAGCGTTTAACTCTGGCTCACAATTCAACAGTGCAGTGCAACATGGCTTGCAATCAAGACAGCAGAAGCTTGACGCCACTGGCCACATTATATCCACAACCAGGAATCAGAGTGTGATCAGTGCGTGCATGTTAGCCCTCAGTTATATCCACAACCAGGAGTCAGCGCGATCAGTGCGTGCATGCTAGCCCTCAGTTATATCCACAACCAGGAATCAGAGCATCATCAGTGCAAACATGCTAGCATCAGTTGGCTTTCTTCACTGTTACACAATTCAGGATTCCCTGCCTAGGGAATGGTGCTACCTACCCTGTGCGGATCTTTTTGCCTCAATTAGTGTGATCAAAATAATCTCACACAGACATGCTCAGAAACTAACAATAGACAATTCTTCCCAAGTGTGGCCAAAGACTTGTCTCTTAGGTGGGTCTAGATCTTATCAAATTGGTTAATTAACACTAACTATAACAAAAACTAAATTTTATAAACTTCAGATTCCTGAAAGGAAGAAAGTGGCAGACATTCTTGTTTGTTGTTGCAAGTGGTGCCCGTTCTGTCAGTAAGAACAAGATCCGATAAGTGGATTGTGACATCCTTCTCAGTGGTGTTTTCAGAAATTCTGAGCACCTTTGAAAGTCCCTGGATGAGGGGAGGACCACACAAACAAGAATTGGAGCTGTACTAAATTTTTTAAAAGTTCAATCTCCCTTATAATAAAAAAATAGTTTTTTCCTTATAAAAGGTCCAATATTGACCATTTTTATTTCCTCAGTCACTGCAACAGCTATATTTTTATTTCATTAAAATCATTTACTCTATTAAACAATGACTTGTGGGACTGGAAAAGTGCTCAGTAGCACTGGGAAATCATTTTTCTTTCAGGTTCTTATTCTCATTAATAGACAAATTAAAATTGAATTCCTAAAAAAGGCAAGGACTATTTTATTAGAGCTTGAGTGAAAACATGGCAGGCAGGCAGAAAATCTCAGCAACTGCTATGAAAAGGGAGATATGGACAAAGAAGAAAAAACTATGCCTTTTGAGCTAGGACCTGAGCAAGCTGGCATTTTCAACAATGGAAGTCAGTAAGCTGCTACAGGATAGAGGAGGAGGGAGACTTTCAAGAAAAGTTGAGAAAGCACAGAATGTCAGGGAAAGCAAATATAGGCTTTTGGCCAGTGTCCCAAAGAAACTGGGTTTTTAAAAAGGTACAGTTAAGCCTTCCTGAGTTGTAACTCAGAAAATCAGTCAGGCTTAGCAGTACTGACAAGAAGGAAGTTTTTCCAAGGGGCTGCTCCAATGACAGTTGTGTGTGTGCTTGCGCGGTGGGAGAGGAGGTATATTATCTCATTAAGGAGATAACTATATTCATTTATTCTCCTCACTGTGTCCTCAGAAGAGTCAACCTTCCAGAGAACTGGTCACCTGGAGGTCTATTGGATTATCTTCTAAGAAAGGAGGCTATAGTATTTGTCTTGGAGCAGATCAGACTGCCGTATCTCTACCCACGGCTAGAGGTAGACTCCATTCTTTTGACCAGGAAGAAATAGCTTCCCCTTAAAGAAAACCGACAAAGCACTGAGTACTCACCTTTTCCTGTGGTATTTTAAATAGTACAGAGTAGCAAATCTGATGTTTACCTTTCTAGTATTACCAGAAAACAGAAGCTAGGTTCAAAGTCAACCATGAAGGAGGACCATCTTTCGTCACCTCCAAGGATATTAATTCTTGTAACAAGAGCACTGCTCTACAAACATTGAATTCTTAATGGTCACATAAAAGCCATCCTAGCACCTGGATACAGAGAAGGGTGGATCCTGAGAACTTGCTGTTCAACCATCTTAGCCAAAATGGCAAGCTTCCAGTCCAGTTGAGAGACCTTTTCTCAGGGAAATAAAGTAGAAAGCAATAGAGGAAGATAACGGATACCCTGATTTGACCTCCGTGTACACACACTAGTGCATTCACATGCATTTAGCACATACGTGCACGCGATGACTCCTCCTATGAATTGTACTCAATCATTAAAATGAAGAGCATCACATTAATTGTTGATAGATGGGTCTCTCTCTCTCTCTTTCTCTCTCTCTCCCCCCCCTCTCTCTCCCCCCCTTTCCTTCCTTATTTCCTTCCTTCCTTTATTTCATTGTTGTTGGTTGATTGCTGTTTTGTTTAGTTTTTTTCATTATCATGCAGATCATAACATTTTTTACCTTTCTTTTTATTTATTTTCTGAACCATCAGTTACTGAGAACATTGTAGAATTCCCAAGTACACTGAGATTTTTCAGAATAAAGCTTTAGCTTTGCACTATTTTGATCTAGCATATGTTTTGCACTTCTACCTTTAGAACTCTGTTGACTTCTTTGGTTTCTTTTATGATTCCGCACATGGTGTTTGTTGGTCGATGATTCAAGTGAACTGATGAATAGCATTGTTTGCCATGTTGGGTGGAGTTTTCTGTAAATGTCACCCAGGTCCAATTGCTCAACACTGTTGGTGCTGCTCAAATTTTCCGTGTGCTTCCTGCTTTTCTCCTTTATGCACATATTGTAATAGTAGAGAGCCAAGGTAAACATTTCTCTACTCCTGTGGCTCCACCCCACTCCTCCATTCTCCAGACTTTATTCTGCCTATGGTCACGGTCTTAATTGAGGTGCACACATGCTTAGATCATTATGTCAGTAGCATCTGACTCTCACCGCATTAGGAAATGTCTTAATTCTGGGTACCATTTATTTGCCCAACTTCTATTTGCTCTAATATTGCTATAGTTTCTCCATATTTTTCTCTTTTTCCACTCTGATAAATCTCACAATTCTCCTGCCTCCGCCTTCTGAGGGATTACAGACATATAATTAGCAATGCTTACATTTGAATAAAGTGCTTATTCAGAGTGTATTGCTTATGTATATATATAACATTTTTCTGTTTTATTTAGTCTATAAACCTCTATCTGCTGAGTACTGTGTTTAAATGACGTTCATTCAATCCTATTAAATGTGACTGATTCCAAGTATATATCTTTGTAGTGTCTAGTTCATTTTAACCCTATTCCTGTTATTTTTGGATTAATGCAGTTTTTATTGTTGTTGATGTTGTTTTGATTTTTTTAAGATAGGGTTTCTCTGTGTCAAAGCTCTAGCTGTCGTGGAACTTGCTTCATAGACAGGCTGACCATGAAATCATAGAGATCTACCAGCCTCGGCTTCATGAGTGCTGGTGTTAAAGGTGTGAGCCAACACACCAGGAAAATGTAGTACTTTTTAAGATTTTTAGGATTAAGATCTCCTGGGCTGACATTATGATTAGATTTTAAGTGTGTCCCTACCCCACTCACCACCACCAAAGGCTCTTGTATTGAAGACTTGGTTCTCAGTGCAGTATTCAGCGGGTAGACTTTGCAACCCACGATAAAATCATGAGCCACTGACCTAGTAAATGAGTTGATCCATCAATGAAGTCAGAATCTGACGTATTCTTACTGGAAAGTGGTGTAAACCAGGAGCTGAACTTCCTTGGGAGAAGCATATCCTTAAGGAGGGAGCCAGGAGAAGTACTTCTCTGTTTGAATTATATTCTTTATCTTCTCAGGCGTTTGTCAGACTGTCTGAATTCACACAGCTGATTGGCTATGCCTCGTGCTGTCTTCCTCTGTTGCTTTTCTTTGGTTTATCGACATGTTCATTCAAATGGAACAGGGGAACAGCACAGCTCTTTACTAAGAAGAGCACCTTCCACCAGCAGGTTTTATGCTCCCCGTTTCACCACTCCACCATCATGATGCGCTGTGCACAACAGCACAAACATGACCATATGCTGTGGATTTTCCTGAAATAGTTTTCAAGAGTTTACATGAAATTGTTGTTTTCATCTCGCCAATCTGTTGACTGCCTCTGACACTCTCTATTCCTTTGTGTGGATTCAGATTCCCACAGTGCTGTTTTCCTTGTTGCAGCATTCTCAAACTTCAAATAACAGTTTTTAGGTTATTCAGGAAGCAAAGAATTCTCAACTTTTGTCTGTCAGAAATGGTCTTTACTTCACTGTCAGTTTGAAAGCTATTCTCACTCACTATGAGATTATATTCTAGCAACATTTTACATTCAGCTTTTGAAAGGTCACTCCATAGTTTTGTGGCAACAATATTTCTGGTGTTACGTTCAAGCTTGTCTTCCACCTTTGTATATAATATATCTATTTCCTTCCTTCCTTCTTTCCTTCCCTCCTCCTCATCCTCCTCCCTCCTTCTCTCTCTCTCTCTCTCTCTCTCTCTCTTTCTCTCTCTCTCTCTCCACTCCCTCTCTCTTGCTTCTCTCCCCTCCCATCCCCAAAGTGTCACTAAGAGCCCTGGCTGTCCTGGAACTTGCTATGTTGACCAGACTGCCTTCCAACTCACAGAGATCTGCCTACATGCTCTTATTAAAGGTGTGTACGACCATGCCCGCCTCTGTCTAAAATTTTAAGTTTTATTCTTCATTGCTGTTTCAGCATCAATTATGATGCACCAGACACATTTTCTGCACTTTTCACACACTCGAACTTCTGGATCTGTGGGCTCATGGTTTAAATGAAAATTGACAAGGTTCAGACATTTTAATCCATTTTTTTCTGTCACTGCATCTCCCTAGTTCTGATGGCATGTGTCAGAGCAACTGCTAATGGTATAAATGCTAATGACATCCCTTTTGTTTCCGTTTCCTGTAGGCTGAGAAGGGTCTCTGAACTATTGTTAGATCCACAGCTTTTCTTCTGCAGTGCAGCTCTGTAGCTTTTCATGTAAGCCTTCCCTCGTTCATATGGGTCCCACTCTGTTCTTTTCTGCGTTTTCTTCATGTTGTTGCTTACTCTAAATTCTGAGCTTATTAACAACTGCCTAAACCCTTTGCTGGACATTCCATTATTTCTTTCTCCTGACTTGGTTTTCTACTGGTTACATGCTGCTTTTTCACCACCTAGTCCTCTTTATTGTGTTCTGGGTGTTCCTAGGATTGCATGCCTGAATGTTTTAGTTTCTGTGTTTATTTTTACAAATAGTGTCTCTGTTCAGATTACTAGGTTACTCATCAGTTTTATCTTCAAATGTTTGTATTTTGTTTTTTTTTTCCAAAGTTTTTTGAGGATGATCTGCCAGATTGTATCAAGAACTCTTCAGCATTAATCTTTGATCAATCCAAGGTCCAATCCTTTTGTAACTCTGTAGAATGCCATGTTAAATTCTAAGCAGCATAGATAGAGGGCCTGGCATTTCTCCCTGAACTCCATTCTCTTCCTAACCTTGTGGAGTTTGTCTACATATGCACATTTTAACACTCAACAGAAGAATCAGATACACATACAGACTTCATACTTTCTGTGATCTCTCTCTCTGTGTGAATTACAAGCCACTTAGCACCATGCAATTTGAATCACTATTTCCTCAATACAGAGAGATCTCCAGGTAGTATTTGGGAATTTTTCTTCTTGAACTGCTCCCAGACAAAACCAAACATAAATGTAAGTATCTTAGCTTTCTGGTAGTGTTACAAAATGCCTGAAACTGGGTGTAATGATTTGGAAGAAAATGGTCCCCTAAGGAGCGGCACTAGTAGGGGGTGTGGCTTTGTTAGAGTAGGTGTGGTCTTGTTAGAAGAAGTGAGTCACTGTGGAGGGAGGCTTTGAGGTCTCCTATGCTCAAGCAATGCCCAGTGACACAGTTGCTTCTGCTGCCTGTGGACCAAGATGTAGGACTCTGAGCTACTTTTCCAGCATCAAGTCTTCTGCATGCTGCTACATCCTACCATGATGATAATGAACTAAACTTCTGAAACCATAAGCTAGCCCCAATCAAATGTTTTCCTTTATAAGAGTTGCCATGGACATGATCTGTCTTTACAGTAATAGAAATCCTAACTGAAACACTGAGCAGCTTTATATACAAAGTTAGTCACTTAAACGAAGGTCCAAGGACATGGTGCGGTACCACCAGTTGGGCTCTGGTCAAGGTTTCATGGCATCATAATGGTGACAGAGAATGTGTAGTAAGGATTACATAGCAGGATAGGAAGCCAAGGCACAGGAAAAGGCTAGTCTTATAACCCTCATTGAGCCTACTGCTTAAGGGTTCCACATCCTCAGGTAGCCACACTGGCTTCCAAGCCTTCAACACGCTAACCCCTGGGGGGGGGGGGCATGTTCAAGCTGTATCTGAATAGGAATATAAAAATAACCTACAATTTACTTCCTTCAGTTTCCCCCAGAGATCATAATCATACAATGCCTGCGTTCAGTATCCAAAATACACTCTTTCGTGTAGTTTATCAAGCTGTTTGTAGAGGGAGGGCAAACCTAGTCTCAGGCATTATGGCAAGGGGATGAAGTTCAGTCTCTGCTGTGTTTTCCCAAGGCAGTCCTTCCAGGTGGCAATGCGGACAACATTTTCCCATGAAAACTGATTTGCTTTGCTAAGGAATGATAAAAAGTAGCAGATGTGGCCTGGGGACGCCATGGAGGCAACATGCCATGCTGTGTGATAAAATTCCCCAAGTCAGTATCAGAAAGGAATGGAGAGGCCATGTGGTCCAAATTTATCGCTTTATCAAAGAGAAACTCCAGTAAAGAGGAGGCATGTGGTTTTCACAGAAAGAATGTATACCAGAGGGATATTTTATATCTCACTCCAGACCTCCATTGCCAAGATCTTCAGCAGTCCATAATCCTTAGCAAATATACTAATTCCATTCAACAAAATGTCTAGAGAACGTTTTGTCCACAAACACACCTGCAGGTCTAGGTTTGCCTATGCAGGTCTACCCAACTCCTACTTTCATGAACAACTTGGCAGCTCCTTTGAAATCCTGGTTGGAACTTTTTCTTTCTGTAGAGGGGTCTCTGGTTAGTCCCAGATAACTCACAAATAACAGGAAAAAAAAAAGTTCTATTTTTGTCACCCTTACTGAGACACAATCCATCAGAAGTACCTGTGGTTAACACATTGTCTTTATGGCAATTGAGAGTCATTCAAAACTAGGGCTGGACTTGCTGTTCAGGGTCTCAACCCCAAAGCCCTGACTTGGTTTAAAAAAAATAGATGTTATAGACTAAATCCTTACTAAAGCTTCTGATTTTTTTTTGTTTGTTTGTTTTGTTTTGTTTTTCGAGACAGGGTTTCTCTGTAGCTTTGGTGCCTGTCCTGGAACTAGCTCTTGTAGACCAGGCTGGCCTCGATCTCCCAGAGATCCGCCTACCTCTGCCTCCCGAGTGCTGGGATTAAAGGCATGTGCCACCACCGCCCAGCTAAGCTTCTGATTTATTTATCAGTCAAGCAGAGAAATCTCAGCTGTAGGTTAGATTCTAACTGACGCCATGCTTTTTAGACTGATGGAAGCCAATGTTCTGTTAAAACATCCCAAAAGGCTCCATGTGATAGCCATAAGGCGGTTGGGTCGGGTGCAAAAGCAGACAGTGGATAGCTATTGAAGGAGTAAAGGTAGGCTAATACGATTTGGCTCTGGACCTGCAATAATCTAACTCTCCACACCGGTGTGGGTTCTAATCAGCCAACTCTAGAATCCTGAACACAGGTTATTTTTAACCCTGGAAAAGCCAGTTCACATAACTAATGTTTAGCATATATAGATAAATCTTGGAAAAGAGAAAGAGAGGGAAGTACTAGTGTGTGAGTCTTATAACCACCACCCAGTGATGACTGCTCCACATTTTTTATATGGCCCCAGTCACCCTCCTTCTCCCAGGTCCTTGCAATCCTCCCAGCCCCAGCCTCCTGAGTGCTAGAATTATAGACTTGTGTCAATAACCTGTATCTATTAATCTCCTCTTCTACCACATTTTTAAAGAACACACACACAAACATATGAGAGAGAGAGAGAGAGAGAGAGAGAGAGAGAGAGAGAGAGAGAGAGAAACAGAGTCTGTAGTATATAATTGCTATATGTTAGAACTTGTATCACTTTTAATTCCTAGTTTATGTTGAGTTAGGCAAGCCTCCTCCACATCTGTCTTTGGCAGAAAATGAAAGCCTGTGTGTGCATTCATGCAGGCGTCCCTGCACATCTAAAGACCATTGGTGTGCTGTCTACTGTTTGTGTTTCCACCCATTACTCCATCATCAATCCATAAATCCATCAGCCATCATTCATCATCCTCCCGTTCATCTGTCCGTCCATCCATCCATCCATCCATCCATCCATCCATCCATCCATCATCCATCTAGAAAGGCATTGTTTTAGGTTGTCTTCTCCAGCCTGATTCGTCTCCACTACTCAGTGCACTTTATAAATTAGCTCCTGTTGCATCTGTCATTAGTCTGATAATATCACTACCTTCATGCATCTCCCCGGGGCTATACAATTCATTTCCAGGCACTTTGGGATTATTACTTAGGTGCAATGATAAAAATGATAATTGCAAGCAGGTACCACACAAATGGTCAATAAAGATGTACTGAGGAGAGATCAGAAAGGAAATGTGTGGTCTCTGGTCCTCTGGCTGTGGTAGCGCCATCCTGGACTCGTGACCAGAGTCACATCCGTGAATAGTGGTGCTTGGTGCAGTCTGTGCTTTGTGACTTCCCGGTTCACAGCTGACACCCTTATTTTCCTTTGCCACAGCACACTGTGGCTTTAAGGCTCCCTTTCTGTTTCTCTGACGGTTACCACTGACTCTTCTGCTTTAGTATTGGAGTCCTAATCAATGTATGCTCAATTAAGTGTGCTCTGTAGGAACAATAGACTTTCTCCTGCTCTGTTCAGCATGCAGAAACCGTCCAACCTCCTAGCCTACAAATAAAAAATAAAATATGAAATCCTAGTTCTGTCAATATCTGTCCTCCCTCTCACAGTGAAGACCAAAACAAAAACAAACAGAAAAAACATTGCAAGCTTGTTGGTTTTCCCCTTACATCTCCAGCCAAGACTGCATCACTCTGCAGACCTTGATTTCTCCAAGGCCTTCAGTTACCTTCTTGGTACAAATACTACCCACGAGACATGATTTTTGCAACAGAAATACTAAATCCTTGCCCTGGAGATATCCAATTACTTCCTACTCTATCCCACCTGTCTAGAAAAGAGAAAAGGTAAGGCACTCTTTAGTCCTTCCATGGTAACCCAAGGTTACCTCAGCCCCCTTCTGCTGGTTATCAGTCTTTGTATTCTTTTATATCAAAAAATCTATTTTGGCATCAAATTCTTTACCAGTACTTATACAAACTCTATCCATACCAATACGTAGCTGGGTAAGAAAACTCAGAGTTTGAAAAAAAAAATGGAGGAGACAAATTCCACAGAGGCAAAGCAACCACCTTCAAATGTGATGTCCGCCATCCTTCCTTGCAGGAACTCTTTAGCCTCCTTTCATCTGTTTCTACGTAAGGTCACAGCATCTCCTTTGCTCCTCCCTTTCCCCTCTGATTGTTGCCTCTTACCCCACTCTTAAGGGTCTCTTGTTTCCATCCTTCCCTGACAGGTAATTAAGTTTTCTCTCGGTTTTCCTAATTCTAACAAATACCAAATACAAATCTAATTAAAAATAAAAAGGCTGGGCCAGTAAGATGACTCAGCTGCTAAGTGCCTGCAAGCCTGACAGCCTAGGTACCCAAGTTCTACGTGGTTGGAGGAGAGAACCAATGCCAAGTTTGTTCTCTCTACTAGTGCATCCAGGACATGGGTGCCAACGTAACCTTAAAAGAGTAAATCTAAAACAAAAATAGACTGTTTTTGAGTTATCGGTTCAAGCCGGGATGGGGTGGCTGTACTGGAGATATGGGAACGCACTGTCACTGTGGGGGCATGCGGCTGAGAAGGTCCATCTGCCTCATGACCGGGAATGAAACACAGAAGGGAGCAAAGGTGTGAAGCCTACAGTTCCCTTAAAAGATACAAGCCCGGTGACCTCAGACTGCCCTTGGCCCTAGGTTATAGACCATCTCATAGCGTTGGGCTGCAGAGCAAGCCTATACCAACACTGACTTCGAGAAACATTCCAGGTGCTGGAGTACAGAAAAATAAAAAAATCTTCTTTTTCCATTTTGTGGAGTCATTCAGTACTTTCCAAACCTTACTTGTAAATGGAGGATTAGGCCTGTCTTATAAAGCTTAGCAGGCTAAGGCAGCCAGAACCAAAAGCAGGCAAAACCTGCTTGTCAGAACTGAGTCACACTTCTGAGGCCTTGAGGCTCTCCATGCGTTTTCCCGCTGTTACTCCTTAAGTCCTCCATGGAACCCGACATTGGCGTTATCCTCTCCTTTCCTGGGTCCTCCTGATTTTTCTGCTTTGAAGGTTTACACTACTCTGCATTTCCTTTACAAGTTTATTCTCACCTGTCCTATGAGTTTTGCTCCGGAGCCTTTCTGGTCAAAAGAAACACAGTGCTGATAACACCTGTAACTTTAAATCATCTGCTAGCCTCATTACAAAAAGTGGAAGAGTAAAACATGATTTACTTAAATGTTTTCAACTGAAAATAATCAGTCATTCATTATGTTTCAATTTTTTTTCTTTTTCTTTTTCTTCTTTTCTTCTCACTCTCTCTTCTTCTCTTTTGTTGTTTTTGATTTTACTTTTTGAAACAGGGTTTCTCTGTGTAACCCTAGCTATTCTGGAACTTTCTCTGCAGACCAGGCTGGCCTTGAACTCAGATTTGTCTGCTTCTGCCTCTCGAGTACTGTGATTAAAAGGCTACACCCACCATGGCTCAGTTATCTTTAAATTTTTAATTTATTTTCTAATGTATCTCCATTTAGACACAAAAATATTCATCGGACTATTTATTTGTTCTTGGATTGTGTACACATTGTAATTGACAGCTAGATTTACATGCTGGAAATATTCAGACCACTAGTATTCCAAAGACTGCATGAGAAAATGACGTCATTACCCCTTCATATTGACCCTTGCAATGGCAAGACTGCTTCATCAGCTTTGTGGGAGAGAAATGACACTGAAGCATCTGAGTTAAGCAAGTTGGCCAGCTCTTACCAACTCATCATTAAAACCATGGCCGACTCTTTACCAACAAATTATTACAATCATGCCCAAAGAGGTAATTCACAACTGAAAGACAACCCTTCCTCTGCTGGCATCAAACCAGCATCTTTCAGGTCTTCCTACTGCCTCTCATAATCCCCCCATGTACAGTAAGAACCTTTGCATATTGACTCATGGTGAACATAGCTGTGTTTGGTTTGTGTTATAGAACGTTTCAGCTTTGAGGTAAATCTGCAAGCCTGTCTTAGCTATCTATAAATAGGTTTTCTTCCTTGGCACTTCAAATTTAACTCATTAGTATACAGTATAAAGTCAGTGAGGAAATGCGAGTCACACGTATTCGGGGCCTGATCACGTGGCTAGCAGGCGCCGTGTGAGACTGAGGACTTGGAATGTCATTTGTGCGGCTGAAGTTGGGGGAAATGATTTTCTGGTAACGGTATTATTCTTTGGGTAAAATTACATTTTTTTTAACCATCTCAACATGCAAAATGCTTTTTACTGTGGGGTACACACTGGACTTTTGCATCACTTCAGATTGCTTTGGTCTCTTCTCTGTTCTGTGAGGCACCCTGTGATATATTTATCTGAATAGTTTGTTTCTGCAGGAGAGCTTACAGAGATATCTGTGTGAACAACAAAAGTAAAATACTTTACTACAAAATTAAATCATTTTTCTACCTTACTTACTTGCCCCTTAACCTTTTCAACTCTGAGCTTCTTGACCAAAACTCTTCTTTAAGCAATGCTTTAGTCAAGTCCTCTGAGCTTGCAGAATTCCAGCTTAATCAATCCGTAGACTCAAAGGACCTGAACTGATGGTGAAAACACAAGACTCTCGGTACCAACGCCCTCGGCATTTTATCAGCTGGTCTGCCTTCTGCAATAACCCTGGAAAGTAAATAATGAGTCTTTACTGTTACAACTAGCATTTTTCATCCACTGTCCCCACCCTGTTCCTTGGTTATAAATTCCCACTTATCTTGGTTGGAGTCAGAGAAGGAGCCATTCTTTCCCTTGCCACAAGAGTCTGTTTCTCTGGGACTTGTTGCCATCTACAGCATCTTTAACAAGTATCCGGGTATCATTTTTCTCTGAAAGGCTTTATGTGTGCAGTCCGCATCTCCATTGCATTACTAAGGCCTAGGGACAGCACCCATCACAGAATAGATTGTCCACAGCACTTAGTGACTGAACCGTCGGGTCCTGCCAGGCATCTTCACCTCTCCTTTACTCTCTAGATACATTCCAGTACCCCTCCATTCTGATAGGTGCCTTGCACATGGCGTATGCAGGGGAGGAGACAGTTTAATAAGATAGTAAAAACACATCTGTAAGCTTTAGTTGTCCATGGTGTGGTTCCAAACTTTGAGAGGTCAAGTAATCAGAATGGTATTTATCTACAGAAAGATCAGAAGGGGCCATTTTTAATTGCAACTTTAATGTATATTTTGAAAACAACTCCACAGAATACAAACAACACACTGTTTTATTTTCTGGTCATGATTAGAAACATCTCAAAAGGTCAGGATCTGCCTTTATGCTTTGTAATTTCAAGTAAACCGCTTCATCTCTATTAGTTTATATCTGAGCAAAGGTCAATTATCAGAAAAACTGTTGATCATCTCCTGAGCTCATTGTGGACATCAAGAATTATGAGGAAAGCTTAGGACACGCTGTAAGGTAAGCTCTGAATTTATTTTAACAACTTTTATAACAATAATGAAAAAACAAGAAGATTGCATCACCTAGTATATTTAAGGTATTTAAGCATCAGAAATAGATGCTTATTAATGTGAACAAAAACTGGGAGGCTATAAGATGGAGAAATGGTTCAGGTGGTAAAAGTACTTACTAAACAAGAATGAGGACCTGAGATCTGATCTCCATAATCCATATAAAAGGTGGGTTTCGGGACTGTTTTAGCAAATCTGTATCTCTAAAGCTTGTTTGTCAACCAGCTTGGCCAAATCAATGATCTCCGTATTCAACTAGCCACCCAGTCTCAGCAGATAAGGTGGAAAGCGATTATGGTGGTTTGAGTGAGAGTGGCCCCAGGGGCTCATCTGTTTGAGCGCTTGGCCTCTAACTGGTGGAACTGATTTGAGAACTGGGCATGTGTCACTGGTGGTGTGTTTCCAGCTTTCAAAAGCCCATGCTAAGCCCAGTCTCTCTTCTTCCAATTTGCTGATAAGGATGTAAAAGCTCCCTGCTAGTGTTCCAGTGCATTCAGGCCTGCTGCCATGTTCCCCAACACACTCTGAAACCATAAACAAGGCCCCCAAATGAAATACTTTCTTTTATAAGCTGTGTTGGTCGTGAACTCTTCCCAGCAACAGAAAATTAGCTAAGACAGTGATGAGGAAAGATACCCAATGTCTATCCCTAGCTTCCAAGCATGTACACACCCTCCCTCACACACGTATGTACACATCAAGACATGCATTCGACACACAGAAACACACATGCACGATGGCCACATTTTGGAGGGAGTAAAGCAGAAAAGTAACAGAAAGACTCAATTAAACTAACAAAACAAAACAGCAGGATGCAAGGCAGCTCTGAGAACCTTCTTGTGAATTAAGAAATCAGTCCTTCAAGTTGCCCTAGCTGGGTGACTCAGCCGCAGGGACTTCTCTGCCTTGTGCTTTTCCGTAAATCTCTCAGTGTCACGTGTTCTCAAACTTCTGGAAAACTGCCTGATTCTCCTCACACAGATTTTTTACCAGTCACTTGGTGTGGTAGGGTTGTGTGCAGATCTGTCCCAACTTGACTGACAGGAAGAACATATTCTCCCTCAAGGGAGAACTGCAGTTCTGCTCTCCAAACAAGAATCTGGAAGAGTGCAGGTGGCAATGGCAGATGTAGTTCACACATAACTTAATTATAAGCTGTAAATTTCATGGCACAGTACACAGATAAGTCTCCTATTTTTCAGTTCTTTCCCGTGAAGCAAAAAGGGAGGGACAGCTGCCTGTTGAGAACAGACCTGAGATAAAGGTTCCTTGTTTTGTTGAACTTATAAAGCTTAGAAGGTTTGCTCAACTCAATCAGCAACATTCAAGCCTGGGAAAAAATGCAAATCTGTATGGAAAGGGTTCCAGATACTCAGTCGGAAGACCAATGAGCATAAATCAGAGACTGGGAAAGAGATGAACTGGGTTTGAATGTTCGAGAATCCAATACAATATTAGAGCTTTGAGTGGGAACCGGGTGATACGTTCCTTGTTCTACCAGCTCCCAGGGTATTTCCAGGAGCCTAAAATGGGTGTGTCAAGGAATCATACAAAGAGGGTTTGCTGGATTACAGAGGTTCCAGGAGCAAACAGAAACAGACATGAGGCTACCGAATTGCTTATTATGTGTTCTATCGGGAGATGGTTCCACAGTCCTGAGCTAGTACTTCTCAAATTGTCTTTTCAGGCTAATGTTGACCTAAGACAATGCTGGAACTGTTCTGCTGCACAATTAAAAAGGAGAATTTTTGAGCGAGATTTTCATAAAATCTTATTTAGTTATTTATTTAGTTGGTTAGTTAGTTTTTGCTGATGATTGAGCTTGATGTCTTCTGCATGTGAAGTATGTGTTTTAACACTTAGCTGTCCTTTTATAGCTTAAATATACTTTGTTTAAGGAATCTTATTCTAAAATTGAGTCCTTCTAATACATCTGGGTGTTAAAGTATCTTTTTCATATGAAAATAACTAAAATAGCATTGTTTAAATTATCTTTACTTGCTACAGTGAATATTGGAAATTCTATGTAAGTTTTTTTTTCTTCTTAAAATAATGTTAGCCTAAAAAAATTGTTTTAGCATCCTTGAGCAAATGTGAATAAAAATGGCAAAAGACTGGTCTTTCACCATCTGGACTCAGTAGACAGTCACAGTTTGTTTAGCTACAGGGATGTACACTGAGAGACTTTGTTGTGTGGCTTTCATTATTTGAACATCATAGAGTGCATTACACAAGCAAAGAATCCAAACACAATGTGTAGCAATGTATTTCATATGAGCACTGCCATATATGGTCAGTCAGTGACCAAATAGTCACTGTGTGGGACACACTATATAGGGCTGAAAAAAAAAAAAAACACAAGATCTTTACATATTAACTTAGAAAAATTTATTGTATTACAAGGAATCAGTGGCTTAATGTCCATGAGTGGCAATATTGAATAAGTTTTAATTAACTAATGGTAGATTCAAATATGGTAAGCTACTGTCATCTCGAAGTTAAAACTCTGACCCCACTAAAGCAACTGAGGTACACTGTAAACAACCTCTTTGCAAAATCCCTCTGCCCTTGTCATAAAATTACCCTTTTCATCAGCTTCAGAGGGTCACCTCCTGCACCCCTTGTTCCACAGCCATAGTTTTAACTTCAATGCAAGTCTTTGAGAGCAGATCATTGGCTAAATGTTCCTGCAATTAAAAGAGCTACTTTTGTTTTCTTATCAGGGTTCAAGTTTTGCCAAATGGAAGTAAGTTGGCAGGACCTGACAAGCCATGCAAAGAGCTTAAAGGTACCAACTGTGCCTGGGCAGATGCCCACATGTTGATCCTGTGTAACGAAGAAAGGCCAGTCCATGCTCTCCCATCTCAGTGTACTGAGTGTGCCAGTGTGTACAGACAGCACTGGGGTTCTCTTGTTTTCATTAAAGTACTTAACAGTCACAGGAACTCCTTGAGGAGGAAGCCTTAAGTTAAGTGCTGGGTAGAGGAGATTTTCAAGAAAGATTCCAGGTGACTAGATCTGGGGCGGGAAATCTCCATTTCCTGATTTTAAGTCTGGAAGCCTTGGAGCAGAGACATCCTAAAGGATGGGCAGGCAAGGAGATCTGGAAATTACCCTCATTCATGGCATGAGCTCGGACAGTTTCAACAGTGAAAGTTGACCATCTAGTATGCTGTGACGGGGCAGCGGCACAGCTTTGTATGGTGCAAAGGCATTTGGCAGAATATACTTTAGGAGGGACCCTTGCCTAACATGCACAAGAATCTGGGTTTGATTTCCAGCACCAAAAAATTAATTAATCAGCAAATCTATTAATTAATTAATTAACCAATCAATTAATGAAGAAGACTAAAGTAATTTGCGAATGTCATCCAACAACCAAGTAACACATAAACTAGAACATAGCTCTAAATCAGGAAAATGCTAAAAAGAAACCTGCAAAAGAACCACAGAACATCTAGTAGGGATATTTTCCCCTCACTGTACAGTATTTTCATGAAACCTGTGTGTGTGTGTGTGTTTCTATAGTAGTAAGTTTCCATAAGGCTTTTTCAAAAGACCCTTAGCTTAGTTATCCCTCCTGATAGTCTCTCCTTTTCTTTGCCCTCACATCCTGCACCCCAATTTAACACTTTTTATTCCATTGTTCCTCTTTAGCCCTTAAAATTATTGTGCTCCATGTTCCATCACTTGAAGAACCTGGTTCTTAAAAACCCCTAACTGAATTTCTGACGGGTGTGTGTTTTCTAAGTGGAATATATACACCTGAAAATTCAAAGAGAACAGAGCTCAAGATTATGAGTATGAGACCAGCCTGAGCAACATAGTGAGATTTTGTCTTCAAAATAATAACAATAATAAATAATGTCTAAATCTGAGCATATTTTGAAGCAAAGAAAAGTAGGAAGATGGGTTAATAAACTAAACAAAATAAACCAAGACTCTTAAATAAAAAATTAAAAACATTTCTGAAATTAGAGTATTTGGTAGATTTAATAGGCAGTAAAAGAAAGGGAAATCTTGAAAATGACTCTTGATTTCAGCAACTGACCAACCCTGGATAGACTGCTCACCTGTTTCTGCTTTCTCACCAGACGAAAGCCACCATTCCATAGAACACAGATTTCCACGCTCAGTCTTACAATAGCTTGTTGACATCCTTGCAGAATAGCTACACTGTGCCGATGATTGACGCGGGAATCACACACACGATAGGGCCCTTGGGAACAGGTCTGTTCAACTCTCTACGAACCCTACAGGGCATCTCAAATGGCCATTCCAGAGCCCGGTGATAGGTCCAGAGAAGACCCCAATTCCCCAAACTCCTGAAGGCAATCCAAATATCCAGAAATGGCTCAGCCTGGACTATAGAGGATTTCTGATAGTTAAATGAAAGCCAGCATCCTTCAGGAACAATTGTGAAGCCAGTTCTCCTCCACCCAAAGGAGTCATTTTCATTACTGGCAGAAGGAAAAAGTGACTATCTGTGATGCCTAATAGTATACCAAGGTACACCCAGGCCTCCAGTTCCCGCCATATCACAGGGACCCATCACACATTTGAAAGTCCAGTCTAGCATCCCAGTTCTTCTCGTCACGTTCCCTACCCTCCGGCTCGCAGGCTTTCCTAACCACAGCTACTCATCTCCTTCTAACCCTGCTATTTTACTATGCTTGTGCGCATGTGTGACCCCCTCTCTCTTTGTTCCACTCTTTCTGTGTTCTGCTCCTGTATCTCTCATGCCCATGTTCAGTCCACTTATTTCTCTCTGCTCCGGACTCTTCCAAATGCCTCTGGCTGTTCTTTATCTCAGAGCCACAATAAAAACCAAACCATGGAGGGGTCAGGTGGTCATGTTGTCAGTTTATACACCTAGTGTGAAACCGCTGCTGTTAAGGGAAACACACAGTTGCAAGGTTGGATCCAGTCTGTGGCTCAGTGAGCAAGAGGGGAGCTTGCTTCCGGGGGGCTCACCGTCCACATGGCTCCCAGGGCCTGTTGCCTACACTCGAGTGTACCCTTCTAGTAATAATTTGAAGGAGAAAAAGATCAATCTGTATTCCCATGATCTTTTTACTTAGATGTATTGAAATATTAATGTTTTTGTTTCATACTTTGTTTGAACATATTTTTTTGTCTTACTGGGTCTTTTTCATGTATGTTTTGGTTTCTGACTTTGTGTTTTTATGATGTGTGTGGTTTTTGCGGTTTTTATTCCATTTTCTGTTTGGTTGGTTGGGGTCTTGCTATAATCGTTTGACTGTGTTCATTTTCTTTATAAACAGAGAGAGAAAGGGATGTGGAGTTGGGTGGGTGGGAGGGTGGGAAGGATATTGAAGGAGTTGGAAGAAGGGAAACTGTGGTCAAAATATACTGAATAATTCTATTCAATTAAAAATTTTAAAAAGCCAGTCACGGTGGAGCATGCTAGGATACCAGAGCTATGGAGACAGAAGCCAGTGGATTCCTGGATTTGCTACAGAGTCAAGCTTGGTCTAATTAGTGAGTTCCAGGACAATGAAAGACCATGTTGAAAACTAAATAAAAAGCAAAAGTGAACAGTGCCTCAGAAGTAACATCTGAGTTGTCCTCTAATCTCCACATGCACACACACACATGCACATACACAAGGATGCACACACATGCACACATATTGCATCTGTGCACACACAATAGACAAAACAACACAGAAGGCATAGAAGGGAGAACTGACCTCCAATTATGCTATGGGAGTTCTGTCTGGAAGTCTAGCCTATCGGGTCTTCATCCAAGTAATGCACCAAGGTTTCCTGTGCCTGTCAGCGTGGCAATTACTACAGGAAGGCGGATCTTCAGTGGCAGGAGCTATGAGGAACCCTCACACTTCCATCTCCATATCTGAAAGAGGTTGGAGTAGCAGAAACACATGCTGGCTTTGGGGGGAGGACACAGGGCAGGTGTTGGCATTTCTGAGTTAGCCTGGTGACTGCTGTGATTTGAGTGTATTTGTCTATACTCAAATTCATGCTAAGGGCTGTTTCCTCTGTGTGGCTGTGTTGGGAGGTGAAACCTACTGGGAGGAATTTGAACCATAAGGGTGGAGGGCTCATGAATGCATGCATGCCATCTCCCTCAAGTGAGCTTACTCTCATGGGATTGAGACAGTAACCACAGAGTGGCTTGTTATAAAGGATATAAAGATTCACTATCCTGTACCACAGAGCGGCTTGTTATAAAGGATGTAAAGATTCACTATCCTGTACCACAGAGCGGCTTGTTATAAAGGATGTAAAGATTCACTATCCTGTTTTGTTTCTTTGCACTGGCTGGTTGATATCTGCTTTCCCACAATGTACAAGGCCCCTACCAAAAGTAGAGCTGAAGCCACCAGCACCTTGCTCTTAGACTTCAGCTCCCCAGCCCCCCAAAAATCTCCTTGCTTCATAAACTGTCTAGTCTCAACTATTGGGTATAGAAGAAAAAATGGTGTTGAGTAGCATCTAAAGTTAATAAATCTAAGAAGCTCCTTGAAAAGTGGCAGGCTCCAGATGAGTGTTTAGACAAGCCTCGTGAGATGTCAGCTTTCCTAAGAACTAGAAGTCCTTTCAGCAAAGAGAAAACAAACGCTGGCAGACAAGCTCAGGCAATTTGTCCTTGGACATCGCCACGATGCTCTTCTGCCAATGCAGGCTGAAGAGCCCTGACTGAAGCCACAGAGAGCTACTAAAATAGGAAATGCCCTCAGAGTAGACGCTGGGCACAGGAAAGGGGCTTGGAAGTCTGAAAAATATAATGCTACCATAGTAGAGTTTTCAGAAATACAGTCGAAAACCACAGAGAAACTTCAGGGTTCGAAGTGAGAAATGGCAAGCCTAGGTGTGTCCCTCTTTGTTAGAAGACAGGACAGCCACAGGATGGTCATCCAGAAAGCTATCTGTGTCCAGGGCTGGTACAGGCCAGCTGTCGTCCCAGGAGATGAAGATGTGACGGGAAGAGCCCCCATGTCCTACTCTTCCTCCCCATTCCTTGTCTGAAAAAACAGCCACTCAGCTTCCCATTCGCCGAAAGAACTGATCACACACACTCTTGTTTGGGGACCACGTTCTCAAGTTTGGGTACCATGTTCTATATGTAAGAAGATCAGGGTTTTAATGACTCACAGAGACAGTATCTCCCATACTCGACCAGTTAGAAAACTGAGAAACACATACATTTGTAGAATGTCTGTCCCTTGGTCCCTTCCTATTTCACAATGGGAAAAGATGAGGAGGTGGCAGTGGAGAAAGTGAGAAGCTTTCTTTTGTTTAGGGGGCAATGAAGATTCGGAGGAAGAGGGGCTTATTGACCACACAACCACACAACTCAGAGATATTTCATCCATTCTGGGTAAACCCTGCCTCGGTTCTCTCAGCCAACTTGGTGGGTTTTTGTAGGTCTGTAGTGTTAGGAAGAGCCTTCAGCTACCCTGCCCTGCAACCACCCACCACACTTAACCCTCTCCACTCCATTGATTTCTGTTACACTTCATACAACCTGTGTTCTAGTCCCTCTTCCTTGAAACCTTCCTGTGGCCCTTTTCTGGTTCCCTCACTTGTGTGGGCACATCAATTTAAACATATCTCAAGATTTAAAGCTGGGCTCCACATGAGGAACATCAGCATTTGTCTTTCTTCATCTGGGTTACCTCATTGAGAATGAGTGTTGCTAGCTCCACTCAGTTAGCTAAAAGTTGTAATCTACCACATAAATACACTCAAGGACAGAAACTGTGGAAGCATCTCATTACATAAAAAAAAAAAGTCCTTTGACAAAATCTAATATCCATTCATGATTTAAAAAATAAAAGTCCTGGAGAATAAGCCCGCAGCCAACATCAAGATAAAAGGAGAAAACTTTGATGAGAACTCTGACTGAGAGATGTCATTAGAAAAAAAGGAACACGGAGCTGGGTTTGTAATCAGACTTTCCCACGTCAGCCTCCCCTCAGTGTGCATTCAGACCACTTCCCTGTCCCTTTGGTCCCCAAGGGGCTGCATTTCACAGATGTTCTGCTCTACTCCCCACCTGCCGTTATAAGCACCATTACCAAAGAGCAACTTGGAGAGAAAGGGGTTTGTGTCTTATGACTGCTTCTAGTCTGTTATTGGGGACACTAATGCAGATAAAGGAGATGGGGGATGGAGCAGAGGCCACAGCTATTTCCCAGTTGGCCTCACTTTTTCTGGTTTCCTCAGTCACCTTTCCTACACAACCCAGGCCGACCCAACTGGAGATGGCACCTTCTAAAAAGGCCTAGTCCCTCCTACATTGCGTGGCTCTTAAGTAAATGCCCCACAGATAGGCCCAAGGGACAAACTGATAGAAGCCACTTCTCCATTGGGGTTCTGTCTTCCTAGGTGACTCTGGTTTGTGTCAAGTTGACAAAAACCAACCAGCTTAGCAGGTGAGTAACAGAAAAAATGTCAGGTACACTATCTTAGAGGCTTCACTAAATTCAGTTTTGTTTTTGTTTCTCCTATAGGTATATATCTTCCTCGTTCCCTCCAAATCTTCCCATATACCTTGCTCTCTTTCAAATTTATGTCATCTTGTGTTCATAATTGTTGTTTTACACACACACACACACACACACACACACACACTGATGACTCAGCAGTAAAGAATATTTGCTGCTCTTACAGAGGAACAAATCAAGGAACTCACAACTTCAGGGAATCTTACATTCTCTTCTGACCTCTGTGGGCACCCATACATGTGACATATACAAACATGGGCACACAAAGGCACACATACAATAAATAAACAACAAACAAATAATAAACTCTGTCCCCAAAAGAAATTTTTTTTTGCATTTACAAAAATAAAAAAGAAGAAATGTTATCCATATGCCTGACACCTAACAATAAACAATGTAAGCACAATTTTTGTGAACAGTTTCCTTCAGTATTGTTTTCCATGGACATCATTTTAAAATACCCTTGCATTTTATAGGTTACTATTTTGTGTGTGTATGTGTGTGTGTGTGATGTCAATTATAAGAATAGTTATATTTGCTCACGTTTTTACATACTTTTCCTAAGTTCCGTTCCCTAACAATACATCCTGTCTCACCTTAACTCTCTGTCCAGCTCACCTTTGTCATGTTCTTTGTTCTTATTGTTCTATACAATGTTTTAAATCTCAAATGCTCAAAATCAACAAACTAGGACCTTGAATATATTTTAAGCTTAGAAACTTAAGAATTAAGTTGATATATAACTACACATTATTATCTTCTTCTAGCTTTTTAGAGACAGTTTTTATTGTTACCGCTGTCATTGGTTTGGCAGTTAATTATTTAGTTAAAATATAAATGTTTGGGAAGTATAGGTTGAAATAAAGAATTTAAAATGATCCCCCCACATTTGTGGGTTTTATTATTTAAATATGAAGGATGTGGTATGAGTTAAATTGGCTAGTCACAGATTAAATAGAAAGAATTAGAACCAATGAGATTTTTAAACGTGGAGAATTTGTGGTAGTTTGAATGAGAAGTGTCTCTCCTAGGCTCATGGATTTGAACACGTGGTTCTCAGGCAGTAGATCTGTCTTCTCATATAAAGCAAGGGCTTTCTCTGAGTGACCCCCCTAGGTGCATTTTCCGTATATGTAATGTATCTCTCCCTGGCTTCAGTTTCCTTAAAGTCAGTTGAAAGCTTGAAGATGTGACTTGAGCGGACTGGAGCTGCACAACTGCCTCCCCGGCCCACGTCAGCCAGACTCTGCTCTAAAATCTTCATGAAGTCGCCGAAATCCTTTAGCTTTGAATTTGCGCTGACAGTTTTTGTTCTACATAATAATTAAAAGGGGTCTGGAAACAGGCAGAACTGACCACTGTGAGGCATTTCTAGTTCAACTAGCAGATTCGCCACCAGCTCTGAGTAGGTGGAACTAGGTAAGCGAAGTTCCTCCTCCAAGTGGGTTCTCATGGCTCTCAGTTCGTACACACTGTCAGGTGATGCTCACCGTCCTCAACACTGAGGAGAAAGACCATTTGCCTGGGATCATTTGCCTGGGATCGCGTGCCAATCAATCAACAGCCACTTCACATAATGTTGGAAACTTCTGACAGCTTGTTACTATTTTTATAAAGGTTTTTAAAATACGTGGGCAAGAGAGGATGCTCCATGATGGACCACTTGCTTAAGATACCAGGAGTTCAATCCTTAGGACACCTCCCCCCCCCCCAATAATCCGTAAGTATTTAAATGTTTCTATCAGCTCATACTTTCTCTTATTATTCTATCATTATTTAATGTTACTTATTACCACATACTGAAGTCTTTCTTAGAGCAATGGTCTTTAAACTCTTTTTTTGTTTGTTTTTTGTTTGTTTGTTTTGTTTTGTTTTTTGAGACAGGGTTTCTCTGCGTAGCTTTGGAGCCTGTCCTGAAAGTAGTTCTTGTAGACCAGGCTGGCCTCAAACTGACACAGAAGCACCTGCCTCTGCCTCCCGAGTGCTGGGATTAAAGGTGTGTGCCACCACCGCCCGGCCTTAAGCTCCTTCTCTTGGGGAATAGATACTTTTCCTGTGGTGGAAATGTCCAAGTGCCTATTATTGTCTCCTCCAGTGATCCCACTGAGACCATGTAAAGTGAATGCACCCCTAAATTCTTCCTAAAATCACCACAGCACTGTTCAATTTATTCTGATGTCGCCAGATGTCCTGCTTTTGAGCTTTCCCTGCAATTAGATTTTGTTTGTTTGATTGATTGGTTGGTTGGTGTCAGCTTGAGGTAGCCTAGCCTACAGAGCTGAGGTCGGGCTTATTTGGTTGGTTGATTGGTTGGTAGGTGTCAACCTGAGGTAGCCTACCCTACAGAGCTGAGCTCGGGCTTTATCCACAGCTACTCTATGACCTCACTTTCAGGTCTGTTTTGAGAGCAGGAGGCTTGATTGTGATGTTACTCTCCACGGCATCATACAGTTATTTAGGCTCTCTGTCAGTGCTTGAGGGACTGTACTTTTACTGAGTCTTCTGGGCGGTTAGTGTTAAATGCCCTTAATTTTCAGCTAGTTATCATCAAAGTGCCTGATCAGTATAGAAACTTAAAGGTCAACAAACAACTGATAGCCATTAGTTTGGATACTTGTAGCTTTTATGGTGACTAATGTTAAAAATCCACTTTACACCAATGCTTTTTAACTGAGGAGCAAAATGGGTTAGATTTTGATTTTTATATAAACATTACAACATTTAGGAGTTGCATTTTTTATTTATGCATTGTTTTGTTTGTTTTTGAAGCCAAATCTTTTATGTTAACTGGGGTTGACCTGGAACTTTTATGTATTCATGCTAGCCTCGAACTCACAGCAATCCTTCTGCCTTGGCCTCCTGAGCGTTGGGTTTACAAGTGTGAACTACTATGCCTGGCTATTTAGTATAACATCAGACGTGCTTTTAAAAATGAATAGAAACTTTTGAATACTAAATACTAAAATTGAGAATTTGCTATTATCAGTGATCGGTGATATTGTAGAAGGCAGTTATTTCTTTTAAATACATCTGCATTATACCACATTTGGTGAACTTCTATTGGCTCATAATGATGCAATCGACATTCTTTAAACCAAGTGGTCCCAATCCAGTAATTCTTCACGTTTAACCTCTGTACAGAGGTCTGTGCTAAAATCTCCTTGGAAAAGAATCCTTCAGTGTTCCCCTAGTAAAACTTAGGATCACGTAGCTCGAATTCACAGCTTCTTAGAGGACCGCCAGTAGAAACAGAATAATCTATACATCAACACATAACCATTTAGACCAGTGGTTCTCAACCTTCCCTATGGTGAAATTCTTTAATACAGTTCCTCGCGTTGCGGTGACCCCTCAACAGTAAAATTATTTTTGTTGTTACTTTATAACTATTTTTCTACTGTTATGAATGGTAATGTAAATGTCTGATGTGCAACCCCTGCGAAAGGGCCATGGCAACCCCAAGGGGTCTGTGACCCACAGGTTGAGAGCATCTGATTCAGCCATCACAAGCCCAGCAAAAATAAAGAAGCAAATGACAATCCTCACTCGGTGTCAGCCCCGCCCAGCTTGGTCCACTGTACACGTGCCATGGGGGAGGCTCAGGTCGGTTCGTTCTGAAACACCTTTCCGTCCTGTTTTCAGTCATCGGAGTGATGGGAAGCCATCGTCACCGAGGCTCTATTTCAAACAGTCGTAGAGGCACAAGCGTGATGGACTTAAAATGCCACGCGGCCTCGCTCGGGCCCCGCCCCCATATATGGACCCGCCCCAGGGCGGGGCCTATCCGACTATTCACGGCCCCCTTTCTCCACGTAACCCGGATATACACCCTTGCTCCCCTTTCACCTCGCGGCCCTTGGCCTACGCGGAAGGCCAAGTGGCCGGCTGCTGCTAGGCAGGGGCGGCGGGGCTCGGGGTTCGGGGCTCGGGGCGGCTTTCCCCGGGCGGTGATGGCGCGCACGGGCGCCGGGAGACAGGGGCCGTTGTAGCGGACTGAGCGGCGGGCCGGAGGCGGCCCTAGCGCCCGGTCGCGCGCCATGGCCCCCATGGGCATCCGCCTGTCCCCGCTAGGGGTGGCCGTGTTCTTCCTGCTGGGGCTCGGGGTGCTCTACCACCTCTACTCGGGCTTCCTGGCCGGCCGCTTCAGCCTGTTCGGCCTGGGCGGCGAGCCGGCGGCGGGCGGGGCGGCCGAGTCGGCCGGCAGCGACGGGGGCGCGGTTGACCTGCGCGAGATGCTGGCCGTGGCGGTGCTGGCGGCCGAGCGCGGCGGCGAGGAGGTGAGGCGGGTCCGCGAGAGCAATGTCCTCCACGAGAAGTCCAAGGGGAAGACGCGCGAGGGCGCCGAGGACAAGATGACCAGCGGCGACGTGCTGTCCAACCGCAAGATGTTCTACCTGCTCAAGACGGCCTTCCCCAACGTGCAGGTGGGTGCTGGCCCCCGTGCCCTCGCTGATCGGGAGCGCCCCGGATCTGCAGGGTTGGGGGACTTGGAGACACCGAGGAGGTAACGCGTGCAAGGTCACGCACCCTGGAGCGGGGCGAACCTGGAGTTTTCCCACTCAGGGTCACGCTACTCCTTCCCTCCCTGGTTGTGGGTGGGCGGATGCGTCCGCACTGGGGAGAGCTGGGTGGACTTGGATGCCGAGGTGCTGGCCGAGTGAACCAGGGGCGTCTGTAACAGGCTCTTATTCGAGTGAAGGGGTTGGACCTCTTGGGCCTTTGTGTGCTCCTAGAATTGGATGACTAGAAGAGGACCTGGCTGTTGAGTCTGTGTGTTTTCTGGCAGACAACCCCGCCAACTAGGCCAAGGCCTGTAGAAATCTTGAGTGTGCAGAGCAGCGGGAGGAAGGGGGTTGTGCTCACAAGTTGCCGAAGCTGTGCTAGCAAGACCCCGTTCATACTCCGTAGTTTGGACTGCCTTTCAAGAAACATTTGAAGATAGGCTTTTTCGAAATTTCACTTAAGTGTATCCTAGCTCTCAAGAGTCTTTATATCAAAGAGAATTAAGTAACATCGACCTTCCCTTTGGTAGGTTTCTTGGATAGGAATTGACATTTTCTATCTAGGCATTTCTTTTCTCTTGGAATTAATCGTTTCAGTGCGGCTGCTTTTTGGGGTGTGTGTGTGTGTGTACACGTGTGTGAGTACGCGTGCCTGCACATGCCTGCTTTCTTGCAGGGGTTCTTTAGTCCAGGTGGAGCTGGAATTAAGCTTAGATTTTAATTCAGGATCCACTTGCCTCGGCTTCTTCCTCTGACTTTTCACTGGGCCTTTTCCAGTTTATTGTAGTTCAGAGGGAAGGGCTCAACATAGTGTAACAGAATCTTTTAAATGTATCACCTAACAATAGATAGGTTTTGGCTTCTGAAAATAAAAGTTGCTTCCAATAGTTTTGTTGATTAGATAAACAGTAAAAATAAACTTGGGTTTCTTTGGAAGGTTCCTGACCTGCTGATCTTCAAAAGAATTGTCATTGAAAACTCTCCTAACTTACAGAGCGCTCCCCTCTTCCATCATGGCTTCGGTTTTCCTTCCTTCCTGGCTTTGTGTTATTGTCTCCCCATGTTGCCTCCGTGAAACATTGGATTTCAACTGTTAAGCTGCTGGATGGCAAATGTCATTGACTTTACTCGATTTTTTTTTTCCAAATGCCTTCCAAACAAAACACTGAATTTTTCCATTTTTTCTTGTACCTTACTGCTTTTTGTGTTACTGTGACAAATCACACCGTTGTTACATCTAGATGTGAGATATACTTGTGAAATATCTTTGTCTTCTCAAATCACTTGAATTTCATTCAGAGGTAGTGAAAGAAATGGGAGTTTGGGGGCTATTGATATACGATAGTTATATAGTAGTGCAATGAATACATTTAATATAATCTAGGTAGTGGCTCAGATAGTGGTCACATAGGACTTTAATCGAACTTCATAGCAGTTTTTACAAGTATATTTCATTCGTGCCTGTTTTCTAAATGGTAGTCAGGTTTATAACACTTGAACTTATGTGAGCTCCTCTTGGTGAGAAAAAAAACATGTAATTATTAAGGTAGTGATAGTGAAATGTGTTTTGGGGGGGTTGTTTTGTTTTTAACTCTTTTACTCTTTGGGGTCCCACCACTCAGCTCCCAAATAAATATATGGAGACTTTTTCTTACTTATGAATGTCCAGCTTTAACTTGGTCTGTCTCTAGCTAGCTGTTCTTAACTTAGATTATCACATCTGCCTTTTACCTCTGGGCTTTTATCTTTCTCGAGTTTATATCCCTTTCTTTTCTTACTCTGTGGCCAGCTGTGTGACTGGGTGGCTGGTCCTGGCGTCCTCGTCCTCTCTCCTCCTTGATCTTCCTTCCCAGATTTCTCCTTCTGCTTATTCTCTCTGCTGTCAGCCCCACCTATCCTTTCTCCTGCCTAGTGATTGGCCATTCAGCTCTTTATTAGACCAGTCAGGTGTTTTAGACAGGCAAAGTAACTCAGCTTCACAGAGTCAGACACATGCAACATAAAAGAATGCAAGGCATCTCGAATCCTTGTGCAAATGTTCCACAGCATAAACAAGTGTAGCACATCTTCAGCTCCCCAACAGGACTGTAGCAAGCACAGCTGCTTTATTAATGTAAGGTAAAGTCAGCTACATCGTAAGTTTTTAAATATCTGTGTATGTGTGTGTGTGTACATATAAGTAGAAAACAAAAAGATTAACTACCAAGGGTAGCTTTTGGATTTCAGGTATTAACACAGTGCCTTAATAGAAGATAACTGTTTTTTTGTGGCTGAATCTTTTGTCCTCCTTGAGTGTTCAGGTTAGGTATTGATATATCAGATCTGATGTTGTGTTCATTTTTGTACATCAGTGCACTTAGGATGTATAATACTGAGCTATCTCCTTTTAGTCCCAATTTATTAGACTAGAAACCAAATGAAACTGTATAAGTGGAGACCCAGCTCCCTTGGAGCTGATTAGTTCCCTTTGTGTGAAGGTGTCTTGTACCATGCATGATGTAGAAGAAGGAAAGCTGATGAGCAGGCGAGGAACAGAGGCAGGGAATAATGCTGAGACTTAAGAAGCTGGGCCTGTGAGTAGTTGACTCATGGAAGTAAGAGAAGAACTGGCTTTGCTTACTTTGGGTTTTGTAGTGTTTGTTTTTAAGATCTAAAATAATAGAAGGTCTCTGTTACAAGGTTTTAGTCAAGAGGAATGTGTTAAGAAAAGGTCTTTTAGCCAGGCAGTGGTGGTTCATGCCTTTAATCTCAGCACTCAGGAGACAGAGGCCGGTGGATCTGTGAGTTCGAGGCCAGGCTGGTTTACAGAAAGAGTCCCGGGACAGTCAAGGTTACACAGAGAAACCCTGTCTGGAAAAAAAGAAAAGGTCTTTTAAAGTAAAAATAAAATAGGACAGGTAGAGGGGCGGGGGCATTCTTTTATACATTTTGAAAGTAGCTATTCTCCAGAGAAATAGCTGATGTTATAGGAGGGTTAACTCTTTAGGAGACTGAACAGTCACAGTCTTCAGCCTGCACACAAGAGACCCAGGAAAGTTGGTGGTGTGGTTCAGCTAAAACCCAAAGGCATAAGAACCATGGATCCAATAGTGTATGTCTTTGTCAGCGGACAGAGAAGACTCCTGGCTCAGTTCAGCTGTCATGGTTCATGAAGGGACACATTCCCTTTCTCATTCCTTTCTGTTTCTTAGGCTTCCCACAGGATTATGGAAGACTGAAGAACTGTACTGCATCTGCTCTTTTTGTTTATTTGCTTTCTTTTGGTTTTTCAAGACAGGGTTTCTCTGTAGCTTTGGAGCCTGTCCTGGAACTAGATTTGGTAGACCAGGCTGGCCTTGAACTCACAGATATCCACCTGCCTCTGCCTCCCAAGTGCTAGGTTTAAAGGCGTGCAACACCACCACCTGGTGCCTCTGCTCTTTTAAACACTAATTTTACCATGAAGCCACACTCAGAAATAATGTTTAGTCAAAAATCTCGGTACCCTATTGTCCTTTATAGTGTATAGCATATAGAGAATTATGTGTGAGATGTTATATCTAAAACTATATTAATTATATAATTATTTATGGATGAATGCACTAGATGGGTGATTCTTCTAAAGGCCAAAAGCCCCTTCAACCCCAAATTAACTGAACTATCATAACAGTATTAATTGTGTTTGGGGCATTAAACTTTTCTTAGAACTGATATAGAAAATAGTTTGTCTCACCTTTCTGGAGTCCAAGTTACAAAACTAGTCTAAATACCTGTATATATGTCTGTATGTGTTACATATACATATAAGTACATGTAGTGTACTAGCTTAATAACCTTTATGTTAAATAAATATGATTGCTAACCCTGAAGTGGTTGCACCAATTAACATTTTCCATTTTAAAAGTTACAGATTACATCTTCTGTTTTATAGCTGTCTCACATATATCACAAAAATCTGGACACCCTATTATCCCTTATAGTGGATTTGAGATGTTGTATCAAGCCATAGTTTATAATAGTTTATGCTTCCCTTAAGACTTTTATCTCTTCAGATCTACATTTTTTATTTTGCTATATTATTTTTTATTTATCCCTCTCAAACCACTTAAATGTTTTCCTTCTGTTGCTCTTCAATGTAGAGGTTTAGAGAAAGAGAATCAAATTAAATTCAATCATACATGTAAGAATTTATTCTGCCTTTTAAACTGCTTACAGTATTAGATATGAAAGAGGAAATACATTCATCACCAAAGACTGAGCAGGCAATGCTCTAGAAGCACTGTTAGCATAGCTGTCCTTCATACTGTCTTTCTGACCCTGTTGTTGTTGTTGTTAATATGTAGTTCTGCCATGGCAACATGACAGGGAAACATGGAAAATTGTTCTTCTTTTCATGAGCGACAAAGTTAGATATGTCACATTTTTGTTCATAATTCATTAGCTAGAACATCCAATATATGTTTTCTTATTGCAAGGGAGATGAGTTCTGTGGACTTTAATATGCCTAGGAAGGAAATAAGAATTAGATTTTGTGAGCACTAGGCAGACTTACCAAAGAAGAACAGCTGGCCAAAAGAAATATATGCTTAATAATACTTAAGGCTAATAAACAACTATGTCAGATCAGTAGTTGCCAGGAATGGGTGGAAATTACAAGACTAGGCATCACTTACAGGAATAGCCTATAATCAGTTTGCAGTTTTCTGGTTTCTAGAAATGCTTTATATCACTCACTAAAATTATAGGTTCTGTGAAAGCTCCATTTTCCATTCCAGTCATTAATGACTTCTTTGAGAGTAGCCAGTCTGGGGTATGAGGGGTGGTAGTGAATGGTGAGAACTCTGTTTGTAGGAAGTCCTAAGGTTCTGTGATTTTGTTATACTTGGTTCCCTGTTGAAGTCCAAGAATAGAGACATTGAGCATGCAGGAGGCTGAATTGCTAACACAGAAGAGGAGTGGAGGAGAATAAATGAAGGAGGGAAAAACCCAAACCACTATAGGTTAAGAATAGTATCTTCAATTAGGGAGTGTTAGTTGAACACTTACATTTGGTTTAGATGGTGCCAAATTTTATGGGTGTTTTGCAAGAGAATCTATTTCATGGCTATTCAAGATAAGTAAGTTAATATGCAAACAAACAAGATCATTTGGGGAACTTATGAGGTCTTTGAAAAGGAAAAAGTCTTGTTATGTGCGAAGAGTGTGTTAGGGATCTTTATGCTAGTATGGGAAGGTCAGACTGAGATATTTTTCATTTGAATTGAGATCTGTAGACCATCTTAAGTAAGCTGGAGAGAGTTTGAATTAGCGGAGAAGTACAGCAAGTATAAAAAACCCTGTAAGAAGATGGTAAGTTTTTGAGTGCAAACATAAATACGCAAATGGAGAGACATTCTGCCTAGTGTTTGCTAGCATTGGATCATCTAGGATTTACCTGGTAGATGTGAAAACTCTGTATTCCATCTTTACATGCTGAAAGTTATTGGGAGGGTTTTTGTTTGTTTATTTCTTTTAAATTAGCATTGGCATAATCTGATTTAACAAGATGGCAGGTTGTTAAGAAGGGAAGCTGTTTCTAGTTTTGGACTATTAAGAATAAGGCTGCTATGAACATAGTTGATCAAGTGCCCTTGTGGTAGGATAAAGCATCCTTTGGGTATGTACTCAGAAGTGGCATGGCTGGGTCTTGAGGTAGATTCAGTTGGTTGCTGTGGTGACTATACAAGTTCCCACTCCTACAGCAATGGAGGAGTGCTTTCTTTGCTCCCCATCTTTCCAAACATGAGCTGTAACATGTGGTTTTGATCTTAGCCATTCTGACAGGTGTAAGATGGAATCTCATAGTAATTTTGACTTGTATTTCCCTGGTGGCTAAGTGTGTCTCCTGACACCACCGCGCCCCACCCCTGACCAGTTATCATCAGAGAGGCTTCATCCAGCAGCTCATGGGAACGCATGCAGAGATCCACAGCCAAACATTAGGTAGAGCTTGGGGAACTCTGCAGAAGGGAAGGATTGAGGGGTTGAGGACACTAGGAGAACATGCCACAGAATTAACTAGGCAGGGCTCATAGGGATTTACAGAGATTGAAGTAACAATAGGGAGTCTGTGTGGTTCTGATCTTGGTCCTCTGCATATATGTTGTGATTATGTAGATTGTTTTTATGGGACTCCTAACAGTAGGTATGAGGATTTATTTACATTATTTCATGTATGAGTGTTCTATTTTGGAATAAAGTAATTCATGTAAGCATGTGTTTGCTGGGAATTGAACTCAGGACTGCCTCAAGACAGTCTACAGTACACAACATGGGTCGCTTCATAGCTAGTGTATTTGCTCAGTAGTCAGGGTGCAGCAGTGGAAAATGCCAGTGAAAGAGGTCTGCAGTGTCCTTTGCTCAACAGAGCTCTTACTGTGCACATTACTGCATGTGCCCATATAGATGGTGGCCTATGGAAAGTACTGGCTCTGAAAACTGTTGGGGTGGAGAGATGGCTCAGCAGTTAAGAGGACTTGCTGTCCTTAGAGAGAATCCAGGTTCAGTTTCCAGCAACCACATGGCAACTCACAAACCTTCTGTAAATCTAGTTCATGAGGGTTCTACACCATCTTCTCACCACCAGTGTACTGGGCATATGTGATAACACAAACATTCTTGCAGGCAAAACACTCACAAGCATGAAATAAAAATATATTTCTATATATTCTCTCCTCACTCCACAATTTTACATAATTATGATAAATCAGATTTATATTTTAATTTTTCTTTTATGAATAATAAGAATTTTTTTGTTTTACCTTCTTTCCCTCAGATACATCTTTGATATATAGTTAAAAGATAGCTAGGCATTCATCTTTATGCCCTTTTTGATTGCTTGTTTCAATTTATTTGGGTTTTGTAATAATGTTAGCTCATCTATTTAGTGATCTCCGGGTTTCTTTTTCCTTACTGCTTAAAGGTACATTTTAGACAAACAGTCCACTCAGTAATTTTACCCCTTAGCACCCAAATTCTGTTTTTACGGCACATTCTTTGTGTAACTTGCATTGTTGTTCTGTTTGCTTCTAGCTGAAGTTGCTTATGTCCAATGCTAGAGAAAATATCTATTTTCAAGCTTTAGAATTTCTTTTTTTACTCTTTTTTAACAATGAGTATAATAATAGCCTAATGGTGGCCTAAGGCCCATACCTCCCCCATGAGCCTCCCTAGCACTGGGCTGTAGACTGCCCCAGTTTCAGTCCCTCAGGACCTCTACTCCTGATCCAGCCAGGACTAACTTACTTCTGTGTTACATGGTTTCTCAGTTTGTATTAGAACCCTGCCTGTACTTGGAATCTAGTCATCATTAACCAAAACACTAAACTTGAATATTAGATTAGAAAGTATTTGAAGATAAAATGTCACTACAATGCTTTTATTGATGCTTTTTAAAAAATTGCATCAAATTTCTTGAAATACTTTAAGGCTATCATTAATAAGATTTTTTAATGAATTATCTGAGATACATTTTTTGAGATCTATTAAATAATAATGGTTTTCTCTTTTGTAATATCAACTATTTCCACTGTAGATAAATACTGAGGAACATGTGGATGCATCTGACAAGGAGGTCATTGTATGGAATCGTAAGATTCCTGAGGACATCCTGAAGGAAATAACTGCTCCTAAAGAAGTCCCTGCGGAAAGCGTGACTGTCTGGATTGACCCACTTGATGCTACCCAGGAGTACACGGGTGAGTCTCAAGCATTACATTATCATTTTCTGTTAGAGAGCCTAGACCAAGGCAGATAATGTACACATGGTGGCAGATCCTTTACAAATCTAGGAACCTTCCAGTTGGATTTTAAGAATCTGATTAGATTTCCAGACAAGCAGGCTAGGTTATCAGGATATTGCATGAACCATTCAGACGGAAGGACGATTCTCATCTGTTTCCTACCATAGCGTAACTCCTCTAATAACACCGCCTCCGTCAGTGGCACCAGCACACTACCCGTGTCTGCCTAACACTAAGGAAAGTGTGTGCCAGATTGTAATATTTATGTAGGTTATTAAGAATTCAGGTTTTGTTATATATACATCTGATATATGAATTTAAAGTAGTACATTTAATGGAGCCGGAAAGTGAAAAGTAGCAAAACAAGATTATCACCACTAACCCCCAAACACACACACACACACACATTCACGTTATTCTTGCCCAGCTCAAGTTTCATTTCTCTGGTCCTTTCTCATGCTCTTTCTTACACGCAATATCTAATTCTTGATTTACCCCTGTGTGATATGTTAAAATTTATTTGTCCCGCTATAAGGCAAGACCCCCAGAATATGTGAGTTTGTACTTTTCACCTTGGTATTCTGTATACTTAACTTGAATTGCAATGTGTACTCAATAGATTATTACTAAGGGAAGGCACAGGTGTGTGTATGTGTCTTCGTACGTACATACATAAAACTAACATTGCAAAACTGATTTATATGAGTAAATAGCAGAAATGTACACTATTGAGTTTGTTTTCTAAAATGAACTGGCTTGAGTCCATAATAATAATTAGTGTGCATATCCCTTTGTACAAAACTATTTTAAACTTCTACCGTGATTTTTAAATTTGATTATAAGATTAAAGGTTAATTTATATTTGAAGATGGACAATTGTTATCTGTATTTTACAGATAAGGAAACTAAGTTTGACTTAGTTAATTCATACTAAGAAATGGAGTTACTAAAATGATGGACTGAGTGACTAACCCAAGAACCAGATCTCACATGTACTTAGCAGCTCTCTTCCTGCTTAGAGCAATTTTGCTTTTGAAAGGGGTTGTACACATCTCAATTCTGACAAAGTAAGTATCCTATTATGTGCTGCGTTAAACACAGTACTTTAACAGCCATGCCTTTGTGTTTTCTCCTAGAGGATCTTCGGAAGTATGTCACTACCATGGTGTGTGTAGCTGTGAATGGCAAACCTGTGCTAGGAGTTATTCACAAGCCGTTTTCTGAATATACAGGTATGACGTATACATGAGCTCTTTTGAGACACAGTGCTACTTGTGGTACTGAACCCTTTGTCTGTAGTGTTTAAACTATACTAGGATTTTAGTAATTGAAGTCTGTCTCCTACCCTTGTACACTATTTGTCTGAGGAGGATGCAGATTTTATGGTTGACATTAAGAGTATGTGGTAAAACAGAGCTTTATGGAAAAAAAAACATCGGTTGGAAATACTAATAAGGTCGAAATATTCCCCAGTAAAGTGTCTTGTGTTTCTTTCATGCTGTCGTTGGAGGTGAGGCCTGGGTTCCTGTGATGGCTTCTGCTGTGAAACTGTACAGTTTAGTATTCAGAGCGCACTATTGTGACAGAGAGTGACATTGAGACGTAAGAAGTGGGAGAGGAGCTGTCCGCAGCCACGGCACGTCTGTCAGAGATCCTTGGGTCCTCTCTCATACAGTCACGTTTGCTAGTTTCCTACACAGCGGGGGTCAACTCAGTGGTGCCTGTGTTGTAAGAAGACATGGATGGCCATGACAAGGAAGTTCTTATTTAGTTAGGTTGTGACCTTTGTGTGTAGCCCTACCAAAGTCAGTGGATGCGGGAATAGGGAACCTTGAAGTTGGTTCAAGACACCCTAAGGCCAAATTCTTAGCCTAAAGGAGATTTTCTTTTTCTTTTTGCACTGCACTGGAACATAGGGCAGGGAATAAGAGACAAATACAGGCAATAGGGGATAAGGGAGAAAGGGAAGGGAACAAATGAACAGGGGAAAGGAGTATTTGTTGCCTGTGATTAAAGAGAAGACAGGTGGTGCTCATAAGTAAATGGCCATTTATAGAGGTGAAAGGGGAAGCCCTGTGTTAGGATGCGGTGTGTAAGTTTAATTGGGCATGTTAATTAGGTGAGCCAAGGGGGGCTTTTGATTGCTGGTCCTCAATACTTTGATAGCTGGTCTTTGGTAGGAGGAAAGGGTCAAATAAGGGAACAGACCTGATGACCAGCTTTAGGAGTGCAACCCAACAGTTTTTAGGAAGGCAGAGGGAATGGGGGAGAAGGGCAAGGCTTGCTAGAGCCATGTTTACCTTGCCTGAGCTGGGTAGAGTCTCTTCAGCAGAGAAGAAATTATACCACAGTTACTCAGCGAGGCTGCCTGTGGCCAGCGGCCTTCTGGTCTTTACAGTATGGCCAGTGATCTCATGTTCACTATGACAGCACAAGTTATTACTGTTGTGGGGGAAGAGTAGTTAGTATAAATATTATTGCTGACTGCATGCAATGATTTGTTGTGCTTTTAATTGGTTAATTCCCATCAACTCATAGTACAAATATTATGGCCCTTGGCACCATCATTCTCTAAGATGACAAGGCTCTTAATTATGACAGTGTCCACATTGCCAGTATTGAAAACTATGACCATGTATTGTGGATAATATTATGTCATCCTTAAATTTGGGTCTTACAGCTGCTATATTTAAAAGATATAAATATTCTACATATGTATGAAATACTTAAATAATAGAGTATATTAAATGTAAAGAACTTCAAGATAATATTGTGGGACTACATAAATATATATCAATATACCATATAAAATGAAAAAAAAAAACAGGCATTAGGTTTTTGATTACTGAACCACACCTACTTTTTAGCCTTACTTTCTGAGCCACAGTGATCAGATTTACATTCTATGTAGCTAAGTGTAACTAATACAGTAGGAGGAGCAAGAGGCACTGCTTTGCCTTAGGCTTCATGTGCTAGGTGTCAGGGCTCTCTGCTTGGCCCTACAGGCCTTTTCTTTATTTTTTGTAAAATAAACACATGTAGCTGCTCTTATACCTTATCACCCAAATCTAACTTAAATATATCCATTGGAGCTTGAGAGACGGCTCTGGGTAAGAGTACCTGTTTACTCTTGCAAAGGGCTCAAGTTCCAGTTCCCAGCATCCACATTGACACCCCTGCTCCAGGAGGTCTGCACCCTACCCTGGCTTTGTAACATCTGTGCCCATGTTATAGACTCACACACAGACTTAACCGTGGTTTAAAAATAAAACTTTAAAAATATTTGTCCATTAAAGTGCTATAAATTAATGTATTACATATATAACATGAAGTACCTTTTAAAATACTGAATTCATAATTGCTAGTATCCTACACAATACTGACCCCTAGAGCTAGAACATTGTAAGTTCACTTCTCAGTAAAACAATAGTTGGCAAAGACCAGTTAGAAAAGAATTTAGAGAATTTGGGGATTTTTTTTCCCCCACTTTTTGAAACTTTTTGTAAATAATTACAGACAAAATTATGATAAATACTCATGAGCTTTTTCCTCCAGTGTACTTTAAAGTTACAAGTACTACATATGCCTCAGCTAACCATTATTCCCCGTGATGCAGCATTTTCATTTCTCTGCATGCTCCTGAATGGATTTAAGGTGCTTCCTTAAAACAAGGTCCTGTCAAGTGAGGTGGATTTCTTTCAGCCACTAAGCTGTTGCCTTCTGTTCTTTTAATGAGGAGCAGCTTCCTGCATCACTTCAACCCATGTCTTTCCTTGCTCCGGAGAGCAGGCCTCTTCTCCCATAGGACACCTAGTCTTCTGGGTGTGTTGATGGGATGCCCCTGGCTACTCCTTCTCCGGGACCTTCCTCCTGTGGGATGGGCGCCTTCTTACCAGGCGCCTACTTTACTTTTGTCCTGTTGCCTTCTCACAGCCCTGGCTGCTTTTCCAAATGATGAAGATATTTTCTTCCTCCCACTGACCCAGTGTCCATGTCCTTTCTAAGCCTTTCCTTCTAAGTGCTTCTTACTGACTTATATTGGGTCAAGAAGGAACCTTTGCTCTCTTGGTGCTTCTCTGAAGCTCCTGCTATTGAAACTATATTTGGCAGTTGTTCTGCTGATCTACACTGTTTGTCTCCTTGCCATCTCATGGGTTTGGATTTGTCTCTGTTTCCTACTTATTCTGGAGAGATAGATAGATAGATAGATAGATAGATAGATAGATAGATAGATAGATAGATAGATAGATATAGATATTTTATGTGTGTGTATATTCACTTCCTTGTTATTGTGTATAGTTTTTAGTTGGCTGCCATCGTCCATGGTGACTTAGAAACCCAGACCCCCTTTTTCTCTTTTTTCTTTTTCCTGTAGCCAGGAATAAACTACCTTCATTGCTAACCATGGTATGGCATAATGAATGGTATTAGAATAGCAATCTAACTGGTTTATTTTTGACTAAATTTGCTTTCTTGCCTTATTTGCACCAGAGGAAATAAGTGAGGAAAACTTAAACCTAGACATGTATTTCAAGCTATCCCTGGAAGCCCCTTCTTTCTTTCAAAACTTCTCCCACCACCACCTGTTTCTTGGTTTCTTTTTCTTTGACTCATTCTTCTTAAGATGGGGGTTTTACACTCTGTGCCAGGATGGCTTGGAATTCACTATGCATCCTGCAGTGGCCTTGGACTCAAAGCAACCCCTGTTGCTTCCACCTCTAAAATGCTGGGATTATAGGTAAGAGCCACCATACTCAATTGACTTTGCATTTTTATGCTCTGTTCTACTGAGCTTTCTGTTGCTATGATAAACACCATGACCAGAAGTAACATAGGGAGAAAAGGGTTGATTTCATCTTGGAAAGTATAGTCCGTTATCAAGGGAAGCCAAGGCAGAAGCACAAATCAAAATCTCCAGAGGAACACTGTTTCCCCGCTTGGCTCCCAGGCTTCCACATTTCAGCTACCTTCCTCAAAATATTATTTCTGTATCTGAATGTGTCTTGTGAGTATATGCCATATATGTAAGGGTGCCCACAGTGGCTAGTAGAGAGGATCAGATCCTCTGGGATGGAGTCAAAGGCAGTTGTGAAATACCTAACATGGAGGCTGGGAACAGAACTCAGATCCTCTGAAAGAGCAGCAAGTCCTCTTAAATGCGGAACCATCTCTTTAACTGATCAGCTACCTTATACAGTCCAAGCTCACTGGCCTAGGGATAGTACTGCCCATAGGCTGGGCCCTCCTACGTTAAGTAGCAGTCAAGAAAATGCTGCACAGACATTCCCATGATCCATTTCATAGAAGCAATTCTTCAGTTGAGGTTCCCTCCTCACAAGTATGTTAAGACAGCATCTCACCAGGACATGCTCCTGATAAGACAGTCAGTAAAATTAACTCACTTCTTTAAATAGTTTATGTTCTTAAAGCATTTGGGAGAATGAGAAATATGCAAATAAATAAACCTGAGTATATCAGAAGTAGAGATAGAAGAAAATCAATTTTGAAACTTGAATTATCCAAACAGTTGTGTCCTTGTCACAGATCATGAATCTGACTTTGCTGATGAGCTCAGTGTACAAGATGCTTGGTAAGAACTATACGAGTGAGACATTTGCAGGAAGGGAAGAAAATGGGCTGAGTAGAGCTAGGAGTCGAGTTATGAGGTGGTCTCAGAAGATGCTCATTTGATAATGGAGAGAGTACTAGAATTCTTATGCCAGATATTTGATAGCCATTCTAACTGTGAAGAACACAGGGCACTTGGAGGCTTTTTTTTCAGTACATGCCTGTTTTCTTATTTAAATACTTAAGTAATTTTTCTACCTAAAAATAAAATTCTGTTCGAGGGAAATGATTAAATCTGTAGAAAATTATTCTTTTTTTTCCCAGTCATTTGATTCTGAAGATTGTAATTTATGTAATGCTTTGGAATTGTAAACCTTCAATGCTGTTAATGGGCATCCTACTTGCTTTTCAGCTTGGGCAATGGTGGATGGTGGTTCAAATGTGAAAGCCCGCTCCTCCTACAATGAGAAGACCCCAAAGATCATTGTATCTCGCTCTCATGCAGGGATGGTCAAACAGGTTGCTTTACAGACCTTCGGAAATCAATCGTCAATCATCCCAGCTGGCGGTGCTGGTATGTTCACTCTGTTTCTCCCCATCTTGTGATTCCATAGTATGTTCCAGCAGGAGCAAAGATCTCTCGGGATACCAAAGTATTTATCTCATACTTGGACACAAAATAAGGAGGGCGGCATTATCATTGCCCGTGTCAGAAACCTTCATAAATGACCACAAAAGCATACTGTCACCATTGTACACCAGCAGGGCTGCTCTTAATATGACCTGACTCTAGAATCATTTTCCTATGTGTTTAATGGTGGGCCTGTCAGGAGGAAAAGTGGAAGAATTGAGATGTCCTGCAGTGGGAAGCTGTCATCATCCTAGGGACTGCTAGAATGGCTAATCCCTGGAGTATTGACCTTTGCAGCTCTCTCATCTGGAATGAGCAAGAAGTACTGTGCTCACCCATTGTAATATATATCCCTTGCTCTTATACTACTTGATTAGAGTCCACAGTTGAAAGTGGACAGTAATAAATATTCAGATATTGTTACTGTGAGGTGTGTACAAGAGCAAACCATAGCCTGGATTTGGCTTGAAAGAGCCTTTTGATGAACATTTATTACGTCAGAAATTTTTTAATTCAGGTAAATAAATTAAAATCAGAAAACATTCATGTTCTAATTCCTTTTCAGCAGTGCTAAGATATTTTAATGGGAGAAATGATACTTTTCAGCCTTATATTTAGTTTGCGAGTTGTTTCCTAGATTTTTCCGTACAGGATGCCTGTTATGTTGGTTAGGAAAACTCAATGTCCAGATAGCTAGGAGGGTTGAGATGAACTAGTTTCTAGATGTAATGTGCTCCTCCCTTTTTGAAATTTTTTTTTATTATTGTTTTTTATTCTAATGGAACTATACCTCGCTACTAAAAAGCACTAAACTAGTGCTCTTTTAAAATTGGTATCTTAGACCGACTGCTATAATTGAGACTAACTTATTTAGTAAGCTTATTTGACTGCCTGATATTGGGGTTGTTACTTGTAAGCATGATTATGTTGGGAGATGATTGATTTTAGATTATGCAAAGGCAGTGTGGAATGCTCATGAATATCTCATCCTGTTCCCTTCAAATGTATACCTAAAAAGCTTGCACACGTTTTATTAAGGCATTTCAGTAATGACCTAATTTTTTCTTTGTCTTCTAGGTTATAAAGTTTTAGCACTCTTGGATGTGCCTGATGTGAGCCAAGAAAGAGCAGATCTGTATATTCATGTGACATACATCAAAAAGTGGGATATATGTGCTGGCAATGCCATTTTAAAAGCCCTCGGGGGGCATATGACCACTCTGGGTGGTGAAGAGATCAGTTACACTGGGTCCGATGGCATTGAAGGGGGACTCCTTGCTAGCATTAAAATGAATCACCAAGCCCTGGTCAGGAAACTCCCGGATTTAGAAAAGTCAGGACATCAATAAGCATTCCTAAGCACAGGGCGCAACTCCGTGAATTGTTCGGCCTGAACTTTCGGAAGCTTCAAAGGACTGGTGGAGACTCTGCATGGTTAAGGCCATCCTGAACTTAGGAAGTACCAGAGACTTGCTTTCCCTGAAATGGAATGTAAAATCGGGGAAATTAGGTTGCTTCACTTCTCAAGTATTGTCTTTATTTTTGAGACTGCTTTCATACAGTTGTCATACACAAGGCACACACATATGTGTATGTATGTGTATGTATGTACACATATATACATGTTTGTATTAAAATCTACAGCTAGGTCTACACTGTTAGGAGTCACCATGTTCACTCAACAAATGATGAGTCTACACTGTTGAGAATTTCGTATAGAATTGGGTTTGAGGAAGGCTTCGTTTTGTATAGTTGTGTAGTGTAATTTTGAGGTTGTATCCTACTTAAAATAAAGTCATTGGTGATTTTTACTCCTCAGATGGAAAGCACAAGAAGTCTCATATTCATTAATTGCAACAATTGTTCTGGTCATCTGCCATTTCTATGGATTTAGTAGAAAAGGCTTTAACAGATTGTTTTCCCTGAAACTTCACTAACAGATTCACCAGATGATAGAAAGTCCAGACAAATGATGAGCTGCATTAGAGTTAGAGTTTTCATGATGTGGGCTTTGTTTTGATCAAAGTCTATCTATGGTTCCAACATTTCTGCCATGTTACGTTGACTTTCATTTCCCCTTGGAAGATGCATTTGTCCATTCTTTCTCTATTGAGCTGGAAGTTGGCTTTAAGCTTCAATATTAGCATTATGAGTTCTATATTTTTATTAGAGATAAAATATGCTGTAAGACACTATAAGAATATAAATGATTTTCTAATAATTGAAAGTTATTTCACATTAAGTGGACTGACTGGTCTTAGTTATTTTTCAGGAATTTGGTTTCAGCAAATTTTGCGTCCTTGCCAGATTTATCAGTAGAGATTCCCTTATTATCAAAAATGGGCACAGTTCCTTTTTAACTTTAATGGACTTAAAATAACAACATTCTCAAAGAAATTGCTTTTGACCATAATCCCGTTGTTTTCTTTCAGATTACTGTTAATGAAACATTGATGAAAAATTTCCCCCCATTCAGTTGGCAGAATGTGGTTAGAAAAAGAGATGATGGCATTTGTCATATTGCTGTGACTAAGCTTGCTTTCCAAGCTGTGTTTCTTGTGTTGCTCTAAGAACTTGTTTTTGTTGATGTGTTTTTTTCTTAGCGTGATCTAGAAAATTGATGTATCATGTTTTTTTCATGTGGCTTTGATACCCTTCTAAACTTGAATGAGTAATTAATTTCTCATATTTTCTTTTCTTAAAAATATAACCCTAAAGCAGTTTTCTATTTATTTTCCTATCTTAGAGGTAAAATTGAGCCGAGTGGCCATGCTAGCCTGATAGACACGCCTCATGTAGGTTTTCACGTCATGAGGTGCAAGGCCCAGGTGGTTCCTCAGTAGTGGACGGAATCTTAGTGCTGTACGGTGCTTTCCCCAGGCCTAGCTGCTGCTAGCATTGGCCTTCATGCAGTGAAAAGTCAAAGTTCTGGAAGTTGGAAACTTAATGTTTATTTAGCAGGAGTTGTGAGTTTTGACAACAGTTTCTGACACTAATTACTAAGCAATATGACAGGAGAAAGGAAACGCTGCTTTCTCCAAAGATGACAGAAACAGTACTCACCAGAGTCCTGTGATACAGACATTGTTTTCATTGTAATATGTCAGAACAGGAAATGGAATATAATTGAAAATGCTCTAATGTGTGGAAAATTATCATTCAGTAGAAGCAAAACTAGTTCATATTAGCAAACAAGATTGTTTTAGTTTTTAATTTCATTAATCTGTATAACTAAGGATATGAACAATGTGTGTTAAGCTCATAAGTTAAGATGTTGGCTGAGAGTTGAAAGTATTATTTTATAATTTGTTGGTGTTGTCTAGTTACTAACAATTTTAAATACTTCTATAGACATTTATAGTTCATTTTTTAAAAATTTGTTTAAGAGCCAATATACATTACAAGGAAAATGGTATTTATATTTATTTATGAGGTATTATTGTGCCAGAAGGTACTAGCCATGGAGTATGTAATATCTCTCAGAATTAACATTAAATTGTTTTATTTCTAAACATAACAAACTAAGCAAGTTTACATTTGGAAATGCATCTCTTTTCCCTTTAGTAGAAGCAGACACCAGAGTGTCACCTGTCTCCTAGGCCGCTCATCAATCCCTTCGTGCCCTGCCCTATCTTTCCTTTGGGCCCCCTTTCTTAGCTGCTGTGCCACCTTGCCCCATGCTTAACCCAGATTTCTTCTATAAACTCATTCCTCTTTATATTGGCCACTGAACACCGAATTGAGCCTGGTAAAGTTCACAGTGAAAGTGATCAATCCTGGAAGAGATCTGCTTAGCCATTATTTTTGAGAAGTAAAGAAAATCACCTTCAAAACATTAAAATTCATGTTGTCTTGTGTCTCAAAACTAATGTTTTCACAAAGCACTTCTCCCGACTCATCTTTATATATACTCTCTATAATAAGCCTGGAATATACCAGTGAATCAGATAGGTAAGCTCGCTTGAAGAAACCTGCTTTCTCGGATGGTTTTCATTCTTATAGTCCCCCTCCATTTCAGTTGCCTTTACAAGGCCCTACAAGAGTCATATTCAACTTTGTGGGTTTGCTCCTTTCCCCAGTTTTATGGGTTTTTTTTTTTAACTGAAATACTCAAATGAGGTATTAACAGTATCTAATGAACTGATGAGAACACTAGATTGTGTTCATATGGTAGTTGTGTGGATTTTCTGTTTCCTAGAGCTGCTTTGCACTGTTCTGAAGATTGTCTCAGAAGATACAGGTAGGGCCAGGCTTACAAGAGAAGACAGATGTGGGCGCTCACAAGAGACAGCAGTGACAGAGGGAGGCTAGCATTCGCCTTGCCTGACCCCGTGCTCTTAGGTGCCGAGTTCAAGTACCTGATAATAATACTCTGGCTGTGCAGGTGGCAGCAGCCTGGTCGCCCAGACAAGGTGGAGGGCTGATGCAAAACAGAAGTCACTCATGTTAACTTGATGATGGCTGAAATTGGCTTCCTGGGACAACCCAGGAGGTTAAAGCAAGAACTCTTTGGGGCTGTTCTAGCCACAGCTACCTGTCTTGGCTGTGTAGATAAGAGTGTTGCTGTGTAGAAACAGCAGTAGTTTTTCATAATAGATCTGTATTAAGATGTCTTTAATGATATGCCTGCAAAGTGGCTCTGTCCTATACTTGTGTAGAAAAAATATCTAATCTGTGGGGTTTTTTTCTTAAGAAAAAAAGTTGTGCCTTAAATAGGGCATTGTATGTTACTGATGCAAAACAAATTTTTTTAATAAATGGGAAAAATAGCTTTTTTCTCATTAAACTTTAAGTTCTTTTAATGTTTTTTATATCAGAGTTGGGGAAAGTCATTAAAATTAAACTGATAAATTATTTTTGCATAATGTAGCATTTCCAGTTGAAGTCCATTTTTCTAAGAACTGGATCATGATGTATATTAGTCTGAAATGATGTTTCAACATTTGGTTCTTAATTAAATGTAAGACCAAGAGAGATTGCATTTTACACATTTTACTTTTAAATAAATCATTTTGGACTACTTTACCTTTTCTAGTCCTCTGGGGTAATTTTGGTTAAAAAAAACTAGCTGTTAGTGGTAGCATTTTGGTGGTCTATTAGTTAAATAATATTGTGTATTGTGACTAATAGATTTCCTAATGAGGAAAAGATTCTAACCCTGACCAGCCACAGTTGTGAGGGCTGCTTCACAATAGTGGAGTTCTGCAGTGACATTATTTTGTGAAGTGCTGACATGTGTGCATTGTTCTCTTTTATCAAAGCCTGGCAGGTATATGTATTTGACTTAGCATTGACAAAGGATTTTTTTTTAATTATTCTCTTTTGAGCTGGATGGTAATTTAATGGAAGAAATGGCATCTTTTTGTGAGATCATAATACAAGTCAAACTGAAGTTAAGGATGATGAATAATGCTAAAACAGCTGCTTATATACCGTGGTTGTGATCATTCCCTAAAGTATTATGTAATTAATGTATCTGTGTAAAGTGCAAAAGCAGAGGTTGTGATGTTTTGTCAATATATTTAATTAAATTATTTTAAGGTGTAAAACAAGTGGTACCTTTGTCATTCTGGAGAGATGTTCCTTCATTTTTCTTTTTTAAACTATAAACACAGTAAGTTAACATGAGATACTTAACCTGAAAACAATCTCATGTCCCCAGATGTGGCCTTCAACCTTCATTATGTGGAGCAATCTGCAGAGGTGCCCTTCCTGCCCTGTGCTCACAGTGGCAGAGCAGCCTGTGGTCTAGAGGGCATCTGTAGTGATGGATGCAGCTCCGCTCAGGCTTGTGCGCATTTGCAGTGCTGCCCGAGCAGCTGGGCCTGCATTGCCAGAGCTCACCTTTCTGCTAAACTTCTCATCCTCACGTCCTGTTAATTGATTCTCTAAAATGGGTCAACAGTGAGAGAAATTAAGATATTTTACCTTTGAGAACTTTCTTACCACACATTTAAAGCCGTGTAGGAAATAAACTGTTTCTTGTTGCAGAGATGCCACGTTTTCTTAACAGGCTCTGATCTGCCAATCTACTCCACCAGACTAAAGTGGAGCCATTGTCAACTTCTTCCCATGGCCTTCAAAGAGAGCTTTGTGCCTCACCACATCACTTTTATAAAGGCTGTTAGTTCACTTGCTAAAGAGATGGAGTGTGTCTTTGATTCGTGTGTGTTTCCACCATATTTCCAATACCTAGTGTATTGCACAAATTAGGTCCAGATTGTGTGGTGAATTGGACTAGAGGATAACTACTAGTGTTAGCATGCTTCATGCCTCAGTAATATAAGCTAGTTGTTTCCTTTACTGATATTTGTAATTACCACCCCACACACCCAATTTTTTTTTTAAGTTTTGCCTTTCCTCTGGATATCACCCCCATGGTCAATTAACTGTATAAAATGTGATTGCTTCTGGTGACATAATTATTCTAAACCCTGCCCCTGGATATACTTTGAAAATGAAATTTGAATTTCTTGAATAAATTGGTCATGTCTGAAAAGGTGGTATGCTGTGTCAGTGTTTTTCTATTTTACCTCTTTCTTAATTCATTTTTTTTTAAAAATCATTTTACACACTAACCAGTTTGCCCTCCCTCCTCTCCTCCCATCCTGTCTGCCCATTTCCCTTCTAACCCCCGCCCCATCCACTCTTCCATCTCCTTCAGATGTAGTAAGGCCTCCTGTATGAATCAACAAAGCATGATGCATATCAAGTTGAGGCAGGACCAGTTTCCTCCCCTCAGCATCAAGGCTGAACAAGGTGTCCCACAATAGAGAATAAGTTCCAAAGAGCCAGCTTATGCCTCAGGGCCAGGTCCTGGTCCTACAAATGACCAAGCCACACAACTCACCCAGCTGCAGAAGATTACGTCAGTCTCGTGCCGGCTCTGTAGCTGTCTGTCCAGAATCTATGAGCTCCCACAAGCTCAGATCAGCTGTTTCTGTGGTTTTCCCCATGGTCTCGACCCCTTTGCACATATAATTGCTCAACCATCTCTTAGACTGAAATCACAGAGCTCAGCCCAGTAACTGGCTGTGGATCTTTGCATCTACTTCCATGAGATACAGGATGAAGACTCAAGGATGACAATTAGGGCAGTCACCAATCTGATTACAGGAGAAGACCAGTTCAGTCACCCTCTCCACTATTGCTAGGGGTCATTCTTGTAGATTCCTGGGCCACGGAGGAGCTAAGTAACAAGGAGCTTAAGAGGAATGCACGGATCCCACTGGGAAGAGGAAATAGATGAGATGTCTTGGGTAAACTGGAGGCGGGGGAGTAGAGGGAGAGATTATGAGCAATCAGGATGGTCGAGTTGGGGTCTGGAAGGCGGGGGGGAGAGTAATGAACGACATCTTGACAGAGGGGGCTCTTGTGGTTAGGGAGAAACCCGGTGCCAGGAAAATTATCTTTTTTTTTTATGTAAAATTCGGTGGCATTAAGAGCGTCTACAGTATCCTGCCGTTTTCAGCATCCATTTCCAGAACAGCCAAAACAATCCTGTACAATAAAGGAACTTCCAGAGGCATCACATCCCTGACTTCAACTCTACTATAGAGCTATAGTAATAAAAACAGCTTGGTAATGGCACAAAAACAAATGGGTGGACAAATGGAATCAAACCAAACACCCGTATATTAATCCACACACCTATGAACACCTAATTTTTGATAAAAAAGCTAAAATTATACAATGGTAAAAAGAAAGCATCTTCAACAAATGGTGCTGGCATAACTGGATGCTGACATGTAAAAGTGCGCAAATAGATCTATGTCTATTCCCATCTACAAAACTCAAGTCTAAGTGGATCGAAGACCTCAGCACAAATCCAGTTACACTTAACCTCATAGAAGGGTAAGTGGGATGTCACATTGAAAACATTGGCACAGGAGACCACTTCCTGATTATAACACCAGTAGCACAGACACGGAGATTGAGAATTAATAAATGGGACCTCCTGAAACTGAGAAGCTTTTGTAAGGTAAATGACATAGTCAACAAGACAAAACGACAGCCTACAGAATGGGAAAACTTCATCAACCTCACATTAGACAAAGGGTTGATTCCTAAAATATTTAAAGAATTCAAGAAACTAAACATCAAATAATCCAATTTAAAAAGTGAAGTATAGATCTAAATAGGGAATTCTCAACAGAGGAATGGATAAATAAATGTGGTACACTTACACAACGGAGTACTACTCAGCAGTAAAGAACATGAGCAAGGAAATCAGGACCACGAGGGATGCACCCACCCACTGTGACAGTGGATCTGATTTATTGGGAGCCCACCAAGGCCAGCTCGTCTGGGACTGAATAAGCATGGGTTGAAACTGGACTCTCTGAGCATGGCGGACAATGAAGGCTGATGAGAAACCAAGGACAATGGCACTAGGTTTCAATCCTAATACATGAACTGGCTTTGTGGGAGCTTAGCCTGTTTAGACGCTCACCTTCCTGGACGTAGATAGAAGACCTTTGTCTTCCCGCAGGGCAGAGAATTTGGACTGCTCTTCAGTATCGAAAGGGAGGGGGAATGGTGTGGGGGGTGGGGAAGAGGAGTGGGGATAGGGGGAGGGGAGTGGGGGAAGGGGGCAATATTTGGGAGGAGGGGAGGGAAATGGGAAACGGGGAAAACAAAAATAAAAATAAAAAGCGAAGAAAAAAAAGCAATGACAGCTTGAAATTTGCAGGCAAATGGAAGGAACTAGAAAACACCATCCTGATTGGCGTAGCCCAGACCCAAAAAGATAAATACAGTATGTAGTCACTCTTAAGTGGATATTATCCATAAAGCAAAGGATAACCAACCTATAGTCTAGAACCCCAGATACAAGGAGAATCCTAAGAGAGATATACATTGATTTTCCCAGGAAGGAACAAGAGAGGGTGGTAGGGTAATAGAAGGGAAAAGAGGAGCAGGGAGGAGAACATGAAGAATTGGGAAGATTGAGTTGGGTGAAGGATAGAGAGGGAGACCAAGGAAAGAGATGCCTTGAAAGAGGGAGCCATTATGGGATTAGGGAGAAACCTGGCACTAGGAAATTACAAAGAGACCCTAGCTAAGAATCTAAGCAATATTTGAAAGGGTACCTAAAATGCTCTTCCCCTGTATCAGATTGATGACTACCTTAATTGTCATCATACAACCTTCATCCCGTAACTGATAGACGTAGATGTAGAGATCCACAGCTAAGGACTGGGTCAAACTCCTGGAGTCCATAGAGAGGGAAGAGCAATATTACAAGCAAAGAGGCGAAGACCATGATGGGGAAACCCACAGAAACAGCTGACCTGAGGCTAATGAGAGCTCACTGACTCCAGACGGACAGCCATGAACATGGCAACTCTTTTTTTTTTAAAGATTTATTTATTTATTATGTATACAGTGTTCTGTCTGCATGTATTCCTGCAGGCCAGAAGAGGGCGCCAGATCTCATTACAGGTGGTTGTGAGCCACCATGTGCTTGCTGGGAATTGAACTCAGGACCTCTGGAAGAGCAGTCAGTACTCTTAACCACTGAGCCATCTCTCCAGCCCCGATGGCAACTCTTATAAAGGAAAACATGCAGCTGGCTTACAGTTTCACAGGCTTCGTCCATTATCATCATGGCTAAAAGCATGGCAGTGTGTAGGCAGATAAGGTGCTAGAGAGGAGCTGAAAGTCCTACATCTTGATCAGCATGCAGCAGGAGACTGTGTAGTGGGTGTAGCTTGAGCATATGAGAACTCAAAGTCAACCCCACACCCTTCTTCCACCAAGGCCACACCTATTCCACCAAGGCCACACCTCCTAATAATGCCACTCTTTATAAACCAAGCATTCAAACACAAGAGTTTATGGGGGGTATTCCTAATCAAACCACCATAGTGCTTATAAAGGCAACACATACAAGACTAGGCACTTCCTGCCTTTGTCCAACCATTGGCAAACTTAAACCTTGATGTACTTCCTGTCTATGTACCTCCCACCTATGTGTGATCAAGCACAATCTGTGCAGTTGGGGCAACCAAACTTGTTTATAGAAGTGAAAACACGAGGCTTGTTATCTTACGTGAACAGCTCCAGAATTCTGGGATGTCATCTGTCTTTGGGCAAGTGGGGCTTAAGGTTAGAAGTGTTTTTGTTTTGTAGATCTCTTAAGCAAAGTCACTTAAATGTAAAACATAACTTTAGCCTTCACACCTGGAAGGAAGGTAAACCAGTTAAAGGAATGCAAGAGACCACAGTGGACATTCTGCAATTACTTGAGGAAGAAACCCATATCAGTCTTTCTTTCATTGCTGTGAAAAAATATTATGACAAGGTCATACAAATGGTACTCTGTGGAACCACGCCTCGGAAAGAGAAGGAAGGGAGAGAGAAAGAAAAGGGTATCTACAGTGGATGTTCCCCTTGAGACACATAGTGAATCTTCAGCTCAGAACACCCCTGTTTAGTAGAAAGAGTAGCATGCTATTCAACATGTTCTAATAGGACTGCAAGGCCAATATGCTATGCCCTGAACCCGAAAAACAAAACAAGAAAAGGTAAATCAGAGAATCAAGACATACTTCATTGAATCACAGCCACAGGAGGGTTTTCATTTTCCACCAAAGTTCGCTTGTTCTTCAGTCCCAGGAGCTGGTGATTGCAGAGTTTTGTTCATATCTGTTCATCATAAACAGCTCCCAAAGCCACACCTTGCCCCTGGTGCTGCGCAGCAGAACTTATATTGAGTGATGGCTAAGTGTACTGCCCCAGAGAAGGGCTAGCCTTGGTTGACTCCAGCTGCTGCTCAAGCTCGTATAGCCCAGCAAGCATTAGTTTGCTCTACACATAATACTGTATGAAAGAGGAGCCGGGGCTTGGTTTGTGACAAGTGAATTCTTGTTTAAAAGTTTTCTTTTTAGAACCTGGGGAGACTTCCCAGCTGGTAAAACGCCCACTGCATGAACATGAAGACCCGAGTTGAATCCATAACACTATTGTAAAGGGCCTGGCATTACTGATAAAGCATAATCCCAGTGGTGAAGTGGTAGAGACTCCCTTTTCTCTAAACGTTGTTGACCAGCTTGCCGCTTCCCTTTGGTGAGCTCCATCCAAGCAGAGACTTTGTCTTCAAACACAAGATAGGTGGCTCCTTAGAAATCAAGATTGTCTCTGGCCTACACACACACACACACACACACACAAACACACAGACACACACATATAAACACATACAGACACGCATGTGGGGGTAGGATGAGAGGGAGAGAGGGAAATATTACTTTTTAGCAGTACTTAGAAAGTGGGACTGCTTTCAGCATATAAATCTTCAGCCCCACCCCAGAATGCCTGGCTGGGAAACAGCAAAATAGGAAGAGCGAGGTCCAGAAGGTTTCATTGCACACATCCAGGTGGTGCTGAGACTCTACTCCGCGGACAGTGCTTTAGAGCCAAAAATACTTACAAATTCCCAGGTGTTTGTTTATTTGTTCCAGCATAGAGCTTGATTGAGCTACGACTCACATGCCAGAGAAAACACCACATTACAATGTACTGTTCCACAGATGTTAGAATAGTGTGAAATTGTGCAACTGTGTCCACACCTGCCTCCAAAGCACGGCCATTATTTTAGAGGCTCCACACCCAATAAGAATCACTCCCATTTCTCCCCAGACTGCGCCCTCCAGCTCTGGGCAGTCACGAATCTGCTTACTTTCTTTGTGTATTTACCTACTCTGAGTATTTCATACAAGGGGCACTGTATATGTGACCCCTTGTGATTAGCGTCTTCTTCTTAGTAAAATGTTTCACAGTTCACGCGTGTTCTAACACGAGTCTTTGCACAAACAGGGGTTCATTTTGTGGCTTTAGAACATTCATAGGTTGATACACTCTTGTTTACGCAGTTGGGTTTAATTTAAGTTTAAGGAGTTAGCACGCTTTTTTCTTTGTGTGAAGCACCCGGTGTGTTAGACGGTTGTTTTCTAGGGCCGAGAAGAATACTATGAAGCTTCTGATCATATTATTCCTGCCCCTCCCTATGAGATTTAGGATTTGTAGGCCGTTTTGAAAGCTACTAGTACTGCCACCAGATAGATAAATGGAACGTATAGTATCTAATCTGCTGTTTGTTTTAGGAATTTTTTTATTGTGGCCATTAGGGTCCTGTTGACGCAACTCTGGGTGTTCATGTGACTGATATATGTAAGTAGGAACCACGGATGCAGAAGTCAATAATATTTAAAATATTATTACTGTATTTTTAAAGTGTTCTATATTTTTCAAATAAATAATAGGGAATTTTGCATTTTAATAATGTATTAGGATACAGGCCATTTAGTTCTTTGAAAGCACAATGCTTGTGCATTGACTCTTCCATGTTTTCAACACAGATTCAAGCTCTCGTAAAGGAATTCCTAACAGAACCTGGTATTTTAAAGATGGTATTTGACTCTCTATCTTTTGTGATTTCCCCCAACTTTAATTTCTTTTGTTGGAGCAGTTTGGAGTTTGGAGCAAGAGGAGACAAGGCATGACTCACAGTGAACTCACTGATGGAGGCCAGCACCTCACATGGTCTCCATTTCCTCCCGGAGCTCGCAACCCCTTCCTCCAGCTGCGCTCTTCTCCAGCCAATCTGCTCTGGGGCTAAACATGAGAACACCCGGAAATGAAGGATTCCATCTTGTCAGGCCAAAAGGCAGAGCAGTTTCTTTCGCGAACCAGACTTCCTACATGCAACAAGAGTTTCATGGCTCTGGTGGGAGCAGGACCACATCCGTGCGGGCTCAGCCCTTATTTCACAGGAGGAACACAAACAGCACCCTTGGCCCTGCTTCGCCCTCTGTGTTTGGTGAATTTACTTCTCTGGCTGGATTAAGATCTTTGGTTACATCAAATCTCCATCTGGCAGAGGACCAGATGTAATTTTTCAAAGAGAACATTGTCATGGAAAAATATTTTTAAAGGGAGCTGCAGTTTTACCTAAAGCAGCTGCTGGGGTGGCACGGAGCAGCGGGAGGGAAATCGTTTTTCCTGAATGCGCTTTTTATTCTCCGGAGGGGCAATACAACGTCCTGCAGTGTGTCAAACAGTTGTTTGGGACCTCGAGCCAAACACTTTCTGGAAACCTCAGCGGATTACGTATCTCAAAACGAGCCGCACACAGTGTCTAACTGGCTGGGCTGCCTGATTTTAACAAGAGCGCATGCGTCTGTGTGGCCGGGTACTGGTGCCCAGGGGCTCAGGTTCAAGGTTTTTGTCATTTATCCCTTGTGATAGCTCCACCCTGAGAAAAACAGAATATGAGACCACAAGTCCCCTTCCATACTGGTTAGTATTGTGGTCTTACTTCATAATGAGAGGAAATAATCTTATTTCAATAAATCCAATAAACCAAAGATTTGGGTTGAGCTGCCACTGACTTGGTCTTTCAAGGAGTAAATCTATAGGCTACGTTTGGCTGTGGAAGGAGGATATGATATTCAAAATGAGTGAAACTATTTTAGAAAATTGGGGTTATAATAAAAATTTTGTTAATTTGTCAGACATGATAAATTTGGGGATTTTTTAATTAAAAAAATAAAACCACAAACAAACTTTGTGAGAATGTGTAAGAAAAGCCAGGAGTTCCGACAGCTCCTCCTCCGGGAGTGAAAATCCGGGTACCACTTTTTTGGGAAAGTCAAAATAATGCTCATGACAGAAGCCACCCACAAACTGAAAAGGACAAAGGGAAAAGTTATTAAGGAGTAAAGACACAGAAAGAGGCTTTGGTGCTTTCAGAATGGTAAATCTGTCACTTAAAAGCACTACCCATGTGCTAAAATTTCTCTAAGTGACTAAAGACCGCTTATATATGGTTGCAAGTTTGTTTGACTTCTGCATCCGTAGGTCTTAAGTCTTACTTTCTGTAATTCAGAGCCAAATTGAGTTTCACAACCATAATTCAAACGTCT